>NC_051193.1:31900959-32211457 GCF_015220075.1 Falco rusticolus
GACTTTCCTTTCCTTTCCTGTTCTTCCTTTCCTTTCCTTTCCTTTCCTTTCCTTTCCTTTCCTTTACGCTCCTTTCCTTTCCTTTCCTTTCCTTTCCTTTCCTTTACTTTCCTTTCCTTTCCTTTCCTTTCCTTTCCTTTCCTTTCCTTTCCTTTCCTTTCCTTTCCTTTCCTTTCCTTTCCTTTCCTTTCCTTTCCTTTCCTTTTCTTTTCCTTTCCCTTTCCCTTTTCCTTTCCCTTTCCCTTTTCCTTTCCCTTTCCCTTTCCCTTTCCCTTTTCCCTTTTCCCTTTTCCCTTTTCCCTTTCCTTTTTCCTTTCCTTTCTTCTCTTTTTTTCTGATGTGAAGTGGTCCTTTGGGGAAAGAAGGCATTTTTGCGTCTCCTTTCTTGTGGGTGGCAGGGAACTGACAGCAGGAGTCATATGGAAAACTACTCTATGTCTATTGAAATGCAAAAAAAGTCCTTCAAATATTACATCTTCTCCCAGGATGGGGACAAAGGCTGTCACAGAAACGCTTATTTAGCAGAAAGCAGGAATGGGGACAACTGGTGTGTTTGGGGGGAGGGTGAAGAGCCAGGATTAGACTCTCTGAGGTGTAGTAGTGTCTAAATGCTTCTGGGGCTGAATGTATGGGGCTGAGTCGGGAGCAATGTTGTGTCACCGCTGGTCTGCGTACTGGCACTGAGCCCTTACTGGAGACTGCTCACTGTGGATGAAGGTTGCTCAGGAATTGGGCTGCCTCTTTTCTTGTGAGGGAGCTCTTCCACAGCTTTGGGTGCCCTCTGGGTGTCAGCAGCATCACACCCAGGCCAGGCCAGCTCCTGATTCAGCTCCCTAGCACCACCCAAGGCTTGGAAACAGGATTGGGACCACTGCTGCAGGTGGGCATCTGCCTGGGCTCTGGCATTCACTTGCTTCAAGGAGCAAGTTTATCCCAGAGCAGCCACATGAGGATGGGAATCATCTATCCCTTACCCTGAGAAATTGCTATGCTTTTTTTTTTTTGCTTTTTTTTTTTGCTTTTTTCCTGAGAGAGAGATAATGGGTAGGATGTCCCTGAACCTTGCCGGGTTTTAAGGGCCAGTACTTCAGTCTCTCTGCGTTACCTGCTCATTGCCTTTCTGAGGTAGTTATTCAGGTTGAGAAGAAAGGCACTTGTTTGGGATACATTTATCCTGTCCCTGTTGCTCTTCAGCTGTAATGACTCGCCCACCATGTCTCCAGGACACCCCTGGGACCCTGTTTTCCACTGGCCATTAACCCCCTGGGCGAGTTTAGGCTCCTGCCAGCCAGGGCAGGCTCCAGGAGCACAGGGCAACTCCCTGCTTTCTTCAGGAGGGATTTGGTGGGGGTGTCCCTAGGGCTCTTCCCACAGTTGGTCATAGGTGCTGCTAGGGATGCTGGGGACACAGGGCACCCTATTCTCTCTGGGGGAAAGGTCCCGGGTCGCTTTGCTCTCTCCATCAGCTGGAGAAGGTGATGAGCAGAGGGCTGGGGGGAGCCTGCCACAACCAGAGGAGAGAGGCACGGAGGCAGCAGAGCCTACCGAGGGTCAGGGGTCTCCACTAATGGAGGGATGGGCCTGGGGGTCTGCCAGCAGAGGGGAGTGGGTCTGGGAGCCCTTTCTGAGCTCTGAATGGACCATATCTCTTTTCAGAGTAATGCAACCTATTCACCATTGATCAGAGATACTATGAAAAATTCCTTCCTGCTAGCCAGCCAGTAGTGAAAGTAGTTCTTGATGGCTTTGGGGTTATTTTTCTTTCTTTGAGAAGTATGTTATTGGGAAGCAAGGCAAAACAAACAAGGTGGAACCAGTGGGACACAAAGCACTCCTTTCTGCAGCTTCAGAAACTGTTTTTTGGTGGGTGCAGAGCAATAATCTTGGGTTGGGAGCTCTTGTAATAAATAGATGGGCTAAAGGAGATCCTGGGCCCTGAAAAGCCCCAGTGGGGACCAGCTTGTGACAGTCCTTAGAGGGAATTAACTGGGAAGTCAGTGCTGGCTTTATCCAAAGCCTGTTGAAATGACTGACAATCTTCCGGGTGAGCTCGGGTCCCTGGATCTGTGGGGACCTCAGCCTCCCTTGACACCGCTGCTTAAATTACCGGGATACTGGGAGCTGTTAATGAGCATCATTGAAGTTATCTGCTACTCTGCTATTAAATTCCTGTTTCTAGAAGTTTGGGAGGGTCTTTGAAAGAATTGCTTAAAGCAGAAAAAAGCTCTGAAGTGATTTCTCATTGGGTTTTATTCAATAATCTGGGAAGATGGGTGACAAAACAGCAATTGCAGAGGCCCCAGGGGCATCTAGGAATTAAAGTGTCACAGGGGAAGCTGGGCAGGGAGGCAGCTCTTGCCCTCTGAGACAGGCAGGGAGATAAGGTGGGTGGTGGTAGCATCATGGAGATGCTCTGGGAAAGGACAGAGCCCTGCCGCCAGCAGGGTGCAAGGAGCAGAGGCCGCAGGCACGTGGCTTCCAAAAGAACATGCCGTTTTCCACTTGGCTTTCTCTCTTCTTTCCCCTCCTTCATCTCTGACCTGAAGCCAGGTAGGTCAGCTATTTCTCTTTGAAGATGCGTTTCTTGTTGGTTGAATTGACTCTTCTTGAAAGCAGCATCGCATCTGACTGCCACCTGGGCTGTGGGTGGCAGAGAGTTTTCTGTTCGTCTGCTCCGTCCTGTTTCTACTTCCCCCGCCCTTTTTTCTTTCATCAGCCATGCTGATGTCTTTTTTTTCCCTTCCACCCTGTTCTCATCCCCAACATTTTTTTTCCTTTGCTTGTTGATAGTCGTAAATCCATCCTCTGCCTCAGTGATCTCAATAGGGAGGAAAAAACCCCATTGCTACCGCAGTTCGGAGGGAAGTACTGCATTCTAGTTTCTTCCACGTCAGGGCCGTGCATTTTTGCCTTGTAATGCCGTACATCGATAAATAAATAAACACACACAATTTTGTTAGTGCAACTTGTGCCGAGGTGAGCGTCGAGGCCGCTGTGCGTGTCAGGGCTGCCGGGGCGGGGGACATTTCCCAGCATCGGCGATGTAAAGCACCGTTCCAGGATGCGGAGTGTGAGACTTTAATGCGTTTTTAAACTGTCAGAGGGCTGGGCCGCACCTTTAGACCTGAAGGTGCAGAGGGAAGAAGGTTTTATGCAACTGCTACACCTCCCCCCCGTCCCCGGCTGGGCCAGCAACACGCGTGGGACACGGAGGGTGGATAAAGCAAGTAAGTTACACGCTGCAGCCCCTTCTTTCTGTGTGAGACCCCCGCGGGTGGGTAACCCCCCAGCACGGCTGCAGACGCCCCGTGCCAGCGGCGCTGCTGCCCGCCGCCGCCCGCCTGCGCGCTCCGCCCGGTAGATGGAGCATCCTCATCGCTTTTCACCCGCCCCGGAGCGCTCGGGAATGCTGATCCTTCCCTTCTAACTCTCACTGTTCAGGCAAGCATGTGTTTTTTTGGGGAGTACGGGCACCCCGCTGACGTGCCCCCGAGGGAGCAGTGCGCTGCTGGTTGACCTGCCCGGAAAACGGCCTCAGCCCCTTCCCCGGCAGGTGAAGCTGCTCCCGGTTTCCCAGCGGAAAGCCCGACGGCCGGCAGCTGCCACCTTCGCCCTCCCACCCGCGGCGAGGCGGCGGCGGGGAGGTGACACCTGCTGCCCCCCTCCGCACCGTGTGGCGGGGCTGAGCTGGCCGTGCCGCCGCAGGGGGCCGTTGCTCCAGCCCGGCCCCGCACCCCGCCGCCGGTCCCGCACCGCCTCTCCCCCCGCCCGCCCAGGGGCGCGGGGCTGCCCGGCCCTTTTCCCGCCTTTCTGCAGTGGGGGGCGCGGGCGGCGGCGGCGAGAGAGAGCGGCGGGGCGGCGCTCGGCCCCCGTGAGGGCAGGAGCGGGCCCTTCGGCGGCTTGCGGGGCTCCTCCCGGGGTAGGTTGGCGGCGGCTCCGGCCCGGCCCTGTGTCCCTCCGGGATGGCGGGGGTGAAGCTGAGGGCGCGGGGCCGTGGCCGTGCTTCGGCCCCCTCCGGCTGACGCCCCTGGGTGAGCTCCTGCACGGCTCTCGTGGCTGTCCTCGCCCTTCCCCTTATGGCAGCGCCTCAGGTGGCGCAGGAGACCACCGTGTCCTGGTCACTTTCCCAGTACTGATGGCCCCTCAAAATGCAGAGGGGCCACCTGGCTGCCCCGGGCCCGTCACCCCTCTCCACCGGGAGGGGCGTGCTCCCCCTGTCTTGTGCCGCCATTTTGTGGCCCTTACCTGCAGCCCCTGTGGTATCCCATCGGAGGGGGTTTTCCCCCTAGCGTTTCGACAAAAATCGGTCTAGTTTTGAAATCCCAGGAATTTAGGGAATAATCTGCAGCAATATCCTTTTGTTTGGTATGTGTCCGACTAAGTAAAGTGTGGCAAATTCGGAAGTTTGACTTTGAGGATTTGATGGACACGTTGGTAGCTACTAACGAAGGCACGGTACCTAATGCACGGTGGCAATGTGCTTTAAGTTAGTGTTAGAAACAGGAACTTCATAAATGAAGAGTCCTGCAATTAAGGTTAACTCAGATGTAGTAACTAGAATCGTCACCCATCAGGAAAGGGCTTCAGTTATGTTGGGAAACAGCAAAAACAGCAGCAGGTTTTGAAAAAGATGGCACATCCTTGCCTTGAATGCAGGGTTCAAGTCTCCACAGGGTTCCTAATACGGTGTTGCAGAAGAGGGGCAGAGGAGCATAAACAGAATGATGAGAAGCACTTTTTTTTTTTAAACAAAGACAAAAATTTAGTGTAGAAAGGTGAACTTTACTAAATTTCAAGAACAATAACATAACCAGTCACTTAAGAGAGTCTTGAACAGTAATGAACAGCACTGGAGAAATAGAGCTTGCTCTCATAAAAGCCCTGCCGGAATGAAAACTATTTATATAAAGCCAACAAATTAATGCTGTTGCACAGCTGACAATGGGTAGAGTTGAGCATTTGATTTTAAGGAAGAAATTTACCTCATAGTTTATGAGTATTTTGTACCTTTTAATGAAGAACCTAGAAATGGCTGTTGTCAGATGGGATATGAAACTACTGCTGTAACTCTGCTATGAGAAGTGGCATTAATGTTAGCTAGAATGGCTAGAGAGTCCATCAGGCAGTTTGTTTGTGGTTTCTGCACTCAATGCAATCTTGTAATACATTAAATTTTATTGCCACAATTGAATTGCATATAATTACATTAATGCAGTACAAAAATGTAAGATGCATAATATTTTTCTTCTGGCAGTTTTCTGAATAGCACCATTAGAAATAATGTGTGCAGTTTGAAGCTGTTTTACCTGCTGTTCTGTATTACGTATTTCTCTTTAACAAAAGTAACAACCCTGTATGAGAACATCCTTTGAATTTGTCATCCAGAGTTAGCTAATGGTTTGATGCTACTTTTCTCCAGTAGGACCAAAAATCAGTCTTGACAACAATTGTACCCTGGAAGTCATTAATTGTCCAAAATTCAGATGTCATCTGTTTGAGGCTGGTGTTAACTACTGTGTTTAAAATCTACAAACATCCTATAGATTATCAGTGCAAGTGAATCACTCAGCCCTTTCTGCTAGTGACAAATCTATCGTCTTAATTCAAAACACAGAATAGCATTTGTTATTTGCAGTTATGTTACTTCATTTTAACAATATCCAGAATGGCAGGTATTTTACATATGCATGCTTTCAGAAGCACTGTCATTTTCTGCAACTTTAGCCTTTACATAAATTGTATTGTAAAATTCCAGAAAAAAATTTAAACACTTCAGTTCTGTTTCTCTCTTCTACAAAAGCATTCAAAAGATAAAATTAATGGTAATTGTCTTAGTGATGGATGATAGAATAGTGTGTATCAACACACGGTTGTACAGTCTGCTCTATTGGTGAATTTTGTATTGATATTTATAAACCAATGAATATGAAATTCTTTGCTGTTTAAAGTAATGTTTGTGCTTTTTATTTTGCATTCAGCTGTATACCTTCTCTGTATGCCCCACTATCATGCAGTTATGAGAACTGTCAGAGAAACAAGTAACAAACATTGTTAAACTGCTTCTAGAGAACAGATTTTTAATATATGCTCCAAACTAATTTTTGCATCTGAAGGAATTGTTTGGAGTGTTCCTTCATGTTGTGTAAAAACAAAAATATTCTGCATTGACTTGTGGCTTAAGGTAGTATTTCTTAGTATTTTCAGAAAATGTTTTGTTTGCTATCTTGTTTCCAGGCTCTAGGAACTAGGGTTCCAAGCTTTTAAATACGTTTGATAAACTATTATGTCTTTCTTGGAGTTTTTATCACAGCCTGTACTAATCCAGTCACTTGGATTAGGTGTTCTGATCCTCACTTAACTATTAGGCAAATTCATTTCTGTCAAACATCCAGCATTTTAAATGCTCCCCCCACCCCCTCCTGATTCCACAGTCTCAGTGCTGCAGAATGTAGCCTTAATACCACTCTAGTTAAATTCTTCAGCTGTTTTCTATTCCACTTTATCCTGGATTAGGATCTCATCCTCATCACCAATTTGTTGTGATTTTGCTTCTTACACAGTACTAAGGGTATGGGGAAGCACTGTGGGACAGTTAAGTATTAGATAACTTTGATTAACATTAAGTATATCTTAGCTAACTAGCTGTATTCAGTATGTTGTGATAAGATGGTGATTGCATTCTTTTTAGAAGACTACATGACTCCCAAACGGTTTAAAAACCCATAACTGAATTTCTGCACATAGCAGCACTGTACAAACAGAAGAACAAATTTACAATAATCTGCTTTCCAGTGGATGTGAGTTCTGTCTTTAATCATACTTATGCATATACCTTCTGATTTAAATGTACTTTGCAATTACTATGGGAGGAGTGTACAGAGTGGATAAGTAGCTTTTCCATTACCGGTATTGTAGTCGATAGGCTTAGTAAACCAGCTGGAGTAGATGCTACACATTTTGTACACAAGTATCTTTTCTTGCATTCTTCATACCTTCTAAGAACATTAAGCCTCTCAAAGATAGAACTGCTTCAGGAGCAAAGCTTTACCTAAACGATACAACTCCTTTTTTCGTTGTGTGGTTTAGACTTCCTGTGAGTCCATTACCACTATCACTGAAAAATTCGGTTCCACTAAAGTAATTTAGATACTACTTCAAATGCAGTTAAAACTTTTTTCTCCCTTTTATCCTAAAATGTATAGTATTGTCTTGCATTTTTTACTGGTTTATTGTGTCAATAAAGCTTCTAACTCTGTAAAGCCTTGAATTACATTTTTCTTTTGTAGTTTACAGAATGAGTGACAGGCTTTTGAGCAACTTAGACAAACTTCTGCTTGAGTTTGGTAGGTCATTATGTATTTTTTAATTAATAATTACTAATGCAGTACACATAGTGATGTTTTCTGCTTTAAACAGTTACATTAACTTCAAATTAGAATATTAAGGTTTTAATGTTTGCCTACATAATGCTTTGTCAGCTGTGAGGTTATGGAGAGGGGTACTATCAGCTATTTAAAAGCAAAACTGCTATTTAGTATTTTGTTAAAATCTTTGTTAATCAGTATTTGTGCAATTAATGCTGGATGACATACATTTGTTTCATAGCTCAACTCATATATTTGTGCGCATATATATATATATATATAAAAAAAAGTGTTTATTTTCTTCTTAGTTTTCCAGCTAGAACAAACTTCTTATTTTAAGGACCATGTGAAGCAACAGATAAATTGTGAGTAGTGATGAATTATCATTTTATTAGACACTGAACACACTGCTTTTGTTTCATTAGTCCTGGTACATGTTCTGTGTTTCAGGGGCGGAAGCAAGAGTAATAATGAAAGCTGTCCCGTGTCCTGCTCTCACCCTACCTCATCTTTTGCCATCAATACTTGTTCATTCTCCCTAGCAGACTTTGCTTTTGCTTGCGACTTTTAACTAATGCTGTTCAGCTGTCTCATGGACAGCCAGTTTCATGCTGCGCCATTTCCTGCTCTTACTCTGTAGCTCCTCACAGTCACTGGCAGTTCTTTGATTCAGCTGTGCTTGCTCAATACATCTGCCACTTGCCTCCCTTTCTTCATGTTTTTTGTTCTTTCCAGATTTGGACCTCTGCCTCACTGCTTCTGCTCTCTTTCTGTTTTCTTGAAATAATGAAAGTTCTCTCAGTTGCTTCTACCTACTCAAGCCTGGTTCTCCTTTTTTGCGATCAAGCAGCTGGTATTTATATTTGAAATTCAAACCAGTAAACCCAATGAGAAAGCCTTGCTCAACATCAAATTTTTTTCCCCCAGGACTTACAGACAGCATAATATTATGGACTTAGGTCTGGACTGATTTTTTTTTTTTTTTTTTTTTACCATGCTGCCATGTGGAATCACTCTTTCACATGAACGGTTGTGATAGGTAAACTGTTCTTTAGACAATCTCAGGGCATTTGTGCTTATCACTGGTACTTCATAGGTGGGTATTGATGCTCATAACCTTCAGGAAAAAGAACAAGGGAAAATTCTGGTCTAATCGGTGTTCCTTTTGATGGCAATATTTCTAATAATTTTGACTGATATGGCCAAGCAAGTACTTATTCATTAAGAAGATTATCAATATTAGACTTAAGCATCTTAAACATTAAAACATCTGTAACACTAAATCTGGTACACCTAGAATTATGTTTTAACTCTTCAGTGACATAATTGAGCCTTAGAGTTGAGGTTTTTCTTTACATTTATGCAAACTTACGGCAAAGGAGCATGCTTTTAGGGAAAATCCAAAGGCTCTGTAGTAACATGGCATAGCTATTTATGTATTCAGTTCAGATATATTTAAATATGTGTAAACTCACAACCAACACTCAGACTTTTAAAATTTGGGGTTAAATCTTTCAAAAACTTACCCAGAAATAGTTCCACTGATTTAATTCTGTTTGTGTGTGAGTATTACTTGGCAGAGGAACAGCTGTAGCATTCAGCCTTGGACTTGTAGTCTGAGATTCATCAGGCTTTTTGGCTAGAGTCCCTTTATAACCAGTGGAGGGAAATAGGCACTTTTAGGGTGTGAATTGTCTTAACCAGAAGAAAGAGTTTAAAGCAGGTTTGACAAAAAAATGTTTACTTTTCTCCGCTGAGTGTACCTGTAGCCGTGGGTGTATAGTTCTGAAGTAGGTGCCTGCATTGTAAAGTTGGATGTGATCGGTCTCACCCACAAGATCCTTGTGAAAGCAAAGGGTGCGTAGAACAACTCGCGCTTGTTACAGAAGTGCTCATCTATAGAAGATACTAAATGAAATGTTAAGTGTATAGCTTTACTTATGTAATAGATATTTTGTTAATAGTTATGTTACATCTTGGTAAATCTCAAAATGTCATTGGCAGGATACTTACAAAAACATCTGATTTTTTTTACAGAAAATGAAGCATATGTCAGTTGTCCAAAAGTTATGCTTCATGCTAAGTAAAGGCCAGTTACTGACTTAAGATACTGAAAATATTAAGATACTGAAGACATTCAGGATAACTCAAGATATTAAAATACACTGAGAATCTTTTGCTTTTCACTGACTGTTGCTTCTGGTTATAAATGCAGCTGGTGTTGAAAGTGAATATGTAACAAGTACTGCAACACCAGACACAAACTTTAGGATGACTTGAAGTTCTAGAGTAGTAATTCAAACAGCGCAAGACACTTCTTGCATAACTAAGATGCCCTTCCCAGTTAAGTAGATGTGAAGGGCAGAATGTTTGTGATTGACTTTTGTTTAGTGCCACCAACTTTGGCATACAGCGCAGCAGTGGTGGGAAAGGATAATTTGGCACTAACAAATCTGAAACCTTGTATGAAAAAATAGGAAGCAAACAGCTCAGAGGAAAAAAAATATGCACCTAGTTGTGCTCATTGCATTGCAATGTGAACGTGCACAATAGCTCTCACAGCTTTTTCTTGTGAAAGAGAATACTGCCCATGTTCAACAGTGTGGATTCTCTACTAACCATCCATTCAGAAAATGTTATCAGCTGTCTGCTGTTAGAAAAGGCAGGATTAAGAATCTGCCTTAATAATCTCCGCACATGTCATAGTGCTTGGGGATTTGTTGTTTATAATGCACTTTTTTCATTAATTAACTTCTATCTCCTATATTAATTTATCATCCATTACACATTCTCACCTTGAGTAAATTTCCTTTTTATTTTAGTTTCTGTTTCTAGTAATAATTTGCTTATATGCCTTTAGTGATGCTTTTATTTTTCTCCTCTTGTAGTTAGCTTTACCATTTAAAACATTTGTGTTTCTGGACTTCTGTAAAAGAAAACAAATGTTTGAAAAAAACCTTTATCTCAGGCAACTTTTATACTTTCATCAGTCTCCCCAGCTGCAAGTGTGACTGAGGGCAAGCAAAATGGCTTATGCTTTGGTTTCCCCGTATACTACGTCTAGTATCTGCAGACGCTGTGGACTGCAAAAACAAAGAAGGATGAGCTCTGACTGTTAAGAGTGCTTTGCTTTCTACCACTAATAGTTAAGTTTTATATAGACTGGGATGCAGAATCAGGACTATTTTTTTTTTCTCCAAAGTCAATCTCACAATATTAGATGATGGTTAAGGTATTCCCCACAAAGCTGAAATTCCGTAAGTTTTTGACTCTGTTGTTGCTTTGTTTAATTACAGGCTGTCCACTCATGTGGCACTGTTAAGAATAAGTATTTTGGAAGAAATTTTTTAATCATTCTGAATGTAGACTTTTTATTTCATGGATATGTTGAAAATACATATGCTTACTTTTTTCTTTAATTTCAGCATGTACTGTAAAAATTACAGAAAAAAAGAATGAAATCGCTAGGTTGCAGGAAAATATAAGTAACAGCAATGATGCAATTACTGATTTACGCAAGCAAAACGAGAGTAGTAAGAAGAGCTGTAATGCGTAAGTATGTTGTCGCCTGAACTTTGACTTATGGATGGTGTTAAGAAAGTCAGCAAAGAAGCAGTGTAAAAATATGTATATGTCTGTTTTGACAGGAGTGATGTTAAAGAAAACTGTAGTATTGTATTTTTTCAAGCTGCAAATGATCAGGTACAAAACCTGCAGTATTACAAATCCCCTGAAAAAGTAAATTACAGAAAAAGACTACATTTAAGTTTACATTTCTATTAGAATCAACCATTTTCAGAGATCACAGGTGCTGTCTTTGCAGCATGCTAAATTATTCAAGTAATAAGGTAATAGAAACATATTTTTTCTGTATTTCGATGCACCTGAGTTCTGTTAAATTTGAACATCATTAAGAATACTGTTCAAAAAAAGTTAATTTTTTAAACTAAAAATATTTAATAACTATCGGTGACAATAAGGCTCCTTTGTGTTCTTTGTTTAATTCTGAATTTAGGTTCCTGAAATTAAAGCATCTTTCTGTTCTTTATTCACAACCTGTTTCACATTACTTTTTGTTCTATACATATTTTCTCTATGACACAGAGATGTGTCATAACTGCCTCTGTGTACAGATACGTGTACTTCTATCAGATTTTAGTGTAATTTTTACTGCAGACTGCAAAATTATTCTTCTAGGCACACTGTTTGGATGAATACGATGAGCTGCAGTTCACTTTTTCTATCAGAACATCAGTGCAAGTTTTAACTGCAGACCACATTTGGATCTTAGTAATTAGAAATTTCTCAAGCAAGAATTTGGCTACAGGGAGTTTTTTCTTACTCACGTGGAATGTCTAATTTTTAAATATGAAAATCTCAGGTGTTTGCAAGGGTAGCTAAAAAGGCAAATCTGTATTTGACAATACAGACAGTTTGTCCCAGATGATATAATGCTGTCTTTTCGTTGCAGTGTTCGTCTCTCCACAGTCTGTCTAGTTCCTTGGCAGTTGAAGTGATGATTTGTTAGCAAATTCTACCCATTTTGTTTTCTCTCAATTCTATACCTAGATATAAGTGCTTGGACGAAAATGTCTATAACATATTTGCTTTTTTTTTGAGGGGGGGGAGGTGACACAGACATGCATGGAGAATATGGGTGTTTTTAAGAATAAGAAGAGAAGTAAAGATAACGTCAGGGTCCTTTCTAGGTTTATTTTGAACTATCTGAAAACAAGAAATAAAGGAAACTGTGAATGAAGCGGGTGTAGTAGCTAGCTGTCTGAATCAATTCCCATACCATACAGATTTGTAGCTTTATCATAAAAAGAATTAGGAAAAAGACTTGACCTTGACAAGAAAATTCCAGTTTTCCTTTACATTATATTCTTGCCTCCAGTGCAGTAGAAAATGAATGCTTTTGTAAGTTTCTGAAACTGTTCACACTAACTCCTTAGATGTCTTTTGAAGTTCAAATTTGTTTGCAAATCACAAACTGTTAAGTGATGCAAATAAAGAAATAAAAAATTAAGGGTAGAACTAAGGATCTGATCTAAATCTTCATCATTGAAATCAATGGGGATTGGCTTAGGTCCTACAAAGGATAATTAATGGCATTAGTGTAAAGAGACTGAAAATGAGAAGTGACTCATTAATGAATACATGTATTCATAGAAGGACAATGCTTGCAGAAGAGTAGAGACTTTGTGTCTTAAATTATTGAAAATGTCATTTAACGACATACTGAAAACTGCAATAAACAAGCCCTAGCTATAAGATCAGACAATTAGAGCACTTCCATAGTAGAATCCTCGTAAACTTCTAAAATTTATTCTAGTTGATACTCTGTATATACTAGTGATGATTCTAATGTTGATTTTGTAAATTTGAATATTGTTTTGGAGTCACAATCACCCTCATAGTTGACTAATTGTCAGTAATACTCGTTAGAGGTCTCAGGGAAACATTTTCTCTGGATTAATTGACATTGTAGGTATATTGAAGCATGTTTGAAGACTCGGAGCAAAGTACAGGATATTTATATTCAACAAGTCTGCAAAAGATATGATATATGAGATGGGTATATCAGGGTACTGCTATGCTTTCTGAAGAAACCTGTATTGATCTATGGAAGAAAGAACTGAAGGCACAAAATGAGCAAAATGAAATACATCTTTTTAGACAAGTGATAACATTTTCCTAATATTTAGTTTCTTGAATGATTCAAACTAGAAATATTGGTCCCAGAACAATAAGAAGTGCTGATGGAACCCAATCCAATGTTATTGTTTCTCTTATATTTTTTAAATTTGGGTTCAAGGATGGTGAGATTTCATGGCAACAAAAAACCCCCAACCAGATGAACTTAGAATTAGAATGTTGCTGATTTGGAAAATAAATTGTTGTGTTATCCCACAAGCTAAATTAAGGATATTTTTATTGCTTCCGGATTATAGTGGATAAAAATCTGGGTTTATACCCTAGCTGATGAAAGGAAGGAAAAATAAATGTGATAGCTACCAAGAACCTCTGTGAAACAATGATGCATTTAGCAAATTAGTAGATGGGCTACTTGAATCCTGTATACCTTTTTGTATTTACAGAACAGTGTTCCTGTACTACGTGTTTTTTGCATGTCCACAGAATAGATGTGAACACAAAATGTAACGCACAACATGGTTTGTGCTTTGATTAATAAAAGCCCTATGACTTTATCATTGCTTGGGTTTGTTTCCTCCAGAGAAAGGCATGGAGTTTTCTTTAGATCACAGTGTTAGTGTGTCAGTACATTTTTATATGTGTGTTGTTTTCGACTTTTTAAAAAATCTGACCCTTCAAAAATTCAGCATTCTGCTGAATTTGCAGTAGATATGGTGAAGTAGCGTTTTGTAATTATATTTTGAATTGCCAATGGTGTCAAACAATTTGTGCCAGTAGTGCTGAATTTCCTAAATGGATGGTGCAATTTCTCATTCACCTTTTTGACAAACTTTGCTGTTATAAATATTGATTATATATTGTGTTGTCTCACCACCTGGAATTCAAGGTTACTGACTTCAGTTCAACAAATTAATTGTGAGGTCTTTGTTCTTTATTTATTTCCTTGATGGAAATTGCATTAGGTTAACTGTTACACCTTTGTAACACCTTTGGAGTGATTGTCCAAATGCACATTCATACTTGGTACGATTGCATGCTCCAGTTTTGAACCACAGGGCATACTCACAACCAAAAATGCCCTTTACTTCCCCTAATCATGAATATGCAGTGCAAAGTGAACCATACAACCTCAGTTGCTCTCATCTGTCCAGTAATTAATTGTTTGCTTTGTTCAATTGCAACCTTATTCTGTATTGCTGTTTCTCCCCTCCTCCTTGTTGATGGAACTCTTTAAATGTAACTGTACCTTTGCTGTTCCAGATTCACTTAGCCTCTTCAGTCCTTTTGGATTTTATCTTCTTCTGTTTATTCATTGTTTAGTTTTGATTGTATCTATGTATGTATTCCTAAAATCAGGTAGTGTGTACATTTCCTAGGACAGATAGTTCCACTCAGGCAAACTTCATTGTAGGTGTTTGTGTTGCCTTAGGGTAGCTTGTGTTCTGGACAAAAGCTGAATTTATAGATCACTTTAATCCCTGACTAGAGAGAGGGTGTGATAACTTTTTTCTATAGAAGGTTGCCTTGGAGGGAGCATGTGATATTTTTTTTTTTCTTGGAAGTAAGATCTCTGCCCAGTCTGTTCAGATGATTTGTCCATCATCTGAATCTCAGCTCCCAGCATCTCAGAAGTTGTGTGTTGACAACCTGTCATTACAGAGGTTATTGTCTCTGAGTGAGCACAGTGTTTGTAGCACATATCCTATTGAGCTTAGCAGACTTAATTTTTCTGTTCCTTCTCTTGTGTCATAACGCTTTGATATCTGTTAAGTCTACTTCAGGTATTACCTGCTGTTTGGAGGCTCCATGCACCAGATGTTTCTGGATTTGTTTCTTACCGTCTTTAACTGAGCCACATCCTGGCCATTTGTTCAGTTACAACTTTCTGTGACAGTGTCTTTTCTGATAGGTGTTACCTCAGCTGGGAGGGTAGGAGACATCCAGGCCTTGATGGCTTATGCTCCTTAAGCCACCTTTTTTCAGATAGGATGCTTTCTTTTTAAAGACAAATTATATGCCTCTCCTAAAGATCACATCTGAATTTCACTTGAATCAGAAAGTTTTTCTGCCTGTTTTCCTAGAGTTTTCACATCCAAGGAAGAGGCTGTTCTAATACTTAGATGTTGACAAAGTACTATTAGTTTACTAGTTGTAAGTCCTTCATGTATTCCCTGAAGTTGCTGTGCTTTCAGTACAATCTACAGCATCCTGCTGCAGGTTGTGACTGCTGCTTACATTTAGGTATGAGGTAGGTGCTGGTAATAGATGAGAATGAAGCTGTGTGCATCTCCAACCAGAAGATCATACATATCTAAAGGATTTACTGATGGCGCTGAGTACCTATTATGTGGATTTAGGTGCCTAATGGCTTAGCATTAGGCTCCAAAAATTTGTGAAGCTGACTCTATTTATTCCTTAAAAAATGCTTTATAATCTTTGTTAATCCTATAAATATATTCTTGAATTTGTTGCTTTAAAATCTTAAGAAAATAAATGTATGCATGTAAAAGCTTTCTGTACTAAACCCATTTATGTTTGACTTTCAAAACATGAAGTAAATTATTCATTCTAGTAAGCTAGCTAAAGTAACTTGATGTCTTTGTTTCTGAATGGCTTTTTATTAGGAAATACCACTTATATGCTTTCTTTTTTTTACTTTCTCCACAGCTGGAAGCCCACCTATGTAATTCTTAGCAAGCATGAAGAATATTTAAAAAAAGAACTTGAAGCTTTACAACAAGCTACAGAAAATGAGAGGTATCTATGATCATGTGAGATGAGGTTTCTAGCAGTACTACATATTAACCTGCCTAAACTGACTAGCAACTATAGTGCAGTCTGTGTCAAAAAGTTGTAAAATTTTCAGGATAAGTGACTGAGTAATTAAAAGAATTTTTGGTTACCTTATTATGACGTCATATGTTACTTTGTAGTCACCAACAGAATAGGATAAAATATGGCTTCCTCAAATTCAATTGCTTCTGAAACGCCTATTATAATTTTTCAGAACATTGTTCAATTGCCTACAATTTCAAGAAAAGCCCAAGAAATAAAGGCAATGAATGTTTTAGCCTTGGCATAAATATCAGAGCATCTTTACAAGAGTGTAAATAAGTTTTATCTTTGAATAATTTTTTTGCATTTTTTATACATGTCTTCATGTACACTGTGATTTCAGTAGTTTTGGATATTCAGGTTTGGGAAGACTTTTTTGAAAATACACAGATTTTATGTTTTTTTTTTTTTTTAGAAGCAGCATTTAATTGAACCTAAGCCTTTAAATTCATATGTGGACTAAGTAAGATAACAATTAGAAGCATTCACACAATCTTATCCTTTTGTTTATTTGTGAATGAATAGCATGTGATTATTAGCATATACAAATTGTACTTTTGTACACTGCTGTATGTTCTTGAAAATAACCACAAAGCATGCAAATTCAATACTAGATCCTGAAAAGCAAGGTGAGTGGTTCAGGAAAGCCTGGTCTAAAACCATTTTAAGAACAGTTGTAGGTAAGTTTCTGGTCAGTATTAATTGCAAATTCAATTCTGTTCAGTAAGTGACATTTCAGTTGTTTCATTTTCATTAATTAGATTCTGCATTTTAAAGAAATGATTAGTTGTGCAATGTAACTGCCTACGTCCAATGGAATAAAGAACAGTCCCTGAAAATTTTCACTGAAAAGTTCAAAATGTGGTGCCCAGTTAACCCTCTATTATTCTCTTTTTCTATTTTTTTTTCTATTTCTTTCTATTTATTTCTATTTAACACTCAGGTAAAATTGGTCTTAATTTTAGAGAGGTTGCTCACCTTTACTGATCTGCTTGTGAAGTGGAAAAGTTCTAGGGTGCAAATGTCATGGCAGACCCATATAGATATCCAAAAACCAATAGAGGTGCAACTTTAGGTAATTTAAATGTTGGCTTTGATTCTTTTGTCAGTGTTCTTTTTGCCAGTTGTCCAAGACAGCAGAAATAGTATGCCTGATAGCCTTTAATTAACTCAGTTAGTAGCTTATCTGTCTTCTTCCTGTTCAGAGCTCTATATTTGGTGAAAAATAAGGCTAAATTGGCTTTCTATGAGTATATGATTAAGCCATTTTGGCTTTCACTAATTTGAGCTGACAAGCCAAAGAAGCATTACTTTTAAATTGCTTCTTTAGATAACTAGTTTCAATTCCAACATGAAAGTGTTTGATCTGTTTTTCCTGAGCTTAATTATAAGACATCATGACTATACATCATAAAATAAATTTAATTCATGTATTTTACAAAAGTGGTCTCAAATATTGTCCCTCTGTATTTAAGCATTTGATGATATATTCAAATCAACAAGATATGCATTCAGCAAGTTCTGAATATTTAAATTAGGAAGAAAAGTAAGTACATTTAGAACTTTATGCACTGAATGTGCTTTTCAGCCTGGCTTTTGTGGGCACTGAGGACATATTGCTTTAGATAATGGGAATATGTTTTTAAAAGATGGGCATATCAGTTTGCATTTAATTAGGCACTTATGGAGGTTTTAAAAATGTTCTACATTTTTTTGCTGCTATTAGTTTCAAGAACATATAAGAATGCTTATATAAACCGGAAGTTAATTCTGACAATAAGCGGTATGAAGAAGGAAAGAGGAATAACTAACTATCCACATAATGTTCAGGGGTTTTATGGGTGCTGTTCTTTTGCAATTGTCCTCAGATTAAAACTTTTTCTAATTACTTTAATGTGAACTGTGCTGAATCCTAAGTAGCCTAAGTTTAACTGTGTTAACTGGATTACTTGGGAAAAATATTAAAAATAGCGACAATTTCTCAAGACTACTATACTATACTATACTTACTATATATGGCCATAAATACTAATCTGTATAAATTAATTTTTAGGAAAAGAATATAAAGTTTGAGGATTATTTTCAAAAGCTTGAAATGTACCTGCTACAACCAATTACTTATTTATATTTTTAAAATTTATTTGTAATGCATTCTTCATTGTATATCAGTAAATCTCTTTGCTGCTCAGTTACTGTTTGTAGCATCTATTAAATAGAATTGACTATTTTCCACCTTTCATACCTGGGAAATTTTGTACAGTATGCATAAATTTTCAGTAAATCAAGAAACATAGATTCCCGAGACCACCTGTGTAGAAAAACAAACAGATTAATGTCATTTTCTACATGAAGTTTGGGAAGTGTCTGTTCCTTGGTTTCACAGTGTTGAGCTACAACTTCTTTCCCCTAAACAAATGCATTAAACTTAACTCAGTTTAACAGGAACTAGTGCTTGGACTGTAGTTTTATTTGAAAATTAAGATCTTACTTTTTCCCCCCCCTGTGACATTTGTTTTCCTTTTATAAGAGCAGAAGCTTCTACTATTGGATTTGGTCATATATTTTCCTCTCTTCCATTGCCAGGGCTAGCCAGTGGGAGTGTCTGCCTTTAAGTCATCCTGCATTTAAAGGATTAATAGCAGTGTAAGATAAATTGTGTTCTTTAAAGAGGAATACTGTATGCTTCACAATCAGTGAGACCTGTTTCTTAATGTAGGCTTTATTCATGGTGCAAGTAAACAGACGGGTCTCTGGCTTTATTTGCTATTATGCACCGTAATTTGTTCATAAAGGAGTTTCTGCCTAATCTATGGGTGTACTATTAACTTAGTATTTTTAATTTTACCTCTCTGTTGTTTGCATAACCTTTACCTAGAGGGTAGTATTTCCTGTGCCTTCTGTGATTTTATATTGGCATATTCTAATATCAAGCAACTTTGTGTAATATTTCTTTCTCAGTTAAATGACTAGTTTGCATTAATGATACATGCTGGATGTCTGTAGCTGTGATATCTCTTTATAAACATGAGCCATCTGTATAAACAGTCACCATCAAACTCTTATTATATATTTTGCATACACCTAAATTTATCTTTTGATAATTTGATAGAATATCAACTTTCATAAAAAAGACATAATTTAATTTCAAGCAGTTATTAAGCTTTTGCTTTCAAATGAAGAGAGAAATATAGTTACCAGACACTAGTTGCTATTATTCATAATTTTAAAAACTATTAATAGTTAACTTTTGTCTATGTGGGAAATACAGACTTCTAATAGGTCTATACTTAGATTACCTATGTATTGACATTAAGATCCCAAACCACTTTCTTGACTGCATTATTAATTATTCAGTTTTCTCAAATGATACTACTTTGTATTGGAAATTACTTGTAAAAGAAGTCATGCCGAGCAGCATTATTGGTGTAATAAAAGACTCATCCCAATGAGAAGGTTGAATATTTGATGTATCATTAGCAATTTATCCTGTAAATTCCTTGCCTGAATGAGAAAAGCTGGAAAAAAAAACCCCAGGCTTTTCTAATATAGTCACTGTCATTGATTTAACACAAGAAGATGGCTGTTTTGTGCAACAGCACTGTTCTTTCTGTTCTTTTCGTTCTTTCCAAGATCCATAATATTGATCAATTTTCAGCTCTATGTGTTGAGTTATAACCTATTACTTATGGTATTAATTTGTTTCTGTACTACAGTTTTTTCAAAGGCAGATTTAAAGTTTTAAAAATGTCGTGAACATTAATTGATGCTACCTGCTTCAATAATTTGTAGGTATGTGCTCACACGATGTCAGTGATACTGTATTAGTGTAACTTTAATTTAGATGGCAGTCCTACAAGAAGCTGAACATTCTGGCTCTTTGCCAATTAAACATTTAAGTGTTTGCTTAACCTTAAACATGAATAGTCCTATTGTTTTAGTGTGACTAATGTGTGTGTTTAAGGCTTCCCTTAAACAAGTCAGACACAGATTACTCAGCATCTCCTTGGAGGCAGCTCTTAGTCCAGCGATGCATCAGGCTGCTCTAAATATGAGATGCTAGGCCAAATTCTCTTTTACCACGTTTGATACAGCTCCACTGAAATCAGAGGAGTTGTGCCAATATACACAAACAGAGAATTTGGCCTGCAGTAAGTTTCATGATTATTACACAGGGAAAAAAAGTTGTCGTCTGCCAGGCTGCCTTTGAATATGGTATGGTCTACATTCCTGTCAGAACAATGAGGTTTGACTGTTTTTTACATCATGAGTGTATTCTTTGTTACAGATAGCATAGTCTTCCTTGAAAACAGCTGGAAGATAAAAAATAGAGCCAAATAGTGCTATATTAAATATAATCTGACTTTTTTTCCAGGACAGCAGCAAGTCTAATTGAACTGATGCCATAAATGAATAGGTTTTTCCCTTATAAACAATGGCTTCATGTGAAAAAAATTAAATTACATGTATTTTTATAGGAAAATGTATCAGGATTACATAACCCAGTATAAGGAGATATTGAAGGAATATCGTGAAAAATATGCAGAAACTGCTCTTGCACAGGAGTGTTACAAAAAAAAGAAAGAACTTGAAGAAATCCAAACCAGAGTTTTGAAACAGTTGGAAAAATATAAATTGAAAGAAGGCGCTTGCTTGGATATTCTGGGTACTACTATTATCATTGCTTTTACTGTAGAGCCTATTGGTAGTGCACTGCACATTAAAAGTGCTGTACAGAAATCCTCTGATTGATTTTCCACAGTTTCTCTTAAGCCAATAAAAAGGTCTTTTCTTTGTTACATCATTTTTAGGAAAAAAGGCTGTAGCAAATTGAGACTTTGAACAAGAATTTAAGAGTATACGTACTAATATTGCTTCCTCCAATCCATGAATGTAATGGGGAGAAGTTTGCCATTGAACTTCTTGGGGTAAAAAAATCCTAAAATTACTTCAGAACTAGCCTCTCAAAATTTTAAATTTATTTTTGATTTATTTTTTAGTGCTGTTTTTAATGGCATTACTCTGTTACACTACTACTTCTTTTATGTATACTAAGTGAAGATATGTGCTTCTGGTCTATTAATTTATCTTGTATTTGTAAAGGAAATCAGATTTGTGAACTAATGATCTGAAATTAAATTTCATTTCTGCAGAGCCTGTTCCTTTTAAATCCCTAAATGATTGGGCTATACAGATGTATCCTTGATTTGTAGTGTTTATGTAGTTGACAAGGAAGAAATTTTCTATTTACCTTTCACAACTTTTTATTAGACAATATAGTAATTATTTATAGATTTATGTTTAGAGTGGCAGCATTAGGATTTTTCTGTGAGAAAATTGAAGGTTAGATAATACTGTTCAGTTTATATCTATGGGAGCATTTTGAGGAAAGAAAGTAAGATTTCACTTAATGACATATCTGTCAAAATGCTTCATCAAGGCGGAGAAGCCTAACAAGATAGATTTGAAGATTTGTCTAGGAAATGTAGATTTTTCAGAGCTTTCTGCACCTCTAGCATTTGTGCTTATGGCATAGAGGGGTCAGGGAACTGGTAGTATCCCTTGCTTCAGAAAAGTAATGTTGCAATCTGTATTCCATAACATGAAAGTGCTTCTTCAAGGCACAAAACACAGGAAATTTTAAAGCTTGCTGCAGTTGCTACGCAAGAAGCTATTGAACTGCAAAAAGAAGTAGAGGAGTTAGAAATGAAAATTAATTATTTTAAAAAGGTAACTGTATTTTAGTTTTATTTTATATGAATACGTATATATACCACCATTATAAATACCATCATTGTATTTTCTGAAACATAAAAAAAAAGTAGTGTATTTTCAAGCACACAGAGCAACAGGATGATTCTAGTATTAGTAATTATGTTTCTATAGCATCATGTATGTTTCCTTAGAGAAGAGGGGTCCGTGAATGTAAAGGTTCTTAAAGCTTGCTTTCTTTTGACCTCAGTTCATACCATAATTTCTGTCAAGGCACCGTGTCACTCTGTCAAGGCTGTTTAGTGCTAGCTCAAGAGGGCCAGAGAATACACTTAAAAATATAGCAGGGCAATTCCTCAGTGAGCCCCAGGGCTTGAGTATATTTCACAAGTTCTGCTGGGTTTTAAGGTTTTGTTAAGATGAATGAGTTTAACTAAATATGCTTTACAATAAGAATCACGTACATTCCAACACACCCAAGCCCCCCCCCCCCCCCTCCCCCAGTGTGTGGGTAAATAATGCTCAGAGGTAAAATTGGCTGATTTTAGACAGGAGATCAGCACAGTTCCAACGACTAGAAGAAGCACAGATTCCAAAGGGTTGGTTTTCCAAAAAAGACTGTTAGGACAGCATTTTGACCCACTCCTCTGCGAGGAGGTAAAAGGTCTCTCCTAAACCTGAGTAGCCCAATAGGCCAATCTTGTAGATTTTGGTAATTTTTTGTAGTATTGCATCTGGACATTTTTACCTCTCTGGCCCAGATGTTCAAGGACTCCATTTACTGCTGTGTCCACTTCTGCCAGGCTTATGCTGATAGGAGCATATTGTGCACAGGTGGTGTTTTCTATTCATATTTTGTGATAGTTTGATACTCATAGTTATAAAGTTCCTAATGTGTTATGTGCTTTATTAACATACAGTAAGAAGGGATGTGGTGAATTTATTTATAACTACGAAGGAGACCATGAAAGGAGCTCCTTGTTCTGAACAGATATGTAGAGTCTGTGCTCAGAAACTTCTGTGTTATTCCAGTTGTTACAGTTGGTGCAACAAAAACTATTGCCTCTCTTTAACCTTTTTCTACTTAGTTCTTCAGACAGTCCTGGCTACAAGAACTCTACTACTGTGCACTGATTCATCAGGTTTAGAAAATATTTGCAGCATGTAGCTATAATTTTTCAAGGTTTTTTATTATTTTTATGTTATTTGTTCTTTATCTTTTGAGACGTTTGAAAAGACTACGGAAGATCAAAAGAATTCCAAAATGATTGAAGGAAAAAATCAGAAAAGTCTAGAGAAGTCAAAGGAGTTTAAAGAAAGGTACACTTAAAAATGATTTCTTTACCTTGTTTTTGTCCAGAGTATTATCTTAGCATTTACACAAAGACTGCCACAAACCAGAAATTGTTGTTAAATAATGACTGGCAAGCTTCTCTAACTGAGAAGGTCATGAGATTTAATGATGTAATTTTAAAGGTTTTGTATTTCTTGGTGTTAAGATGGTGGCGAATTTTGATTCATGGAAGCTAAATACATCCGAAACATACTTTTCAAAAGTATTTTATAGAAACCTTTGCTCCTCACAGCTACTGCTGATAGATCTATGTGAATAGTTTAATGAATTTTGAATACAACTACAGTGACCGTGCAGTCAGAGATAGAATACATTAACCCTACTAAATGTGTATTTGGGGAAAAAGAGTCGGGGTTCCACATGCCATTTGTCTTAGCTCTGAACTACTTAAGAAATTTAACTCTTAATTTAGTTCTTAAAAACAAGCATGAGTGAAAGTTTCATAGACAGGATTAATGGCTTAGTAAATTAGTCAGTGGTCATTTACAGCTGGGACTCACTTTAATTTGAGCTCAATTACAATGACTGAAAATCACCATCAGGACTATCTTGCGTTTGTCTGGAGTCCTCGTGACTGTTGAAACATAAACCTTAGAGCTGACACTTTCAGACCAAAATCCAAATTAAACTGAAGGTATGTCCAAAAGGCTTTGTCCAAGTGATTTTACATTATGATGGGCTTGGAAAAAAAAAATGCTTTTTAGAGCCTTAAATAGGGATTTAGTGGACTATGTCTATAGAAATGTGTAATTTTAATCGTCCCCAAGACCCTTTCCACAGGGGCATTTTAGGTCTTTAATATCTGCTTACAGACCTATGAATTATTGAGGTGATTATTTTTTGTGGTTTAAGACTTTACACCCATTCTACCTTCTTATATCAGTTTTCTGTAATTGTCAAGACCTCAGAAACAAATGTAGGGAAGCAAGAAATCCACTCAGTTTTAAGACTAGATAAAAAAAAAAAGATGGGAAGCATTCCCGTTGAATTTTCAAAGAGACCCATGTATATTCAGACTGTAGAAAGCAAAATGCCAATTAAAGACCTGCTGTAAAAGGCAGAGATCTATGCTGTGCACCTGGAGGCATAGGAAGCACTCTGTAGGGCTCCTCATGGAAACGAATTCAAAGGGTGTGTTGCTAGACCTGCCATTTGTATGTTTACCTCCATGTCAGGGAGACTTCAGGTGTTTGTGCCTTCACCTGAAGTTGTGTCTTGATTGCATACAAGTAGATCTTTTTGATGCTTTTACTGAAGCAATAAATCCATGGTTTGCATCACAGTTATAAGATATTGTAAACATTTGACACTATCCTAACTCACATTGCCTTTTAACCTCCATGTGTGCATTTATGTGATGTAGCATATGCTATTAGATCATAACCTGATTATTAATTAATGTTTTTCCTAGAGTCAATTTTAAAGCTTATTTATGTCAAAGATATTAGTAACATCAAGGCTTGTAGAAAATGGCATAAAAATTGTTTTAAAAATCCTTATTTGGTGTTAGCGTATTAAAAAAAACAGTCTTCACTAGAAAGCATAGATGCGTCTGATTAAGTAAGTACGATGTTAAAGATAGGTATATTATGAATCTGCGATTATCAACACTAAAAAAAACACAAACGGAAAATGTGCTAAGATAATAATAGAATCATTTAGGTTGGAAAAGAGTTTTAAGATCACTGAGTCCAACTGTTAATCCAGCACTGCCAAGTCCACCACTAAACCATGCCTCTAAGCACCACATCTATGTGTTTTTTAAACACTTTCAGGGATGGTGATTCCACCATGTCCCTGGGCATCTTCTTCTGATGCTTGACCACACTTTCAATGTGATCAAAGAAAAAACTTTGTAATATAATTCTTGGAAAAATACTTCTAAAGCTGTTTCTGGACTTCTAAATGTAAACATATATGAAGAGTCCACCCTGTGCTGACCACAGCCTCATAGGCAGTTATTAGTTACTGGTTACTATGGCAGCTAGTTATTAAAAGTTCTGCTTCCTAAAGGACTTGCTGGTGTGCGCCTGATCAGAATAGTGAGCATAGCTTCAGTAGAGAGTCCTGGTAAATACCACAGTAGCAGGTGTGATTCTTCATATGCTACAAAGAAGAAACTACTGCTAAGGAAATGGGATTTTATTTTGACTTAAGAATATCTATTTTTTCCTTTGCACTTTAGTAAAAAAAAGTTATCTATTTTGCAGTATGGATCAAAGACTTTTTACCTACTCAGATGTCTACTAACAATATAAAGAAAGAAGGCAAATGATCTTTCTTGTTACTGCAATTTGGACTATTCTGAGCTTCAGTACGCAGTTTGATTTTTCCTTCAATGGTTATTAATTATGTCAGAGAAGATGCACGTGGGTTTTTTTTAAATAGTGTTTTTGGGGAGAGAAGGGAGCAGGTATATAGCATATGCATAATGTTTAACTGCAGGCTTTTTTGGAAGGTTTTTTTTTTACTTGAAAAATAAATACCTTAAGTGTTTCCGAGTCCTGTTTGTAACTCTGCCATTGATATATTCTTCTGAATAGATACACATTGTGAAAGAATGCTTTATTTCATGGAGAGTGACTTTTTAGAAATGTAGAGTTGTCTGCTAGGCCCCACAAAAGCTCATGGAAACTGACTCCAGAAACTTTTAAAAACACAATTTGGCATCTTAAGTTCTGTAAAAATAAATAGTTTATGGCAATCTAACTCATGACCTCAGCAGCAGCAGCCTTGTTCAATTCATTTTTGAATGATGATTGTGGTAAAGTGACCAAATAAGCCATTTTGAACAAAGTGAAGCATTTTTAGCCAGCGTTCTGTGCTTAGCTCTGTTTTTATTTCTCCTTGATTTTGTGCTCTCTGCATCATCCATATACACATCTTATTTCCTGTAGTACACATTGCTGACAATATGGGCAATTACTGTAACTGAAAGATTAATAGACATTTGGTAAAAAATCTTTTATTACTCCTGGGTTTTTTGATTGATGCATTAGGTGGTATGTGGTTTATATAGTTTGTTAGGTCTCAGCCCAGCACAGAACTAGGTGTATATGTAACTTTATGGGTGAAGATAGTCCTTTTCATCAGAGTTATTTGACTGAGGTGCATTAATGGTTTTATGTGAGCACAGTTGTGCATGTATATTAGTTTTATGTGTTATTTGGTCCATATATCTTAACCAGTGCTTCTAGTTTGCTATTTTTTAGTAGTGTTGCTAATTTTACTCCACACTACCTTATAAAGTGCATCCCGCATTTTATATTATTTGTATTTATGGAAGATTACAAGAAGAACAAAAAGTCTGACTCAATGCTTCATTTGTTCTGAATAGCATTGTTCAGTCAGCTATAAACCAGATGTTGTAGCTAGAAGCATAGAGGCCTAAGCAGGAATGCCAGGGAAAAAATAAAATAGAACTCATTATTTTAAAAAATGGTAAATGTTCCTGTGCCAAATACCCACTTTATCCTTCATTGTTCTTCTAACCATTGTCTTTCTACACTGTAAAAGGCTATTTACCCTATGCAGATAATTACCCCACAAGTGAAAACACTTGCTGCAGTTTTCTCCTTTGTGTATGTGTTGTGAGTATTCCAATCTCAGAGAGAAAGTGTTTTTGAATGTGAAAATGTGATTTCAGAACTACAATAATGAAGTACTTAAATCAAAGTGTAAACCCCCAAACTACTAATACTTTTCTTTGATATTGACAAAATTTAAGTCAGCAATGTTCTTCTGATTGGGTTATTACTACTTTATGTCTTCCAGTGATACTGTCTGTCTGATATAATTTAAGAAATCTTCAATTTTTATCAGCTGCTGGAGCTGAAGGAGGTAGAACCTCTCGACAGCATGCATCTGCCTTGAAAAGTCCACTTATTTGAAGCAGTTATGTTTTATTATTTCCTTTATTTGGCAAATGTTAATTTTTTTAAAATTTGATTTTCTTTAGGGTATTTGAAGAGAGTGAACATCCATCTTTGCTAAGTGAGAAACATCAGCTGTATAAACCATTACATGTCCCATGCATTCCTAGGAAATTAGTCCAGTCTGTACAGAGTATTAGGTTCTCAACGCAACGAACAGAAACAGGTGCAGTGTGTTTAATGATCTTTTTTGTGAGAATTTTGGATTATTTTTGTGTAAATGAATGGAAACCATGATAAAAAAACCCAGTGAACTGTTCCAACTGTGATAGCTGAAGCCAGGCTTTTGATGGAAGTTGGGTACATACCCGTCTTTATGTTCTGAAAATCTGTGTCTGATTCCTCTTTTATCTGTGCGATGAGTAATGTGACATGTATACCTGGTGCATAGTATCAGAAAAATCTGAAACATATCTTTAGCATGGTTTGCATACATACTTAAATATTAACTGAGTATTATTTCCAGTAAATTGATTGATACTTGCATATTTTGTGATAACTTTCTTTTAGCTCTCTGTTAACAGGAAAATTTATAAGCTTTGTTCCCAAGTTCAGTTTAACAATGCCGTGCTTTGCATGCTTAATCCTATTGACAGTATTAAGTAATATTTATTAATTTAGGGAGAGAAGAAAAAGAAAAATCTATGGAGCTTTCAGTGGCCACTAGCAGTTGTTCCAGCCTTGCAGAAAATTCATCACAGGTATGTAGCTCTCCCACTGGTAAAACCATGGGATTTTATGATCTGTTTTATGTGATTGTTTAAATTCAAAACACTTCAGATATATCTAGTGCTATTATATCTTAGGTAAAATTTGTTAATACTGCAACCAGGACTCTGATCTTAGTAATCATAATAAAAATCTTTCTTTGATACCTTTTCATTCTGAAAATATCTATGTTCTTAGAAAGTGCAACTGGTAGTCATAGAAGCATTCTAATGCCAAACTTGAGGTGGACCATCTATCCAATTAATTTTGTATAATAGTTTTTAAAATTTAGAATAAACTTTGAGGATTCACTGGGTTGTATGTAGCAAACTTTTGGAATTCTAAAGAAGGAATGTAATTTATTAGTGACTAATTGTCAGCCATCTACTCCATAATGAAGGATTTAATAAAAGACATAAAAGGATGTTATACAGGACTGCCTACATTTAACAGCTGAGTTCCAGAAACAAAAATCTGGGCTGAGAGGAATAAACCCACAAGCAGCATTGCTTTTTTATACACTTGAGGTATCCACAATTACATTTTCCATCTGTCACCCATAAACAAATAGTTCCTATGGCACTTTTTTGAAAAGGTGAAGTGTATTGCAGCTCATTATCTTAAATATACAGACACATTAAACCAATTCAGAAACAAGCTGGAGGAACAACTTGCACACTTACGAAAACCACTGATAAAATCTCAAGTGCAAGGATATTCATAGGATCAATAGACTGTTAAATATAAAAGGAGTACTCAGATAAGGTAAGGCCGTAGGAGATAAGTAGTTTGCAACTGTATTTGCTGTGCAGAAGCTTGGGGAAGTTTCTATATTGACACTTTTCTTCATAAGGGGCATCTCACTGTACCTATTTAAAACCAAATTTTAATGAACAGCAAAAAATGTCAAGTAAAAAATTAACAGAACTAGTTGTGATTTTCTTAAGAATTTCAAGGGAACTGAAGGACGAAGTGAGTGAACAGTTTAGAGTGGAGTCTGTAGTAGAAGAAGCAGCCTTTGTAAGACAAGACAACATGAAGGACCATGGCTAGACTGAGTGGAACAAGACCAGAAGAAATTTCAAGCAATTCTGATTTGTGACTGGTTGAGGGAGTTGGACATGATGAGGATGATGGAAGGGCTGTTGCCAGGGTAATCCAGAGTTGAGGATGGGAATCTGGGACCTAGAATTGCACTTACAGAAGAGCAGGAAGCAGTAAGTCAAGGTTAAGGGAACTTTAAGGAAGGGTGATGGCAGCAAGGGAAAGAAGGTGGAGTCTGAGGAAAACCGAAAAGATTGGAAGAAAGAAGGTTGCTATGCTTCAGAAGAGGCATGATGTAAACTATAGGAGTGGCAGTCAGATTCTGCATAACCAGCCCTTTTGTCCCCCACCCTGAACTGAATTCAATTTGGTACATTTTGCCAACTAAAACCAAACCAGAACTAGCAGGTTCCTGTGAAATAATGTGTTATTTGATGCCAAGGCATAGACTCCTAGTGCCAGTCTGCCCTTAAGGTGCACATACAGGCTACATGTAACAGTTAGGCCTTCTGATCTGATGAAAATCTGTGAAGTGGGAGTAATGCCATGTTTTCTGCAGTTTTTCAGTCCACACATGAGATGTATTCACTGATGTGCATACTTACTTTGGCCTTTAGAGGTGGAGACATGCCTGGCTCCAGCCCTTTCTGCGTTGCCAAGCAGAAGCAACTTGGCTGCAGTCATAGCAAGCCTGGATATAGTCTGTAAATAATGTGATGTTATTTGTGCAACAGAAAAGTTAATTATTCAGATCTAGTTATCAGTGCTGTGAATGAGACTTTATAAAAAAATTATAGAAGCAGTTTTGGGTATCATGCTGTTAAAATGCAGGTAAAGATAAGCAATACAAGTTATGTTGCCTGACCCCTAAAGACTGGTTAGGGGTCAGGCAAATCCCTAAAAGAAGGGTTTTCCACAATCTAAGGAGAAATCAGAGTGATATTGTTGAAGTGACAGTTTCATATACTGCTCATTTGAATCTTTTACTATGTTTTAGATGGTTATTGACACTGCAGAGACTAATAACCCACAAATTGCCCAAGTTCCATCAACAGCAAACTTACAAAACCAAATGCAACTCAGGTAAATTTCTTCCATAAATAGTTTTCATTCTTGAGATTGAGGTTTATGGAAATAATCCATATTTAGACAAACAATAATTTTTGGTTTTAGACTGGTAATTCCTGCAAAGCAGATGACTTCCAGTCAACAGTTTGAGAGTGAAAGTGCAACAACAGGTAAAGTACCACTGTCTTTTTTTGATAGGTTGGTTGTGCTGTTACTATATGCTGGATCACATAATTAGACAAAGTTCTAGGGGCCAAATTTTCATTCTGGTATTAAGTGAGCCACCATTTATATTCCTTTTCCACCTTGATTATTTAGTTCGAACTTTTAAACATAGCAGACATGCAATTTCCTAATTTAAATAGAGACTAAACTGCTCAGTAATGTGGGATTCATTCTGCATTAACCATTGTTAATAAAAGGAAGCTTCCAGCATCTCTTGTAAATCCACGCTCTAGTCTCAGATTACTTGGGTAAAATGAAATCTGGTGTGAAAGTCTGCCCACAAGGCATGAGAAAATGCAAAGAAAAGGGATATAGTAAACTCAGTAATTTAGGAATCTTGATGCATCAGTCTAAGATTATTAAAGATGAAAATTATCTTGAGAATTACATACAGAATGTGTACAAAACCAAAACAGGGTAGTTACAAATACAGCTATAGTTTTTTAAATCACAAGACACTGAGCTTCAGTTTAAATGTATTTTTTCTAATTATGCTGCCACTTCAGATGCATGTCAGAAATTATAATCTTTTTTTTTTTTTTTAAATAGAATCCTAATTACATGTCCTGAAACACAGCATCTTAATCCACAGTGCCTGAAATGTTGCACCACCTGAAGCTTGAAAGTCTGATAGCATTCTTCTAATTTCTTACCCTGGCTTTTGCCCAATTCTTTAAGACACTTCATCAGTGTCATGTGGATGTGCTTTTTATATTGTTTCCACCTGGTTTCTATTGACTGATATTAGCACTCTCAGAGGGCAGTAGCTGGATTAGACAAACAGCACTCTCAGGGAGCAATAAGTAGGTTTGAAGAACATACCAAACCATATGAAGCAGCCTAAGCATTGCTGTAACGATAGCGAGTAAGTGGCAGAATGAGAGGTATTATGGACGTAGCTACGAAGTGGGTTATTATAATAAAAACTACAGTCAGAACACTTCCTTACCAATTGCAATGCCAAGTTAGTAACCCTTTCTCAAGGATTCTTTCACCACAACATAATTCTTATTTATCTGTTCAAAATGCTGTTATAATAAAAGCAGTGCTGTCTTTTTTGTATAGCAAACCAAGAGGCCAAATGTGGTGATAAAGAAGCAGAAGATGAGCCAAAGGATTCTTTGTATATACCTCAAGTAAGCAAAGCATTTCTACATCATAAGTAATTATTTTATTTAGAATAGTCAAAGTGTCTTGTCATATTTGAATCTTTTGGCAAGAGGTAAATCTCAGAAATCAGCAAAGTGACTCATTATAAAGCACCTAACAGGTGAGAAGCCAGTCAGTGCCTTCTGATTACTAATACAGTGATCATTGCCCTTGTTCATGTCAGCGTTTTGGGGGTTTTTATGCTACCTTAACAACAGGCTATTTAGGATGACTATGCTATTCACATCATAATTTTCATCAGTGTGAGCTGATGAAACCTTTTAAAAAAATGTTTGCATTTGAGACTCATTTCTCCCACAAAACTATAGTAAATAAGCTCTGTGCTAGCTGCAGAGTCTGTGTAGCTCCATTGGCACTGCTTTTACTAGCTGTGCCTGAATGTGAGATCAAGCTCACCACACCATAATATTGAAGCCAGATGTGTGTACAGTTGGCATATATAGGTGGTATCAAGACGTGGTTTAACACTGGCCAACAGCTAAGCAGCACACATCCACTTGCTCACTCCCTACACAGTGGGATGGGGAAGAGAATCAGAAGGGTAAAAGCGCAAAAACTTGTGGGTTGAGATAAAGACAGTTTAATAGGTATAGCAAAAGCTGTGCATGCCAGCAAAACAACATGAGCAATTCATTCACTACATTCCACCTACAGTGTTTATCCATTTACAGGAATGCAGGTCTTCATCACATGTAACAGTTACCTGGGAAGACAGATGCTGTAACTCCAAATATCCCCTCCTTCTTCCCTGCAGCTTTTATTGCTAAGCATGACATTGTATGGTGTGCAATACCCCTTTGGTCAGCTGGGCTGACCTAGCTGTGTCCGCTCCCAGCTGTGTCCCCTCCCAACTGCTTGTGCATCTCCAACGTATACTCAGTGGCGGGGCAGCATCAGAAACAGAAAAGGCCTTGATGTTGTGTGAGCACTGTTCAGCAATCACTAAAACATCCTTGTGTTATCAACACTGTTTTCGTCACAAATCCAAACTACAGCATCATACAAGCTATGAACTCTCAGCCAAAACCAGTGCACAAAGATCAAGTTTGAGATCTCATCTTATGGTTGGCTCAATACAGGCTGACGCCTGCAGGCAGCTGGTGGAGAAGAATGTCTTTAAAACAGCATTGGGTCTGGTGGAAGTAGCTCCACAGAATCCAAGTGTACATTCACATTTAACATTTGCTGAGGAAAAGGAACTATCTCAGTCAACTGAAATATATTCTGATGGTGCTGTTCCTTCATTTCACTAGGGAGTATCAAGAGGACTCCAGTGTGACTTGAAGTGTCATGCTAAGACATACTTTAGAGTGGAATAGTTCTTTTATTCAAAATCAGTGTTTTCAGTCAGTTCATGAGTGTGTTTATTTTTTGGATGAAAATTTTCATACACAGATTCATTCACAAGAGGCCCATTTTAAATTAGATAAATTAAGGCTACAGTTTTAAGTATGGTGAATATGTCACTGAGCATTTTATTAAAATACTTTTATTTTTAATGAGAATAAAAATAACTAACCAACCCTAAAACTTATAATGCATTTATTTATAGGTAAATGGACCAATGATATTTTTGGGAAATTTTATGTGCTATAAACTTTAATGTATTTTTTTTTAATAGGGCATACAGACATATTTTGAGTCAAATGAAGATAATCCTGACACAGCAGAAGAAAGTGCAGAACATTTTTTAAGAACACCTGAAACACCTGCATTTGTAGGAACACCTGACTCAAAGGGGAAGAAAACTCGGTTCTCTAAAACACCTCCATTTGACTTGTATGATATCAGCTGTTATTCTGATTTTGAGCAAAGTTGTATTGATGTTGATTGTATAAACATTTCTGCTATTTTTGAAAGATACTATAGAAAGACTTTTTTAGAAAGCTCTTCTGAAAATATTTGATTTGTTTTTGAGTTATGCTAGGTAATTTATTAGATTTTCCTCTTACAATGTCATTTCCACTTGAAGCTGTTTTGAAAGTGGGGGACTGCTTAGAAATATACAAGACATAGGTTCTTTGTAGCTCCTTTGCTAAAGTTGTTGTATTTTCTTGCAGTAATATTTGTTACACCCTGTTCTATCTTTAAACATTTTTTTTGGTAAAAAGGTAGGGAATTGGTGAGAATACCACCTCACTTTGATATAAATGGTTGTGTTATTCATTCTGTGTTGCAAGAAGCAATTATTGATGGAACATATGGGAATCTAAAAAAGTGACAAAACAGAAAAAGAAAAAATAGAACAAAAAATCTGTCTTGTCTACTTTTAAAAACTAGTAATATAATTTCTTCCTTTCTGTCTTTACAGCATTCAGAGTTTAGGTTGTGAAGAAGGAACATCAAAATCTCCTGCTTTCTTTTCTCTTGTGAACTTCTCCCAGAAGTCACCTGGCTTTAATTTATTTGACTTTTCTGTGTTTGGGGCAGAAAATTCATGTGATGAGGTAAAAATAAGTACTTGAGAATATTAAATTTCCACAAAGCAAAATATGCTAAGCACACAGGATTGACAGTGAATGAGGTTTTTGAGACTGGTTGTTTTTGTGGCAAATAATCTTTTTTACTGGCTTACTTAATTTTACATTCGATATCCTCTGAAAATACTTATCTCCTTTCCTGGTGATCCCCCTGTGATGACTTCTGATCAAGTATGAATCATTTCCATATGGGCAAGATTGGATCTTGTGCAAACATACAGCCCACTAGATTCACAAAAAGGCTGCTGGTTCAGCATTGCAATGCAAAACTTTAGGTGCCCTAGGAAAATTCACAACTTGCATGCCTGTCCTATGTGGTTTTGTCATGCTGAAGCAGGGAATCAGATACTTAAAATTCTACCTGCCCCCCCCCCCCCCCCTCCATTTTTCACAAAATGCAGAACACTGAGAAAGGGAATGAAGGGCTATTTATTAGGAGTACTGGAGAACAAATATGGATTAGCTATACTTAAATGGAGGAGACAGGTAGGCAACTAATTGGAATAGGGAGTGGAATCCAGCTCTTCCTTTTTCTTTGCAGGTCCCCTAGTTAGAGAGCTCTAGAGTAATTTTTACTCTCTTGGGCTAATAGGTAGATAACTGAGTATTTAGGGTAGATGTGTGTCAGTGCATATCAGGTATCACTGGCTGGCAATGTCGTTTCAAACCCTGTTATAGAAATAAGGAATTTGAACACAGGTATCTCCTATTTCAATGGGTGGGCTCAGTCTTGAGGTTACTAGGTAAAAGCTGAAGGAGGGAAGAAGAAAAGCATCATTTTGTCTTGTGTTTGCAAGATGTGTGTTGTTGAGATTTCCTAGCATCAGCTGCCTGTAGGAGAGAATACACTGGTGAGTAGTTAGTGAATTGTTTAGGAATGAGGTAGGTATTAAGTTACCTAGTGCTGTCAGAACCCATGTTATTTTGTGCCTGCTCAGAGGCAGAAACCAAGAATTTATTAGCCTGTACTAGTCACATGGGATTCTCTGAAGTTAGATGGGAGTTTTGAAGGACCTAAGTATCTATTATAAATCTAGCCTAAGAACTACTCTCAAGAGTGATGAGTGGTTATTCAGCTACTCTTTCTGGCAATATCAGGTCCTACTCAGTAGGCAGTAATTATGTTGTTGCTTAGAGGTTTTTCTAAAATGTCACAGAATGAAATAATTTTGCATCTTTTCAGTTTAAAAAGCCAGATCAGATTTTGTTCTGTTCTCAACCCGATGCTTTTTCCATAAGAATGGCAGGAGAGTATTTGCAGATGTAAGTGAATATGATGAAACATATCTCATCAAAGAGTTTACCTTGCAGCTTTAGGGACTGATACATACATTTAAATGCAGATTTTGCGAAGGCTGCTAACATTCACTGGGACAGTGTCTTTCTCACCAAAAGTGAATGAACTAATTACATTAGAGCTTATCTTTTGTGTTTCTCGTGTGTTAAATAAAATGGCTGTTTAAATTTCAGACAGAGGAAAGTTATTCTGTGGGAAATTTGAACCCTCTCTCCCCACACAAAGATACTGGTAAGTCTGAATCAGATGTATTTGCGTATACCAGCTGTCTTCTACTGGTGCTTCTGTGACTAACAAGCTCGTGAGCCTGCTTAATAGGGCACCTTTGGTTGTCTAAAAAGGTGTTCAGTGGTGATACAGTCGTTTATTATGTTCATTTGTGGTTTGTCTAACTTAAGTCTTTCCCTGCACATTTGGCTTCAGATATATGAGATGTCATGAAAAAAAGAGGTATGAGAAAGGAATAGGAATAGTGTTATGTGTGTTTGAAGCAAACTGAGAGAACCTGCAAGGGAGAAAAAAAATTCAAATGTCAAAGCTTTTCCACTGATGAAAACAACAGGGTTTTTTGAATGTAAAAAAGCTACAGTATTTAGTAAATGCTGCTTTTTAACTTGAGGCTACCAGCTTAGTATTGTAAAGAGTACATCTTTTGGGTTTTTTCGCCCCCTCAACTAGAATGAAAATAACGTTTTCATTTAATTAAAGAAATGTTGACAGTAAACTGACTTCCATCATTTTAAACTGTTGGAGGTATGCAATGTAAAAACAGCACAAGTAAAAGTGAGGAGAATCAGACTTAATAAACAGTGTCTTCCACTTAGTATTAAGTGAGCTATGCATTTTTACACATTCTGTGTGAAATCCTGGCTTTACTGAAATAAAAATTTTCACGATATCAATAGGATCAAAACTTATTCTTGATCAAACAGTTTTCTGAAGGGAACTGTAACTACTTTTTTTTGAGGTGTGGCAAGTTCAAAGGTACTTTTTTTTGAAGTGATGAGTATAAGGTTATATGCATATATAACTGTTGCAGAGAACAGTGTGTGACTTTTGTGTTACTAAATATAAAACTCATGTATTTTTCTGTCAGTAGCTTTGTTTCTCAGAGTGTTTTAGTGGCTGGTGGCATTGTTTGCTAGAGAAGAAAGAATCTGCAAAAATGTATCAGTTATCAAAGACTGCTGCTTAGTATTCTAAATATTTTGCCTAGTATATCATGCGGAAGTGTTTTGTTGTTCTAAATCATTCAAGTACTTCACACTTCATTCTATGCAGATTCTAGTAACGCCCTCCTGGAAGTACCATTTCTAGTGCAGAAATAAACACACAACGTAGGCTGATACTTGGCAGGGTGTTGAGTACAATATTGTTAAAGAAACATATTATGCTGAATGCAGTATTCTTACAGTAGATTTAATCTAACAATAAATATAATATGTATTCCATATAGGAAGCTTGTTTGGGAAATCAGAAAGTGAGGATGCATTTGCTTTTCCCTTCCCCTCGGAATCAACTTCTCATGCATTTGGAGATGGAAAAGATGACTTTAGTTTTCCATTTGCATTTGGACAGGATCAGAGATCATCACAGTCTCCTTCTGTGAAAGGTTTTCATTCTTCCTTACAAAATACAAAGCCATTTACGTTCTTTTGAATACCTTTGACTTCCTTTTAAATTTTTTTCCTACTTAGCCTTGACAAATGTTTTCAGTTTCTTAACTTAAAGTACAAAGCATTTCATCTTCTCCTTTCATTTCATGTAAGAATACATTATTGCAATTGCTGCAATTCTATGTTTATGTTCATCAAGCACATATGCTTTGAGATGTAGCTTTTAGTTTTCTTACTTATTTTCTATATACATTGTTTTCATAAAATGTTATGGAACTTTCTTGCTAAACTGGCACTGAGAAGCAGCAGAAATATCATTTTACAGTAATGTGTCAAGTTAATTCAACATCTGTAAGAGCGTCTAAACTTCTAGATGAGTACTCTCAGCCTCTGATATAAACCAAATAACTTGTGTTGGAGTAACTGTTTATTGTAGCTGTAAAAGCTGAATTTGAGTTAAAACCGATGTTTTTAAATTGTTACATTTATAACATTTTTGAAATAAATATTACTGTTGATTTTATGTAAAGTTTTGTAGGTATTTCTTAATATTGGAAGTGAAATGTAATTATAATACTGAACATTTCAACTTCTATCTTTCTAACTTGAAACACTGAAAGCAAGTTCCTTCCTCTTTATCTAGTATTTTTTAAAAAACCTCTCCAACAACAAAAACCCAAAAGCAGACAGTTCCCAAAGTCTAACTTTTGTCAGTACACCTATATCCGCCAGTTCTCCACAAATGGCTCCTTATGGAATGGCTGGCTATAAAGACAGTATCAGGGTTACTCAGCAAGGAATGCTGTTCTGAGCCACCACAGCGCTGTGTCCTGTGAATCCCTCAGAACCATGTTCTCTAAACCCAGCAGTTGCACATTTATGACCTTTGAAGGAAATACCAGATCACTTTTGAGTTTTTTCCCCGTTACATGTGAAATGTAAGTTACTGATTTTTGAAACTCTATGAATTTGTAAGGGAAATGGGGTTTCTCAGTCACTTACTATGAAGTAACCACCATGCCTGACAGCAGGCAAGCAAAATGCTGAAATGGAAGCAAAGCAAATAAAGAATAGACCCCGTCATTCAGCAGACTTCACAGAAGACATTGCAAATGCACAAACTGATTGGAAGGGCACGTGGACTGAGCGGAACAAGTTCACAAAAAGCATCCTACCAGTATAGTCTGCACAGCCTGCCAATAAAATGTCAGCAGAGTGCAAAGGGGATTCTTTTTAGAAGAATCCCCTTCCCTCTGCTGACCTGCAAAGCCCTAAATGACCAAAAGCTTGGTTACATATGCCACTATTTCTCTTCTGCCAAACTCCTGAATGCCTTGGGACTTCTGTGCAGTTCAGCTTCTCCTTAAGTACTTGTGCCTAGAGATTTGTGAAAGTTGGATTTTTTTATTTTATTTTTTTTTTACTGGAGAGGGATTCAGGAAGGTTTAGTGAAGTGCTGCTGAGATCTGGCTAATAAGAAGTGAGACACAGGGATTTCATGAACTTTATGCTCTCCAAATGAGGGTTTCCATGTTAATCTATTTAAAACTTTTTCTGATCTACTACGTACCTCTGAATATGAAAAACATAAGCTAGAAGCAAGTTTAAGAGCCTATCTATGTTATTTGGGGTAGTGGTTTATGGTACGCTACTGGCACATCTTTTGAAATCATTTAGAAAGCTGGAAAGTACAATTTTTTTTTTTTTTGCTCAGTTATTCCATACCTGAAGCTTGCTTTCCTGCCTTCTGATGAATTCTGTCATCCACGTCTCTGACATTACAGTCTGGTAGTCAAGGCTGCTGGCTGAAGTGGGAGAAACCATAGTTCTCGGTCTTTCTGGGTGTTTACTTACACAAATTGGATAGGCTGATGAATAACATAAAAGAGAAAGCTACTTCAGAAAAGGCAACCACTCAGTATTTGGGATACTTTCCTGAAATCTGAGATCATGAACTGCTTATAAACATACACTGAGATTTTTCGTTAGTATCTGTCAAATTCTCCCTAGAAATGATCCCTTGTTATTATGCCTATAAAATCAATAGCAGTTATGTTGCTGGACTGCCAAGCCTAGCATGTATCTCCCTGACCAATGTATTTTTGTTTTGTCCTTTACATACACACCTGACTACACTTATCTGAAAGCATAGACAGGGTCCTCTTGTCAGTGTAGCAGGGGCTGCTTGAGAGCAAAGGGCTATTTGTTCATTACCACTTGTTATTTGCAGTTACTGCCGCTGTGGTGCAGATGCAGTAAATGGACTGTGCAGTTTTTCCTCATTCCTTAATGTGAAATAAGTAAGTTTAATTTGTATCACTGTTGAAAGTGTGGAAGGCTAACTTGGCTCACCCTGTACTCCAGTAGGTGAAGAACAGGTGTTACTCACACAACTAGAACTTAGGGACCAGTAACCTCCAGCAGTGGGATAGTGATGGCAGGTGGGAGCTGTAATCTCTTAGAAGTGGTGCAGGCGTCTGCAAAGTGGTAATACGGTTATACTGTGTACTTCTGCTGTGAATCTTTGAAGGTGGGGGTTGCCTTCTTGTTCTATTGCACCTAGTAAAATAGAGTTCAGGTTCACATTGAAGCCCTAAGGTAAGAACAATAAACCCCTCTCTTAAATAGGCAGAGCAGGGGTTTGACTTTGAATCTTATATGAGTATCCTAACCAGAAGGCAAACGTTTATTTAGGGCCCTGATACCTTTCCTGTTCCATTTAAGTTTTTAATGATGTTTTTGACAGAAAACTATTTAACTTGAAAATTCCTTGTAAAAGCTAGTGTATCACCCAGGATTAAGTCAGTGCTGGTTAAATACTTTGTGTGACCAAAATGGTAGGAAATATTATGATATTTGAATAAATTAATTTTGTAATTTGTTGAGTAAAATTTTTTAAGTGAAGAATGAAATTTACACTCTTATCTGCTGCTGCCAGGAGGAAGAAACTGACACCTCAGCTTTCTTTCTCCCACAGAAATAATACCTGTGTGGAGATGTCCTTTTTCTGATCAGAAATAACACAAAGAGCATTTCTACACTTTTGCCTTGTTGTGTGAAGTGGTCTTCCAGTAAAAAAAAATTCATTATAATTTGTAAGGTGATAAAACTCTTTGTCTGGAGACCCATCTACTATTTTACTGTTAATTTTACTGATGCATAACTGTAAAGCATGCTTATAGACATTCCAGGATATTTGGCTGACAAATAAGCAATGGCTGGATAGGTTTGATACTAAAAAAAATAACTAGGAGGTAAAGACTAATGGAATGACTTCCAGCAGTTGTGGGATATACCATTAATTTTAATGTAGTGCTGTTTTATGGCTTCACACACCACCTTTGATAACTCTTACCACTTAAAAATCGGGTTTCCAGTTAAGAGCAATTTATTAATTTTCTGTAACTTCAGCCTAGATCTATCACTCTAAAGCATATATGCACAGCATAGCATTCTTCAGGACAAACTTCATTGTGCTGTTGTGTAGAATGCTCAAGGTGATAAAAACACAAGGGTTCCTTAATTTTGTGTCAGAAAAACATTCAAGTGTGGATGGGGCATGTGATAGTGTTAAAACTGGTTCTTTACCATATTAACTTTTCAATTGTAACATTGTTTTAATACTTTGAGGAAAAAAATTGTATATAGCATTGTAGCCTCATGTCATATAATTGGTCACTCATTTTATGTGTAGTATAGTAAGAGCTACCAGAATTCTGAGTTACAACTTACAGCGCTGTTTAAAGAACATTAAATAGAGCCGTGGCTCTATTTCTAGCTACTTGTTAAGATTGATAGTAGGGTGCAAAAAATATGACCTGGATCTTTAAACACAGAACAATTAATTAAAAGCCTGATTTCAGTGGCAACTGTTCACAGTCCGAGTTGCAGTCTTTCCACAAAATTCAAGAAAATTACTGCACCGAACCCCACTGAAATTTTGCACGTGGCTGGCTGCCCAGTCTGGGCCCTATACAAAGAAAAAATTTTTATTTTATTTTTCATGTAAAGACTCTGAATATAATTAAAACTTAATGTTGCAAGTAAAGGGGCATCGCTGGATATATGTGGGTAAATGCAAACTTTGGGCACAGGCATGGAAGAAGCAGCATTGCACTGTAAGAAAACAATCTTACACGATAGCATTAATATGCTTAAGCATTTCAAGGAAATAAGCTCTAAGTGCTACTTATTGTAACAGCTTGGAATATGTAGACTTACAGTATTACGTGGCAGTAACCTCCCCAGCACAAGGCTGATTGCAGGGTAGCAAGAGTTGGCTAATCCTTTTCGGCCAATGACATAAAGCAAGGATTAGTTTTTCATTTACTGCAACTGAGTGGGTCATTAGGATCCAAAGACGCTAATGAGCCTGAACAGGCAATTGGATTCTGATTTCAAAGTTATGGGCTAGTTTAAAAGGAGGTGATTGTGTCTTTTAATGATTTAAAACATGATGTTTCACTGACCTTTTTACTGAAAAAAATGAATGAAGGATATAACCGTGTAACACAAACTTGGAATGCTGATTTTTTCTCTTGGAACTTGAGTTGTTGCCAGATACATTGCCTTAGAGGCTGAATGGCTCATTTAGAAATATCTCTGTTGCCTTGCTTTTATGTTCTGCTCTTGATGTCTCCAGAGTTGACACAAGTCACATGCAATCAAGTCTATATTCCTGGTGGACAGGCACTGTCCTAATATTCTCTGACTCACACCCAGGTTGTTTGCAGCTCAGCAGTTCTGCTTCCAGACACATTACTTTGTGTTCTGATGCTAACATCTTGCTGAGAAATTGCCTCTTGGCACGTTGTTTCTTGAATCCTGTACCTTGCTTGATTTGATGTGAAGATGATGCTCTTTTTAGCACTTGCAACACGTTACCTTTGGAAAGGTAAATTTTTCCCCTCACCTTGCTACATCTCAGATTTTCTTCTTTTCAATAGTCATTTGAATTCAGCAATAATAGGTAGCTTGTAATTGGTTTCATTCAAATCAAAAGATGCTTCCAAAAGGGTATAAAATAAAATATCAAAAGATGGACACTTCTGTATTAATAGAATGTTTAAACATATACAAAAGGCAAATGCTTTCAATGTTACAATTCCCCAGGAGAAATAGTGTCAAATGTTTTAATAACATAAACTTAATTTTCTGTATTGTACCACAATCCACAAAGCAGCCACAAAATCATTTCATGCAGTAGAGGACTTACTCCATAATCCTTTGAGATGTGGGTTGGGGAAAATCAAGGAAAGAAGTACAGAGCTAAGTCAAAAAAAGAGTTCATGCTAGTGGGGAACCAGCTGTTACAACTGGTGGGAAGCTTGGTATTTGACAGCCCATGCAGCTTGGTAGTTGACATGCCATACTGAAGCTCAGTTTGGAGCTTGCAGGTCTTCTCTGCTCCCTTCTGCTGGAGCAGGACTGCCTTGAGCTGAGTGTGGTCTCTTGCTGCTTTTTTCTTTTTCTTGAGGCACGTGTTTGGTTAGTTTTACTATTTCCACAAAATGCATGATGCTGTGATCAGTGATGTTGCTCACTGCCACAGCTGCAAACGGCTCATGTCTAGAATCTGTGGGTATCAGAAATGGTTAAAAATATTTCTTAAGAATTATCCACAGAGCCCTTTTTAAGCAATGTTTCCATTACATTTCAGGGAGGTGCCAAACCTCTGAAGCACTCTACTAGCCGTTATCCAAGCAGGACTGGTGTGCACCACAATTTCAAATCATGCCATATGGATTGACAAATGTCACTGGATACAATACATACTTCAAGGTGATTTTTTATCTTGGGAATCTTGCCCTGAACACTTGACCAGTCATGTTTCTCACTGCTACATGTATTGAAGGACTTATCATATGCAGCTGCCTCTTTCTTTTTCTCCCCCAAAGTTGGAAGAGGCTCTCGGAAATATGCCAGTATTACCAATGCGATCTTAGAGGTGAGATGTTAAAACTTCAGACCCTGACTACCTGTGCTTATTGCAAACCCATTGCTTACCGTTGCTGGTTTTTTGTTTGTTGTAAGAAGAGTAATGCAGAACATGGCTTATTAGGTTTATTTCCCCCCCCCCCCATCTTGAACTAATACTTGTGACTCATCGTCAGGGGCCAAAGAGCAGTTGAGTTCTGATAAAAAAGATGTAAATCACAGATTATGTGGAAACTAACACTGAACTTCAGAGGTGCTTTTAAACTTAAGTTGGCCATCCATCCAGAGCACTTGAAAGAAGCTGGTTCTTTGAAGTAGGTCCTGACTTCATGTAAACTCCCACTTTAACTTGGATTCTGCACTTACCAGGTTTCAAAAAAATAGACAATTTTTTTTTGCTAGCACAGGAGAAGCATTCTGATTGCAAAACCAGTGTGATAACTGTTGGATAGATTTTTCTGCTTTAGGCTTACTTCATAGACCTGAGAGCTGTGAGAGTGGCTCTACACTGTGGGGTTTGGCGGCATTGATGTTGTTGCTGCATAAGCTTGTAGTTCTCATTTGTCAATTACAAATTAATATAGTACAGTAGTGACTAAAAATTATAATCTGCTGAGTGCGTGGTGCCACATATGGTAAGAATATAGTGTTATCGCTTACAGAGTTGTATCAAAATTACCAATTGTAGTGACAATTTTTTTGATGAATTGCTGAAAAACCCAATAGTTTGAACGGAACAGATTAATTGTCCAGATTGCACTTTTAAATGGTCCTGAGATATTATTGGTGCTTATCAATAGGACACTTGGATTACTTGTCTGATGTTGCATTGAAACTATAGATCTGCCTTAGGTGACTCTATTGCCATGTTATCACAGTCACTGAGCATCTCACAATCCCCAGTAACATAAGGGAAAAAAAGTAACATGAGGAAATGGGTTTGGTGTCAATTTGTTGAGAGGCACTGGATTATTGTAAGCTTCCCACAGGTCTACAAGTGGGATCACAAGCAAGAATATTAGCTCACATCTTCTGAAACTGTTGCTACTGCTTGGACCGCTGGACTGTCTATGGGTAAGTAAAACACATTTATCTCTGTGGCTGGCAATAGTAATTTTTCCAACAGCTATACATTCACAGAAAAGAATTAAAAATATTAATGGTAGGCAAGAGATTTTTGTGCTAACATCAGGGGACCAGAAGAGTTTCCTTTCTGAAGAATCAGAAACATTGCATCAGACTGAGAGACCAAAACGTCTGTGGGTTTGGCCTAAAGTGTATGCGCTGCCTGTGTCACTACGATAACCAGGGTTTGTGGGGGGATGAAAGGTCCACGCATACCATCTGCTCATGTCCCTGTGCTGATTTTGGAGAAGGAGGAAAGCACAGATGATCTAAAACAGAAGAATTCCTGTGATACCAAAATTGCTTTAGTGTTACCTTGGGTATCTCTGTGACACACAGCAAAAGCAAAGGGTTGAGGCCTAAGTCTTTTTCAGTTTGCAAATTACAAATTCACAGCAGCGTAAGGCTGGCAGCAGCATACACTACTTTGCATGTTTATTGCAGCTAGCTCACGTATTGCAGTGTCAATATTTTAACAGGGAACATTTTGCATCACAAAAAAAAAAAAAAAGACAGACGCTCGAGTAGATGATGCTGTGTGTATTGCAGTTCCTTTTGTTGAGTTTTATCTGAGCTGACACTACTGGAATAAAGCAGATTGTCAAAGGCTGGGCAGAATGCAGAATGCTTTAATCATTTGCAAGTATTGGCATAAAGTAAAATAATCATTTGAATTTCTGTTTTCTGTCTTTTGTGGCTTACATTGTCAGTTATGGTGATGTTTTTGACAAGGGAGTGCTGCTGGGTTAGTGATTTCTTCCAGAGCTTCAGAAATAGTTGTCTGTTATTATCATCATATCAAGACTGACAGTTGATGGTCAGTGCTTAGATATTGTCTTGGTAAATTATAAAATGAAATTAAGAGCAGTAAATGCATCTCTCTGTTTTTATAAGGTTAATTCCATGGGATTATTTGTCATGTGTTTATATTCAGACTTGGTAGAATTCTTGGTACTTGTGAAATTGTGCAGAACAACTTCAGAGAATAGTGTGGGGTTTTTTCTGTAACAAAGCAGGGAAGATTGCTGAGCACACCTCTTGAAAGCTTGTAGTATTTTGGAAGTACTTAGATCTCTGCAGGGTTCTGAGTTATTTAGTCGTTATTAGAACAAATGTGTGCTTTTATCTGCTGGTTTTGTCGTGTGGTAGAGTACAGTGACCCTAGTGCTATTGTAGTTTTATACCCTAATGATCTACACAGGTAACATTTAAGTATACATTACATTTCCTTGCTGAAGCACTAGTCCTTATAATAAGAAAGTTCTGTCATTGAGTGTTGTAATATAAATACAGTTTAATTAATGTACCAGGGTATTAAAACAAATAAATTGGAGAGAGAGAACAGCAATATTTAATATTGAAGTCAAAATTAACTCTTCACTCATATGACTCAATGATAATGAAGCATCAAGACATACAACTGCATTGTGCTGTAATTGCAATGTAGATATGTGGAGTCATGAAGTATAAGCAGTGTGACTGTGGCATTGGCAAAAGAAAACAATAGTAACTGCTAAATCATTTTGATCATTATGGCTCAGATTTCAGGAACTGTGTAATAAATAAGCTAATAAAAGTTAGTTTTATGCAATCAGCTACTCCTAAATAAAAAATAGGTTGACTTTCTTGCTCACCGTATGTGAGAACTGGATAAACTTTGTGTAAATATTCCTAGTTGGGAAAACATCACTACTGTTATGACTCAAAAGATTGATTTGGGAGCAATCCTTCCTATTCTCCCTTCACCAGTGAAAGCAAGCATGTGTCTGAATGGTTGTGTAGTTACAGCTGGGAGACCTATAGCTATTTACGTTAGAGGAGTGCCCGCAGGGTACGGCTTCATTTAGGGCCACATTGTGTTATGCATAATGAGAGACAGTCCAAGCCTTAAACATTTTACAATGTAAAAAGACTGGGCAGACGATGATGGGCCATATCATAGAATGCTGAGTGTTTCCCACAAGTGCTGAGTACGTCTGGTTTCCAGTGAAGCCAATGGGAGTTAAGGCTGCTTAGCACCTCTCTCGGTACCATTCAGTCTGCTCTGTCAAGCCTGTAGAAACATTAAAAAGAAAATATCAACTAAAATAATAAAGAATGAGCAATTCCCACTAGTTTCGTAGCATTTGCAAAGGAGAAAAAGCCTTAAAATAAATGCTAGCCATTTGGAAATTGTGGTAGTTGGAAATAAAACAGAATTTCTCTTGTGGGCCAGGTTTTGTTAGGATGTCTCGGGAAGGCATCATGCACCAAATTGAAACTGGACCATTTCCACTAGATCAATATTACTGACAAGCCATGCTCTGAGCAGAGTTGTCATCAAGAACTTATGCTGGGAGAAATTTATAAATTCTGAAAAACAGCAGCTTTCGAAGTGTTGAATGTCCTTTCAAGTGCATGACAGTCTAGAAAGATGATGAAAGAGAAAATCTGATAAGGGAAGGAGAGGCAAATGGCAAGAAGGAAAAAATCATGGAAAAAAAGACAGACCAACAATTAGTGCCAGAGATGCAACACATTTATTCCTTCTTACTCCCAGCTTGTAGTAAGGTTATAGGTAAGAATAACCAATGTCTGCATGCTCCAGTGCTTTCAGAGCTGGGTGCAGGCAGAGTAAGGCAGACCTGCAGCACAGGTGTACGGAGCCCAGCGTTTGGCATGTTTCATTACACCACAGTGGTGCAGCAGTGCTCCTTGTGCAGGCCAGCGTCAGTCGGTGCAAAGATGCTGCAGTCAGCGGCAGTATGCCAGCTAAGTGGCCTGGGAAGCTGGCCTTATTTTTCCTATAATAAATACCGCCTCTGTTGGGGTTATTTTTGTTGTCATTACTACAGTCAGCATTACAGCTTCTGGCAGCTGTTGTGGGAGGCGAAAAGAAGGCCATCCATATGGTGCTGCCTATCGTATCCAAGGTGTCTTGCATTTGGGAAGATTCTTACAAATGTCAGTGGTGGGTCATTTAAGGCCTGATTTTATTTCAGCAGAGTCAGTGGGGATTTTGGTATTTATTAGTAGGAGCAGAAAGAGAACCTTAATTCCTGGTAATTCTGTTTGTATTACATTAAACACAGTGTGTCACAGATGTGCATGGTATACTGTGAAAAACACAGGGTCATATGCTGCTGTCACCTGCTCTCCCGCAACAGTGGGACTGAAGCCAGAGCAGACCGGCAGGCAGGCAGGCCACTGTTTCAGGCCACCAATTTTACTTTTTCCATCTCCTGTGAGAGAAAAAAAAATTCTGGGGAAGTAGATGTGATTCAGTAAACTTACTTATGCCACCTCCAGTCTCGCTGCTGGTGAGCTCTTGAGATGCTGAGATTATCACTTGGTCAGATGCGATGTTAGTTACTGTGTGTATCATAAGGTCTGGAGCAGAATGATAGACACGCAAAGTGAAAGGGAAGGCATTTAGACAGAGGTGGAATCAAGGGGAGGACAGGCAGGAAAACAGAAAATAAGTAAGAATCAGGATATCAGAAAAAGAACAGGATCACAAAGCATGAAGAAGGAATACCGGGTGGGAAAACAGATCCCAAAATGGGTCCTGTTAATTCCAGCTGAGTCACTCTTCTTTGACCCAAATGCAGTGTCTCCTCCCCGCTGTGCACTGGCTCCAGCGAGCACTGGGTACTACTCTGAGGACATGGCCAACTACTGCTAGGCAGGAATGTCTGCTTTCTTACCACTTTTATAGCTCACTGTTAGGACCTCAGTAGCTGATTACATCAGCTTAGATGGGCAGTGATCTGGGGAGATGCTGAAGTAAAGACATAGCAAGTAAAACCATTGCTGAGGTGGAGAGTAGCAAAGAAATTTGGAAATCCTGATGCAGAATGCCTAAGTCCCTGTGTGCTTCCACTTACATAACTCGCCTGCCGTACAACGTGCCAGCCCTGGCACTCGATGCTGCCACACTGGCCTGGTTTGACCACGGCATAGAGTATATTTTCATTTGGTGTTTGCTTACAATGTGCCTCGTTGTTCTGCAGTGTTGACCTGAACATGCCAAAGCAGTCGCTGTTTGTGAAGTGATTAAGCTGCACTTAATCTAGGCACTGCTCTAGCCCAACAGGCTCTGCTAAAATTGATTTCTGCGTCCGAGCTGCTTGCACCTGCTAGAACAGGACTCATGTCTGGGCAGCTTCTTGGCTATACTGTCAGGAATGCAAGGACACCTAGAGCATCATGGATGGAGGATACCTGTGACACTGGGGTGGGATGTGTTTTGATGGATGGAGCCAATCCCCTGAACTCAGAGCTACTTCCTTCTTCATCACCTTGCGACAGCTAGAGGTACCACCTGATTTCAACAAATGAGTTTGTTGACAGAGTTATCCATAAGTGGCAATATTTATTGTATGATAAATCTGTTTCCTCTGATGAGTTTATTTAATAAGAAGCCAAGTATCAGCTGAGTCTGATTACATTCCTGATGCTTTCTCAGAGCCTTGGCAAGTAGAGCAAGGACCAATGCATGTTACTTTTCAGCTTTGTTCCTTTTGCCAATACTTAGAGCATGGTGTAAGTACCATTCACACACTCCCAGGGCTGGCAGATCTGGCTGTTCACACCTTCATGGTCAGCAAGAAGATTGTTTCCATAAACTGAGTATGTGCAAGCAGAGGCCATGCACACAGAGACAGCAGCCACGGTCCGTTCCACATGTTTCAGTTGTCAGCCTCTTACTTCCCAAAGCACATGTGGATATAGGGAGGTGTGGTACTAGTGCATAATCTGCTGAATGAATGTAAAGCACTAACATCCTTGTGTGTTAGTGCCACTAAACAGATTTCTAATTAGAACATCTGTAAGTGCACTGTCACCATTTCTGGAGCCAGTCTTATTTTATTAAGGTCAATGGCCAAGCTCCAAATTTATTTGTTTTATTTAGCTTCTGGGGAGCTGGGTCTGTCCCTGGGCGAGTCATTAGTCTTCCTGTATCTCTGCTCTCAATGGGCAAAAATTAACATGTTAGTAATGGCTTTGTCATCATCGTTATTTTTGTATGCTACAAGGTCTGTAAGAAGACATAATGTCTTTTATTAGACTGAACAAGTAGGAGAAAAGCTAACTTAATTTGACTTGGCTTCAGTTGTAATGGCGCATCTTTTGGTTGTTTAGACTGCCAATTGAACAGGGCATGATTAACGTCTTTGTGGGAGTGAGCTGAGTGCCTTTTACATAAAAGTTTTACTTTCTGAATGCGCAGTCATGATTCTGATAAAGCTGAGTTATGATCTTAGTAACACATAAGCACAACTCATCCCAGGATTCCCAGTGAAAACAGACCCATATGCCACTGCCCTACTTCTCCACTGATGCATCCAGCCTGGTTTGTTGACTTTGTCTCTTTCTGTTCCTGCTCCTTCTTCATACATCGGCAGCTTCATAAAGGCTGAACATGTAATTTGCAGAATTGATGCCTCTTGTCTAGTATCAGGGAGGGATTTTGTAAATGCCTCTGCACATTTCTTTCTAATGTCTCATCTGAAAACATCATCTCTGCCTACGATTTATACCCGCCGTGCTGCACTGCTGCCTACAAGGATTGTTCAAACTGCCCCTAAGGTGAAAAAGTCTGGGGTCACAGCACTGGTGGAGAGCACCCAGGGCACTGACTCCACTGCTGCCACCTAAGCCTGTGATTAAAGCTGTGCAGGAGATGGAAGCTTTTATGATAGGTTTTGGCATCGTGAAATACTACTGTTCTTCTGTGTTGCAGGTGAGTAGTTTTCCATGAAGAATATGGCTTATGGATGTCTGGGGTCCACTAAAACATTTTATTTCAAGCACTTAAAAGCTAGATTTCTTTACAGTGTAGAAAATCTAAAAGCTGAAATGACAATCTGAAAACTAAGTTCTGTGACTCTGGCCAGATCTGGTAAACCTTTCAGCATTGATGGAAAACAAAATATTCCAGCTGATGTTGACTTTATTCACATCTTGCTGATCAGCTTTTCTTGCAAAGCATTATGAGAAATATTCAGAGTTTTTATGAGAAAAATTCAGAGATTTGTCAGAACACATGTACAAGGCCAGCCTGCAGCTTGCTCTGAGCTGTCTGCTCGGGGTGCTACTCCCGTTGGCTCTCCAGGAGAGGAACAGTGTCCTCTGGCTGTGGCTGAGTATTTGCTGCAGAGGTAGCAGAGGAACAGCTCTTGGCTGGGGAAATGGGGAACCCTCTCAGTGTAGGCCATTTTAAACTTACTCATGACAAGTATTGGGTTGCCATGTCTAGAATGTGTAACTACCTTGTTACAGTAATTAAAATATACATTTTTCCATACCTGAAATGTTACAGACATTCGTAGCATATTTATTGGGAATAAATATAGCAAAGCTGTGCTGAGCTCTTTAGCTCAAAGAACTTCAGGTGGAAGCCTGGTGAAAGCCATTCCATGTTTTGGTTGAGATTTTTTTTTTTTTTTTTTTCACCAGGGACATAATCTTTCTTTCCCAGGAAAGACATGGTCTTTCTAAAGCTGTAGGCAGGCAAAGGCAACACTGTTAAGTTGGATGTTTAACAGAAGGTGGATTCTAATGCTGGAGCTGTGAGCTTCCCGAGCACAACCCTCACCTCTCCCGTGCATTTGGAACTGCTGTGGGTACCGTGGGCACGACCCTGGGCACATCAGCCTTTCTTTTTAGCCCCCAGACTGACAGAAAGGGTCCCCTCTTGCCCTAACAAAGTTAAATAAACTCATATATAGAATACATTAAAGATGATAATATGCTGTTCACTCATCCCTCTGTGTCTGTCTTTACTGATTTGTTCGGAGAAGGTCCTGCACCAACGCTGGGGCTGTATGTGACCAGCTCACCTTCCTGCACGGCGGTGGAAGAGCCGATCAGCCAGCGTGCAGCCCTCAGCCAGGGGAAGCAGAAAAAAACCCAGTTGCCAGCACTTCCACCACATAAGATACAAGATTTATTGACTATTTCCTCCTATAGCACAACAATCTTCCCTTCTGCCAGAACATCTCCGAGACCGATCTTTCCTTAGGCTACGTATATCACCCCAACGACATTGTTTCCAAGATCAGCTCAACTCATACTAGTTATAGCTCAACTATATATAATATAGATAGCTCAACTGTGTGCAAAACAAACCAGATTTGGGTCTACTTTCATTACCTTTTGTGAGTGTGCACATGACATAATTTAAATAAGCTTATCCTACTCAGAATGAAAAAAACATTCCTACCACAGTTTAGGTAAACCAAGCAATTATTCTGTTACTAAGTGTAATTAATGCCTAATGATTTGCTTTGATTAATAGGACAATCAGCATCTGCTCTTAGAAACAGGGATTAGTAACCCAAGCTGTCTTTAATATTAGAAGGTAGGGGGTCCTTTTGTACTTAAATCTATTTTTCCACATTCATCTCAAAGCAGGAAAGAAAAGCCCTGTGCTATATTATTCTGTAAGCAGGATAAAGGGAAGGTAGTACAGTTTTTTAAGAATATAGAGAAAACTTTATAAAGTCTTCATGAATTTGTGTTTTTGAATGAAATCCACGCTTCTCCATCCTTTAAGAAAGAAATTACTTTCATCTAATTCCCTGACAATTTTTACAGGCAAAATTACAGCCAAAGTATTTAAGATTTTGCATCTCCTAGGCAGTAGAGGCATCTGGAAGCAGCAATGGAATGGCATTTTTCAGAGATGGTAGTAATTTTTCTGAATCTCCTGATTAGTTTCTCTCTCTTTTTTTTTTTTTTTTTTTTTGTTGTTGTTGCACTGAGTGGCTGAAGAGTTACAACATACAACGAAGCTGCAAGGCTAATCATTCTTTATCATCTCCTATTGATCCTAAAGATAGAGATGGAGTGCAGTTAGAGGCAAACACTAATCCAATCATATAACAGACATCCCCATATGGTTAGTCACCGGCTTTGCCTTAAGCCAATCAATAATCACTTTGATGAAGAAAAATAAATTTGGTGTTTTTTTTTTTTTTGTTGAAAGGTTGGTTAGTTGTCAGTCATTTGGCCTCCGAGTGCTGCATCTACCAAGTGATACGCAGGTGTTTCAGACACTTCAGCATCCATTCAAAAATAGCGCTTGCAATGGCTGGCAGATAACCAAGGAAATGGTTGTTGTTACTGGGATTACTACAGAGCCAAGGGCAGAATTAACTTGAGCCCCACATCTTGCTTCTAAAAGCCTTCCAAAGTGACTAAACACCTTGCAAATGAGTTGGGCTTTCATTGTAATAGCAACAAAAAATGTTGCTGAAGAGATGATGTCAGCGCAAGCCATTGAACGCAGGAGGTGTGTGATGTAGGCTCACCTGGAGGCTTTTGTTCTCGGAATGGAGAGCGAGTCCCTCATAGGCACCTGGTAAGCACTTGGTTCCTTCTGTTCATGCACGCTTTCACCGAAATGTTAATCTGCTGTGATACATGCAGTGCTGAATGTACAGAAGAGACACCATAAGCACTGACATTTCACATGGCTCTACTGCAGCCCCTCTCCGAGTTGCTTTGGTCGAGGGCAGACTCCTGCGCGTGGTCTCAGGCTGTGCACATGTCCTCTGTACCCCTTCCTCTCTGCACAGAAACTGTATTTCAGATTCCCTCGCATAGGAATTTGTGCTGTAATTGCAGAGGGACTCTGGCAGGTCAGGACTGATGGTGAAGGATGATGGCTGATGATTAAACATTCACTGTGTGTGCAGTTTAATCCAGTGAATAATTCTGTAATACCAAATACTCAATAGTCACAACAAACTGCCTTTGACCACACGGCAGCTGCAAGAAAAGCAATGCAATAAATTTAAATAACAACATCAAGCACCTGGACACATAAAGGAAGTAAGACATGCTGTGAGATGCCATACTTCCCATGTATTAATTAAATACATTGTATACTGAAAATTATCTCTTCCCTTGGATTTATTTCCTCTTAGCTTGTATCTTTACTTATATTGACTGCCTATTTCGTAAACCTGCATCAATTACAAGCTTAAGTTTTAATTAACTTCATCACCTTTTTTTCTTTCTTTCTAATTATTGTGGCTTTACCATGCCTTGTGGGTGTGCGTTCCCTCCTGTGGCTTATCATGGTGCTGTAATTCAGGGTTTTATTTCACCTTCTGGAATCCAAGCTCTCTTGTCATCTTCTCTTGTCCTTCTGGAGGCCCAGAGGCATGATAACTAAAGCAGGACATTTCCTCTTGTATCTTCCATTAGAACCATGTCTTCATGGTCTGTCTGTAATATTTGAAAGCTAATAGGTGAGTAATCAGATCCTCTTTGCTGTTGTGCAAATCCCAGCTCGAAGCGTTACTTGTTATAACGTACATTGTGGACACGTCTTGGAACTTCAGGACGAAGCAGGAGCTGTGCAAGCACAGTCCCTGCACTATGGAACACGGCCAGGCCTGCCTACTCTTAGCCTACTTCACGTGGGTTGCATTACAATATGCAGCCAGTTCTGAACTGGATGGTGTCGAGGTACTTGAGCAGACTCAGGAAGAGTAGATCAGCGGTTTTGTGACTCCACACTAGACCCTCTCCATCTAGATTGCTTGCACAGTGCCCAAATGCAGAAGTGATTTATCTGCAAGCTGGATAAGCTGCCAGGGGATAATGGCAAGGAAACAAAGAACACTTGGAGTCCATAATGAAGCACTGACATTTATAGTTACTTTCCTCCAGCAGGTCTTTAAAATAGGGAATCTAAATACTAGCAGGTACCAAGCACTCAAGATGTCAGAATTTATTAGTGAAAGTTCTTTCTAAGCCAGTACATGTACTGCACGCAAAGTAGGAACCCATCAAAAATAACCTGCCTAAAAGATGCTCAAAATCCAGCTTCTGGGCAAAATCTTTCCCAATATGTATTCTCCAGCTGGAGGATGAGGACCACTTTGGTACATGTTTTCCGATAGGCCCCTGCATTCCTCATGGCACTGTGGTACATTTTTTTACCTTTGCTTGTAATTAAAGCTGCGGTTTGATTGGTCTTGACAGCAGTTTGAAGTGGTTTTTTTGTTCAACAATGTCACCAGGAAGTATATTAATGGAGAGATGCCAAAGGTATTAAAAGCTACAGAGTCCCATGCTACAATGGAGATACATTGTTGTGTTTATTCCAGTGCAATCTTTGCAATATAAAAGCAAAGGCAAAACATCTCCTGTGTTTCTTTCCTCCCTTGAATTCCATCTTTGACCACCCTATTCTCTTTGCAGATTGGTGAGCGGCAGTTGCTAAATATATGCATAATAGTGAAAACCACTACATAATACACTGCATTGAAAAAGAGTCCTGCAAGGCTTCTGGGTCAAGGGAAGGAATATCTCTTTCTTTCCTAGTTATCTTACCTTCCCATTTGTCTCCTTTCTGTTTATGAAAGAGCTGATGGGGAAGGTCTCCAGCTGATGAAGCTATTCAGAAAAAGACCTGACATTTTGAATCAAAATTCAGGCTGCCTCCAAACGTCGTATCCCCAGTGCAATCAAACAATAATCAAAGTATAATGAAATTCATATTTACTCTGAAACAGACTGCATACAGGTGTTTGATTTAAGAAACCCCAGATAATTGCTTTAGAAAGGAAAACTGTGACAAATGGGGGCGAAATGGATAATTGAGGTACAGCATGAAAAAAAGTAATGCTTGAATCTATGGGAGGAAGAGACAAGAGCCAACTGTCTCAGCACAGATGTTTGCACTCTTAATCTATAGAGGAATGCATAGACGCACGGGGTCAAAGGCTTGGAAAGGGACCCCCGTTTCACCGAAGTCCACCCCTGGCATCACAGGCAGGTTGGGGACAGACCTCAGGCTCAGACAGACGCACAGCACAGCACACACGCCAGTCCCTGCGTGCCTCCCTGACATCGATAGCAATTTTAACACCTCTAGTGTGTTAAATTAACACCTTCAGTGTGTTTAACACCTTTATTGTGTGTCAGTGAGAACTTAGGTGACGCTGGGGAGAAGATTTTACCCTGTGCTATGGGTAAATGTAAAAAATTGTAGCCCTAAACCAATGGCACATGTCCATCTGATTTATGGCACAAATTCCTTCTTGACCCCAAGCCTGTCACCAGTTTAACCCTGACTTTTTGATCAATCACCCACCACTTGAGAGGTTTCTTGGGATCAGCAGAAGCACCAACTTAACTCACATGAAAATCCATCCACGTGTGGGTGTTTTGGAAGAGGCTGGAGAAAAGCAACTCCAAACCCCAAACTGGGAATTATGGGTGAAAACCAAATCCTCCAAGTCTTGTAACTGGTCAGAATTAGCCTCAAAGAGCGCGCAAAACAGAGAAGCGCTTTGGTATTTGGATGAGGGTACTGAAACCGAAATGTTGAAGACCTTACACAGAAGTCTGCCCTTGCCCATCGCAGGCAAATCCTTGCCTATCTCAAGCTCCAGGGAGGTGTACGAGGTAGATCAAGAAGAGTAAGGACTTGGGTACTCGGGTTAAAAGCCTTTCTTTGTGGCTTTTGGACCTGCAGATGAAGTGGTTTTGCCTGACCTGCTGATTTCATCACCTCCTTCAGGTCTTCCATAGTCCTGGTGTGGACTCTGCTGCCATGGAAATTCTCACGGACCAAGCGCTGCCCCAATCCCCCAACACTGTGGATAGAGCATCTCAGTAAGGTCTTTTTCTGGGTGACTACTTTGTCACTGTTTATTAAAGCTGCTCTTTCTAAGATGATTCCTGAGCTGTAAACCGATCCTGTTGGAGCAGCCAGGTAGGAATTACTGGCATGTGCTCAGAATTCCCAGGCAACTGTGTCAGGATGTGGCTTTGCTTGCCTTGTAAGACACGGGGGTGGGGTGCAGTCACAGAGGATAATGAAAGAGCACAAAACCAAGAAGGTGAAAAAGGCCTTTGTATGTCCTGTTTGTCACCCTTTACTCTGCCAGTTCAGGCAGCCGTGCTGCCGTTGTTAGGAGCTCTAATGCAATGAGCTGGAAGACCAAGGAGGACCGGGAGAGAAGCATTTAGGTGAAGATCCACAGTTTGCAAAGGCCCGTACGCGTCCCGCACAAGTTCACACAGTTTGCCACAACTGGTGGCCTCATGTCTTACTGGCGTAAAACATCTCCAAGCAGATTAATTCAGCAGTGGTGACAGCACCCAAGGACAGTGCAGCTGTGAGATGCTCCCTGGCCCACCGCTTAACAACCCAAAGAGTTTTGGGCGCTGCGGCAGGGTGAGCAGGGTTCCTCGGAGGGGAATTATCGCCACATATGTGAGATCTTCAGACTGTGGCTGAGACAGGTGAGTCCCAGATCAGTGGCACCTTGTGTGTGACCAGAGTAGAGTCTGCAGACTGCTGCTTAAAAGCAGTGATCTACTGGATTTCTACTGTTAAAATCCTCGTGTAAGGGTTTTGCTAAGTAGCCCAATCCAAAGGCTGGATTCTGCTCTGAGGAGTACAGACACCCAGCTCCCATCAATACCCGTTCGTGCTGCACGCATCTGCCTGTGACCTGACACCAGGACATCCCAAAGTGATAGAGCACTTCAGAATGGTTCACATGCTTCAGAGGCTGGGTAAGAAATGTTATTGAGCTAAAGACAACATCAGCAGGATTAGAACTACCCACTCTGCTTCACGGCAGAGCTGACTCCATCAGTTCTTGCCCCTTCCCTGCCTCCCAGCTACAGGTTTAAAAAGCCCAGCAAGACACATATCTTCAAAGCTTCCAGGGGCAAAACTTCCCACTGCAGCCTTCATTGCATCTCTCAGTCTCTTATTCACAAGCGCAGAATTCACTGTATAATCCACACCTACTCAGCACAAAGATCATTCTTGACACTAGAGGAAAAGTTAATGTAGGAAGAAATAAAAGAATATGTAATTGAGATTTCCCCAGAGCAGAAAGGAGTGGAGAAATCTGCCACCGCATATCATGCGTCTCACTAACAGATACATATTCATTCTGCTTAAATGTATTCTGGTAGTTCTTATGTATTCCTTGTAGTTCCTAACCATTATATCTGATCTCTTTGTTAGAGACAGAAAATGTAGACTTAATAAGATGTCAACAGACAAGGAGTATAAAGTAATTGCCCATTACGCTATAAATGTGTTATAATCATTTGCCAGAGGGAAAAAAAGTCTAATTGAATGAAAACTCTTGATGGTTTCATTATGCTTCTATTAAGAGGCAGTCAGCCCTCCCGATCCAAATACAAGGCTTGATGCTTCTTGCATTTACATCTGCAGAAAATCTGAGGCAACTGCAATGTTACTGATGGCTTTGCAGCTATGCTGAACTGGAGTAAGAGAGCTCAGAGTGGGTCCTGAGCATTTCTGAGCCAGGATGAAATGAAAACATTTACCATGCATGTGGCTGAGGAAGAAAAATTCAATACAAATGAAAGCAAAGCTGAATAAAATGCCAGAGCTCTTTCCAGCAATGGCAGGAGTCAAACAAAGTCTGCATGTGTGAAGAAAGCAAAGGGCTAAATTCTGCCTTTCAAATCACAGGGCTAAAAATCCAGGCTAATTATTTGCTTGTTAGTTATTAAATAAAACTCCCTTTTCTCTGTCCTCCCTGCCACCAAGACAGAACACAGCTGTTGAAATTCCTTTCTGCCTTTGCCAAGATCAGCCCAGCCTTTTTCAATCACTCACTGACTCCTCCTTTCTCTGCTGCATCTTGTTCAAGCTCCTTGTCCTTGCCTTTGTGCCCTCATAATTCCAGCTCTCCCCCACTTCGTGTGCTACCCCCTGTGCATCCTCCATGCCCTATGTACCAACTTCAGCATCCTGTGCATCTGCTTCTCTGCGAATCTCTTGGCATTTTCCCCTCCTGCCACTATTTACAGCCTTCCTGAGGTGCTTCACAAACTCATCCCCCTCACCTATGTTCAATACTTTTTGAAGAACATTTTCTTCCATGACCTGAAATAAACACAACTCCTGGTGGCTTCATCTACTTACCACATGGCAACAGGAATCATCACTCCTCCTCTGCGTTAGGCTCACTAATATCTCTGCGTTAGGCTCACTGAACATGGAGCTCCAGCGCTGGCGCGTTTGCCCGTGCTTCCCCAGCCCGTCCATCGTGGTGGCTGCTGTGGTTTGTGAGCTCTCTGGGGCAGGAATGACGAGTTGCTGTGGGGTCCCACCTGCGCCTTGAGGAACAGCAGGTAGCTTTGGATGCCTTCAAAACACCAGCAGGAGGGTGCCTCTGACTCCAGCAGGGGTATGGTGTGTGGGAGCTGGGGGGGAGGTGGTGAGGAAAGGGAGAGCGCTGGGGGCAGCCTGCGATGCTGCTGGTACCCTGCCCATGGCAGGGAGCCCTTGATGTCTCATCAGCTTCACCTGCCCACAGGCCTCCAGGGTCTGTGCCAGGTGAGACCTGTCCTCAAGAGGATTTTGGGATGTGGTTCATAAGGTCAGACAGAATGGATGCTCCTAAGTTACGCTGTCTCAGCAAAAAAAGATTTTGGGCGTGTTTTGTATCTTTTTCCAGCAGAAGCCAGCACCAATGTATCATGCCTTTCAGAGGCTGACTTTTCTTAATTGCCCTCCGTGAGTCTCTGAAGCATCAGACACAACTCCCTGAGGATCTGCAGACCACTGATGGAAAAGTGTTTACAACTTACTTGTTGGCTTCCTCTGTTCAGACAAAATGTTAAATGTACCTGAGCAGAGGTATCTGTGCTAGCTGAGGGCTTCTGTCGGCGGCGAGGATGCACTCTGGACGTAGCGAAGAGCAGCGATCTCTTCTGCAAGGGGAGTTTAAAGTGGTTATAAAGCCAGAGCTGCTTCTTATCCTCACTTGCACTTCTGCAAAATGCTGTGTAAGTTACAAGGCAACAAAAAACCACGCTGGCCATTACATATGTTGTGCAGATGATGCTCTAACTAAGATCACCACCCAAACCAGAGGGAAAAAAAATAACTATCTGCTTAGCAGTACATCCTTCTGGCCCTATGCCCTTAGGCTTCCCTGTCTTTCTGTCTGTGTACCTACCTACCCAGGCAGTGTGTTGCATACCGAGTCATTTGCAGACTGGGAATGTAACAAAGTCTGCTTTCACTCCTCCCCTTTATCAATCTGGTTTTCTTTTTAGCAGATTTGCATGTTACTGGTGTGAATTCATACCATTGTCAGCACCTTTTGCAAAGCTCCTGTCTGAGGCTCAGCACAATAAAAACCTGAGTAGTTTGTGCAGAAATGTACTGTGTAGAAAGAGTTAGCAGTGAAGCTGGTGGTTAGGCCTGTCTGGCCCCTCACTACCATTTTGTTAAGGAAAATATCCCACCTTTTCATTGGATTTGTTTTTGAGCGAATTACAGTGTGTCTCTCCCAACCTCTGAACTCACTGGCCATTTTCAACCACGTTTGCCAGTCAATTTCTGTACAGTTTTGCCAAGAAATAACAGAAGAGAGAGGCAGGTTGGTCCCTTTCTGATGGAAGGACAGGCAGAATTCAGCGGTCACCCAGTTCCAAAATAATGGAATTATCTAATCCCTTTTCACCTGCATCTAAACCTCAGTAGTTTTTAACATTTTCTTTTGGTGTAATACAGTCATGGCAAAGGGTTTAAAGGTGTTTGTATAAACTAGAAGTAATACTGCTGAAATATTTAGGCAAAATTTTTAGCTTGGACATGGAAAAATAGGATCTTTTTTAAAGAAAATTTGACTTTTACTGAGAATTGAACCTTATCTTTCGTGCTCTTGCAAATCCCTTTCAAATGCGGTTACACTCTGACTTCAAAAGCATCCTGTATTTTCAATATTTTTCTCCTGCTGCCTTGGAATTGCAGTTATTCTGAGAGGAGGAAATCCAAATATATTTTGGAGAGATATCAAAGTATAGGTTTAGGAGACTAATTTTAGACACCCAGGGTTGAAGTTTTGACCAATGGGATTACATGGGTATAAACAACAGCAAAGCCCCAAATCTGGGAAAAATAACAAAGCAGAAAGGTCTTCTCAAAGAAGGACAATCCAACTTTTGCAAAAGCTGCCAAGGATTACTGTAAGGCAATAATTAATGACCATTGCTGCTGGGTCTCTAACTGATGCAGGGGGAATATTGATATAATCCTATTAGTGTGTTGCTCTCATTAATGTACTTATGTCAATTAGCTGAGCATTTTAGCAGAAAGGTGAATTTATGATTTTTTTTTTCTCCATCCAACATAGATTTTCAGTGCAAAAATCAATTTTGAACAACCACCAAAGATCAAGGTCCATTAATGAATCTTATCTGACACTAATGTTTTCTAATTACATTAAAATGTCACAACTAATTTAATAGCATCAGAGCTCCCTGCTTCATAAACAAACACACATTTGGTTACATTTCTAAAGAACTTACTTTTCAGACAGGAAAAAGATGAATGGAAAATCCAGTTTCCATAATTTTCTACATTTCTGTCATTCTTAAGTTTTTTGTAATAAATAGTAACGAAAACCTGGGCTCAATGGAACATTAACCAACATCTCACCAGCCAAAACAACCGGGCTTTGGGGACCATTGAGAAGAATTTAGTTATCTTTGCCCCTTTCCTTCATTAAATACTAAGAAAGCCCTAGAAAACCGATTAAAGCAGCCTGAGCTGCTGTTCCTGTGTGCACTTGTGTCTTGGGGCAGTTGCTTGGGTGCAAAGCTGAAGCTGGATGATGCTGTCCTGGCTTTAGCACTGGACACCTTTGTGCGTGTGTGGCTGGTGGGCACTGCATGGCTCACCCTCATGGCTGCTCCTGCTCTGTGTGACCCAGGACACCGCTGGGCTCTGGCACCCATGTGCCACGGTCTGGGCAGTGTGGACGAAGGGGTGCAGGAGGGGGTAAAACTGGGCTCTGCTGAGTCCCTGGCTTGCGAGCCTGGTTTTAAGTGGGTGGAAAAGATGAGGGACCAGAGACTGCAGTGAAGACACAGCAAGCGTTTTCATCACTGGAACACACTTGAGCCTTGAAAATGAGTTAAAATAAGACACTGAACCAACAACTCTTCAAATGACTGATAACTGGGGCAACGAGAGGAGATCTTAACCTGATTCCCACTGTGTTTTTTGCTTCAACAAAACATAACAGCGGACTCTTTCACACCTGCCAGAGCTAGAGCCTCAGTAAGAGATTATGAGAGATGCACCCAGTGACTAAGTTCAGATACAAAAGCATTTCTGATTGGTTTCCTGCAAGACGAATTTCTGTTATAAAACCTGCTACTCATTTTCCATTGAAAGAGTAATTTGGGAAACTGTCTCTCTTTGTGCTCTAACTAGGCAGCAGATGGCTCCAGATAAGTTTTACTTCGTCCTATTGATTTCACTGCAGGGATTTAATTTTATTTCTCAGCAGAGCAGATTAAAATATGGGAGATGCTTTATAGGCTTCTGAAATGGCAGAAACCTGCCCCAAAGAAGCTACAGCATCAGTGTGTCACCGACAGCACCTCTTTCCCTTGTGTCAGCTCAGAGATGTTCAGTTCCTCCCCACAGTCTGCCGTAGCATCATCTGGGTCCAGGGAATGGTGCTGACAGACCCAGTGCAAAACAGAGACAACAAGCAGACAAAGGAAGAACAAGTGACTCTGAGGAAAAGAGGTGTGATGTGATTTTTTTTTTAAAGCCTGTCCCCAGTGTGTGCTTGATAAATAATTAATTGCTGTTATTTCCAAGCTCAGATCCATTTTCACACAAGACCCACTTTCAACTCCAGTGATTAAAAAAAGGGATGCTTTTTTGTTGAGACTTCTTCAGTGCAGCCCTGAAGCAATAAACCAAATTGACTGCTAAATTTAGACAAGGATACAGTCTGGTCAAGTCATCTCAGAGTCCATAAATTTATTAATAAGTGAGATCAAGACAAGTCAGGAAAGAATCCCTGAGATGCAGAGCTGCTTCTCCTTTTAGTGGGTCAAGGATAGTTTGGGATATGAAACACGTGTTCTCCAACTTATGTGTCTAACTCCAGGTTTATTCTCTTAACTATTAACTGTTACTTCACTGAGGAAAAGCAACTGGCTAGACAGCCCTGAGCAGGACTTCTCCATGCTGAGGGGCTGCTTGTTCCAGCCCAGTGATTCCACATTTCTTCCTCTACCCTTGGGATTCCTGTCTTTTTCAGTAGTGGGTGGGCAACATGATCTTTTATAAGTTGCATTTCCCATGCATTACCTAGAAAAGGAGACCCTGAGAGTCTATTTGAAGCCCTAGTTGGTGCCTCTATATTTTTTGCAAAGCAGGTGTGATGGATGCTCAGTTGTGTTACACAGTATGTAACCTTTTATCTTAGAATTTGTAAGGAGGCGGCTGGGTTTTTCACAATTTTTTCTGGGTCAGAAAACCAATCCATAGCAAGAAAAAGTGATCTGTCTCCAGTGCTACACAAATGAGGATACAGCAAAGTAGAAGATCCATTGCATGGCAAGGTAGGAAAAGAATGTGGTGGAAGATGAATGGGGAATTGGTTCCCTTCACTGGAGGAAGGCATTGAATCTTGTCTCACCTTCCAGGGAGGAAAGCAGGCAAGCAGGTGTCCCCTCAGAGTAGTTAATGGCATAGTCAGTCTTAACTGCCTCTCGTCATGTCCCTGTACTTCACAGGCATGGCCTGATGTGGCAAGAACTCTCCTGAAGAAGCCGGGGAGCTTATCCAGGCACTAGACACTAGACCTGGCCTTCAGAGATACGTCTTCCATTTCTGTCATGATCTTCCTGCCCCATACAATGCATTTCTCCTGCAAGAGCAACACAGGTACAGCCAGCAGGGTCATAGATTTTATCATAATTCTATGTGTAACACTTGGGAAGAGCGTTCCATATGGAGTAGACCTTGTGTCCAGAAACTGGTCAGTGTTGAAAGAGAGACTAAGGTATTCGCTTAGAGCTACTTCTCTGTCATCTTCTCCTCCTGTTCATGCTGTCTCCTTCTCTTCCACCATCTCCTTTCATCTTCCCTTCTCTTCTCCCATTCATGCCAGAGGTTCAGTGTCTGCAAAGGGCTTATTCAGCTTTGCAGTGGCAGATCATGGCATCAGCTGCATCTGCAACAGGGAGTATATTAAAAACTAAAAAAAGCTAAGAGGGAGCTTGGAATCCAAGGATGTGGGGGAGGAAATGTGTCAGATGAGAATGGAGGTGGTTTGTACTACCTTTTCTTGCTGGAGAGCCCATTTTCCTGCAGTATTGCACTTCTGCACGAGCTGGTGAAGGCAAACATGAATGAGTTGTGTGATGCCACACTTCCTTTCTCTGAGGTTAGAGCTTGCACTCAGGAATATTACAGCCTTTTAGTTACTTAGCAGGAAGATCCCACTTTCATCTACTTTGCCATAACACCTCTGTGTCCATCACCCTTGTGAGTCAGGGAGAGAAAGACAAGAACTTGCTTCTGTGCTTAAAGCACAAGCTTGAGGCTGGGAGACTGCCTTGAACTTGACCCTGTCACTAACAGCATATAAATTAATCATCAAGTTTTCAGTGTCAATCAATGATTATGAAGATTACAACTCAGACTAATTAATGCGGCCACTTGAATTTTTAGCCAGTCCCCAAGCAGCAGCATGAATCCAACTCACCTTCTCCAGGTGGCTTCAGAGAGACTATTTACCCGAGTAAAGGGAGCAGACCTTGATCCACACCACCACACAAAAGGATTGGTGTTTGTTGTGGTCTGCAGTGGATCTGGAGATGAGTTAGTTGACTTTAAAGACTTAGTCATGTTCCTTTAAGACAGCCACAAAAATGTCAAGCATCTAAACAGGATGTGAAGAACCGGAACTTAGAACCGCAGCATACGGGCACCTACAGCAACAGCAAATAGCAAACAAGAAGGACACAGAAAGCCTGTCAGGGTCTGACACATGCATTATCTAAGATATATAAACAATATGTAAAAATAATAAATGCCATTTTGGCCATGTTGCCCGAACCCAGCCACGTAGATATAGTGTTTTTATGTCCATCTTGACTTGCGTCACCACCGATGTTTGCTTTACTTGGCCAGAATTCACTGCAAAACGTGTCAGCACAGATGTGGGTGACATACTCCTGTGCAGAAATCGGGGCATGCTGAACTTCACCCTAACAAAACCATCGCACCATGCCGCACCGCATGTGACAGCCCACCCTTGACGTGGTGCAGCCCACCCCAGCCTGCCCCAGGTTTGCTCCTCGCCCAGCACACCTGATCCCTGTACAGAGGCTGAGGAGCAAACTGCTCTCAGAGCAGTCAGAAAAGCATAAGGCCAAACTGCCTTATTCAACACCGGTTGGCTTCCTTGTGCACAAAAAAGGATGAAATCGCTGCAGTTCAGTTCCAGACTTCTGCCTTAAGTGATGAAAGGTCTTTATCTCCCTTTTCTGGCTCCCAAGAAGCTAAGAGTGCGACCAGATCTGTACCTGGTTTGGGCTGGAAAGCCTCAGTCCTTGGTGCTCCTTGATCAGCCCCTGCGGGTTTTCTCATGCCCCCTATTTCAGGGCCTGGATGCCAACAGAGCCCCATGCTGGTACCTTCCCACTGCTTGCCCTCTCCCAGCCCTCCCTGTTATTGCCTGTGCTGCTCTGGACGCTGCACATTTTTCCTTTCCTCCTCCAGTGAGGAGCTGGGTTTCCCCGGGCAGGGTTTTGCCCTTGGCTGACGGGAAGGAGAAACACCCTGACGGTTACGGTGGAAGTCCCTCTGCTCACATTCCCGGGCTACAAACCTGAAATCAGAAATCACGGACATTAATAAGACAGCGCTCATTATGCTACCTGCTCCCGGTGACCAAATCTGCCCTCAGTGGGCCTGTTTCACAGAAGCTGAGGGTGTGATATAATGTACGGCTCCTGGTGTCAGTAAAGCCTTTTGCACCGGTGAGGAAAGAGTTCCTTCTTGGAAACAGCTACTTAACAGCCTTAGGGATTTTTTTTTTTCCTTTTAAATTACCCAAGTTCAGCACTCTACTGAGCAAACAGGGGACAGTCCCCTAGAAGCAGTGACTGCCACCTATTTTCACCAGCAGCAATTCTCACATCTACTTGGCTATTCTTCTTAAATTGCTTTCTAATTTTCAGTATAAAGAGCATCTAGGGTACATGCTTTCCATGATTGCAGCTTTATTACAAACCTGTAAGGGGAAAAAAAAGAGCTTTCATTGTTGCTTTAATTCCTTTGAACTTCTGAATTCAGCTTTCCCAAAACACATGCACATACAAGGCAAAAAAAAAAAGTGCTATTTGAACGTGTGCCCAGAAGAAGGGTTGACATATATTTTCTTGTTATTTTCTAATAAAAACCTGAGCAAATAATCACATTTCTGCAATTAGGATATTCACTAAATAACATGTATTTTGGATCAGCTGTTGGAATAAGAACCAAAACTAAAATAAATCCATTTCCAGAGCAACTGATGGGTATAAACCAGGGATGTAAATCTTGAACTGAGATCCATCCTCGGCACAGCACAGAGCTTTGCAAATATGACTAACGGCTGATGTGCACAAGAAAAATAAGAGTAAAAATAAGCAGATTAAACACTGTTGTTTAGTTGACTTCTGCCATTACACATCTAGGCCAGATGCAGCCCTGGATTTCCAGTCATTGAAGAAAGAGCCTCATATAAAGAAAATCTATTTTGCAAAATACACAAGTGAAAGACCTTGGAAGGTCACCAAACCTAAACAGTTAAAAGCAATTGCATTTCAATTAAGCTGAATTGAAACAAATAGGCTTTAGAAAGAATGGTAAACACAGAAATGTTTCACTGAGCATTAAGATGAACAAAGAGCATATAGCTTCTGAAATGCCTTTTAAGAGCCATCTCATCCCAGCACAGCCATGAGACATTGCGCCGCATGAAACTCCCAACTTCTCCCCGCCAAGCGAAGCACAAAAATTAAATAGTTTTCCCTCTCCGTTTGAGATTAAATAATGGCCAGACAGCCATCTGAAGCAAAAGGGAAAGAAATGGCTGCACGGTATTAAGAGAGTTAATTATAGATGCAGATTAAAAGGCAAGACTGAGTGGTGGAAGAAAAGGGACGAGTAACCTCCGGCGCAGAGATACTGACATGCAGCAGTTGTCAGTCACCTAGCAACAAGTTTCCTATCCCTGCTGTGCTCTTTAATTCAGCAAATCTGCTCAGGATGTTGGGCTGTTCTCCTGACAAAACGCATTATGTAGTAGACTAAAGGATACAAAAATCCACTGTACACAACACTCTGCTCCCTATTGACCACTGATCCTTTCTCTCAACCCACAAAAGAGGCTTGCATAATGCTCTGAAAAGAGAAAAGTCTCAACAGAGAAAACATTTGCTTGTAATTGAGATTGACTACATAATGAAAATGATGTTCTTTTTTAAATTCAGCTTGTTGAGGCCATGCTTTTTGTCTCCTGGCTCTCAAAACCCATCCCTGCTGGGAAAAGGGGCAAACACTGTACAAACTCAAACCTGTAGGTTTTTTCCCTTCTTTTCACTGGAAGCACACACACGCACGCATGCACACACATGCATTTTGTGGCTAAATGGGCAAGATCGGCTCCTAAAGACTTAAACAAGTTTGAAAAAAGAGAAGAAAAATACGAAAATTGTGGTGTGTTTCTCTGTGGGATGGAAGCTGCCTTCTTTCTGAAGGGAAGATGAGATGTGGAGGGCAGAATATGCAAGTGTTTTTGCTAAGATGTACCACTGTCTGAGGAGATGTTTTATCACTGAATCCATGCAATTAGTTATAAGCAAACCCCCATATGACACGTGCACCCAGAGACACACACCTCCCTACCTCTGCACTGAAGTCAGGACTGTGCTTTGAGATAATGATTCGCTACATATGAAGATTAAAGAGGGGAGTCAGTTAAAAAGACCTAATAAGTCTTGACACAGTGAACTCTACCGTGGTCCGTGGCAGAAGTTTGGGTGAGCGTTCCTTACAGAGCAATGTTACTGCTGCCACCACCAGGACAGCTGAGGGTGCTGGACCAGGAGTGCTGGGCGACTTTCTAAGGCTTATTGGGAGGTCTTGTCTTGAGTACAGAAGAACCTTGAAGCAGAGAAGAAGGTAATGGGAGAGAAACTATAGCCTCAACCAGCTCACATGGATCCCCACAGCAAACTCAGCAGAAGAAGACAAGTCCTCTGAAGAGGGGTTTGAGCCCAATTGGCACACTCAGCTCTTCGGGATGGAAGTGGTTTCTTTGTTGTGTTTGCAGAGCACCTAATACAGTGGAGGGCTGGCATCTGGGGAGCTCCACAAATGCAGATAATGGCAATAACACATGACAAGCTTTCCCATCAACATCAACCAGTTGACTCCACAGCTGTGCCATTCCAGATAAACCAGTGGTAATGCCCCAATTTATCTGGAGTTCATCAGGCACATCAGTGTGGAGCACATTCTTACATCCAAAGCTGAGACTGCGGATGAGAGGGGACTGATCCAAAGCACAGCACAGGTAGGGAACATCATGAAAACCTGGCTTCCCTGGATAACAAAAGAGGGTCCCAGCTGCACTGGCAGAAGCTCCATCACTTCACTGTCTAAAGCACTGGTGGTGCAGGTAGAACAGCACTTTCCTCCCTGGGCATCAGAACGACCTTCTCTTCATGCTCCACAGTGGGTATTTCCAGAGGTGATCAAACACATTCCCCACTTGTACCTATAACCCCTAGATGCTCATTCCTGCCCAAATGCCCCCTTCCCTTTGCCAGGGTGAGCACTACCAGGCACTTGCTGGATGTGTTGCCACCACTGTTACTGCAGAAGGGGAGAGATTTGTCCACAGCTTGCCTGGTCCTTAACTTTGTTCTGCCCAACTGGCCATCCATTCCTCTGCTGACTTCACCCATATTGCCCAGCTTGTCGTACAGGGCTGCTCTGAGCCATAGCACGTTGGGGGAAAAATCGCCAATGGACATATCTCAGCTGACAACTTACACCCAGATCTTGGTCTTTTTGTGTTCGGCACAGAGCCAGGGGCAATTCGTGTGGGCTTTCCTTTGGGATCAGCTCACCAAATAACGGTAATAGTGAAATGATGTGTCACTAATAAGAGATGGGTAATGCTGAGTTTATTGTCTGGCTTATTGAAACACGTTTAACAATTTCTCTTCCAGACCAATGTTCTCACCAGTCTTTGGCATTGTTTTGTATACCAAATAACAAGTTGCATTCTTTGTTTCATTTATTTTAATAGCTATGGCTCTGAAGATAAGGAGTGTTAATATAAGCAGCATTCACTCAAATGTGAGTATAACACAGCCTGTTAAAAAATAAAGGAATGGGAAAAGCTGCCATGAGTGTGCTGTGCATCGACAACCAAGAAAATGTAGACTTTTGTTTTTAAAGGTTTCTCTTTAAAAAGGATTGTTCTTTTGAAAACAATCAATTAATTTTCAAGATTTTTCTTCTTTTTAAGCAAAACAAAAATTATTTTCAGTCAGAAAATAAAAATCGTACAAAAATTGTGAAGATGATTTCAACTGACTAATATGAACTTCAGGGACAGCTTCATGAAGTTGGAAAGGTCGGAAAGTAATGTGCAACAGTAAAAAAGTGAGTTATGTGAACTCCCCGAAGAGATTTTAAAAACCTGAAATAGTAGAAGGTTTAGAAGAGTGTAATGGGAAAAAAGCGCTGAAGATGTGAATAATTGTGGTGCTAGTGAAATACATCTATCTCCAGAAACAGTGTAGCATTGTTTACTATAGAATTTAAGACCCTCTGTCACTCTGAGTGTGCTGACAGATTTCATAGGAGTTACAAAGAAAATTCCTTGTGAAGGAGTTGGATCAGCATGCAAGACTCCGAATTGGTAAAAAAAAAAGAGAAAAAAATTAAAAATAATCCAAGCAGTAACTTCCAGTACTATAGAATGAAAGGAACACGTAAAAGTATTTACACCTATTTCTGGAGATTTATAAATATGGTAAACAGGGTTATTTTTTAAAATCTACCAAGAATAACAATTTGTGTAAATCCTGCCCTAGCTTGACTTTGTGTAACGCCTCTCCCGCTGAGCCAGCACAGACCTGCTGCAGAAAGGACCTTGTCTTCAAAAACCAGAATTTCTGCTAAGCAGGATATTAATTTTCAAATATAGTTTTCAGAAAAAGTTTTAGCTCAGAAAAGATAAAATTGAAGTGGACACTGGGGTCAAGGTGGAACAGTTGGATCACATCCCACTAAAAATAGGAATCGCGAGGGATTCTCCTGTTGATATTTTAAACTTTTGTTCGTGCAAATTTTAATCAATTAAAATACATTATCTACCCTCTTAACTTTCTCAGAGAGGATTATCTGACATTTACTATTCACCAGTTTTGCTGAAAAGGTTAATAGTTCACAGGCTGAAGTTAGAAGTAAACAGAATTGATCATTCCTAATGCTTTGGCTGAAATGGAGGGGCTTTGTGTTGACAGGCTAGGAGATGTAATGAGCCTCTAGTACATTCTTAAGGCTTGTTTCATTTGCTCTGTGAATGGGGAAAGTAAAATTATAGTCTATAGGTGTTTTCCATGGTTCTTTCATAAGCAGGCCTCCTGACACCAATTAAAGAGATTATGTCATCAACTGAAAAGAAAGCTATAACCTTGTATGTTAATGCCGTGATTACTTAAGACAGGGTCACTGGACCCAATAGAACAGTGAATGACCTTGGTGAAATTAACTTCGGAGCTCAATTCCTAATTAACTGTTTTCAATGAAAGAATGTGTGATTTCAGGCTATTGGTCAAAATACTCACTTTTTTCTGTACAAGGACTTTGCCACCAGAAGTTAGTCTTCAGCAGCATAAAAAAACCAGGAATAAGATTAGGAAATGGCAAACAGCGTGTCCATGAAAGCAGATATTGTGCCCTGGATATTTTGCTTGAAAAACGTAATTCTTTTGAGGCTTCTTTGCCCGCAGTGCAAAAATTACAGTCCTCGGGAGGAAATGACACATTTGAACATACATCCAGGACAGAAGAAATCGAAAAAACCTGCACCAAAATACTAAAATGTAGCTATGTATAAAATATAAGCATATATCTATAAATATTATAAATTTGCCATTTTTAAAATGGAATTGCAGCACATACAGAAAACCTGTCAGGGAAGCTGTATTTTGTAACATTGGAGAGGGATACAAAAAGAAGACGGGGAGGCATTTTTAAGCAGCTCTGTCTCCATTCTGTCTCAGGTAAGGGTAGCAATGCTCCAAAAGGAGGGCAGAAAGCCAGGGTAACCCTTGACTTTGTCTGCCGTGTGTCATGGGCTGAGCTCTATCAGCGGTGTGCACACAGAGATGCACACTCAGTCCTGTGTGGTCCCCTTGAAGCCGTTGCTCTGCACTGAACCTCTCCTGGATCTCTGATCATCTGTGCTAAAGTCTCACTTGTACGTGCTGCACCTTACCAGAAAGAAATACACATCTGAAAACATTTTCTATTTTTTATTCACTAATAACTATCCGATCTGGCTGCAAAAGAAGTCAGTTTAACACCTCAGTCTTTTTCTGCTTTCTTCAATAACTCTCTAGGTGTGCTCCAAGTCACATTCAAACTGGGAGTGCAAGTCCTGAGGATGTTGCTAATCCAATACTCCAGCAAACAGCAAATTCTCCTTCAAAACTGTTGCAAAGTTAATGGCAACTTGCCTCATGTGTAGAAAGACTTCAGACCGAATCTACCCATCGGAACATGTTCCACTTCCATGGGGCTGAACTTACAGGGTGAGATGTTACGCCCGTGACAGCTCTGAGTATGGCAGAGGTTTCTTCCTCTGAAGGCTGAGCAAGGCAAGCGTGGTGGGCAGCCAGGGTGTTATCCACCACCAAGACGAGCCCTCTGGCTCTGGCTCTGCTTCTGCTACTGTATTGGGAGATGGAGCCGATTCCTCTCGGCGGCTGCTGTGATGGGATGAACATTGAAGTAGGTCAAGAAGGGGAAGCAGGAACCTCTCCCATCTGCCCACATGTAATTCTACGGGAAGAAGCGATTAAACAAAATGTCCCAGAGAAAGCCCAGAGTACCTGGTGCTCAGAGATTGTGGAGGTATCTATGTGCCGTGGGCAAAACCCCAAAGGGAGCCTGTAGCGAAGCCAAGGAGTGAGCCAGTTTCCTGAAACTCCATTACTGTTCACAAACCACATCTGTGCCAACCATACAGTGCCACTGGGTGACCATCGGCCCAGCTGCCCCTCTCCTCGCACAGAGCGAAAATATGCCCGGGCTTGGACACAGACACTCACTGTTCATGGGAAAGCTCTGAAATATCAGAGGGCAAAAAAGTCTTTTCCCACGGTCACCAGGTTATGAGGCAACGTGCTTTATTGGGGATCCAGGGAACAGCTAAGGAGCTGCACTGCAAATTAAACTGGTGTGATCTGGATAGCATCACTGATACCTACCTGGAGATACGGCCTGCGTGCAGGTGGCAAGGCATTGATTAAACGTAAAGATCTGTGAAACCTGTGACCATGTAATACAGGTGACACAAAACATGCAATTCACTTCAAATCTGACCAAATGTGGGTAGTTGCTTTCTCTAAGGACCAAGAAAAAAAAAATCTTCTATAGCTTCCTGGCTCTGTTTTTATCACAGGACAAAACTATACCTCTTAGACCGGGCACGAATGTAATCTAACAAGCCCCAGGGTTGGATATTGCCAACCTCACAGGGAGTTCAGCCTCCCAGAGCACACTTCAGATAACAACATTTCACACTCTGGCCCCTGGCTATTAAATGGCAAAGGAGCAGTTAGTAAATTTGCTGAAAGGTGCAATTAAAAGCAATAGGGGCATTCTGCCCACTGAAAGCAATGTATTCTTTACTGCTTGTTTGTGCAAGAGGGAAAAGAAAAGGAAAGGAAAAGATTTCTCCCTTCATTGTGGACCACCCAGGAAACTTTTTGTCTCCTAATTCTGACACCAGAAAGAAAAGAGATACTTGTTGCTTGCAGCGGTGGCTCGAGCTCTTATGTGCATTTCTCCCCATACAGTAAGGCTTCGGGAAGCTAATTGCATTAATGTGTTGTCCCAGTAAAAACAGGTGTTGCAACCCCTGCATTTTCTAAGGCTGAGTTTCATTAAGAACCTGCATTTTTTGGGGGTAGGAGCATGTGGTTTATAGAGAGGTGATATTTAAGGGACTGCAGTTGCACAAGACCACTAAATTGGAAAGGTTAGTAACTTGTGCCATGAAACCCTGCAGCTTATTGCCTACCAGAGCTAAACCCTGGGCAGTGCCCAGCTGGCTGTAGGAATTCAGCATGGGAGTGATTTTCAGAGAGTGGAAGTGAAGTCAGTTTGTGCAATTAGCCTTTTGGCCCATGCTTTAGCCTTTGCCTGAACCCAGTGATGCTCAGTGCGTTACAGGAGGCAGCTCTTTAGGTAAAGGCCTGTGAGCCTGCAGACCCACAGCCAGCAGACCCACCATCTTCGTTCAAGACTCAGGTCAGAGTGAATGAAGTACCTTTTAGTGAATAAATATTATAGTTGCAAAGAACATGGCAGAAACACTAAGGCTGGAAAGCATCCGAGCACTGAGTATTTTCTAGGAACAAGGATCAGTTTACAGGCTGAAGTGGAAGATCTGCTTACTCACATAGTAAGGGCTACTAGCAGTAGGAAGGATTGCAAGATTAAGCTCTTTAGGAATGAAGTGCTAACGGGTCTGACAGTGAAATGACTCTGCAGTTGCTTACATGGTTGAGGATATGGCCTGTGACATAACACGCTCAGCCATGCAAGCTTCATGTGCACATGTCCATGTCAATACCAGCAACTTGCTAAGTGCACGTAATCCCTCTCATCAGAGACACGAGAGCTACCTACTTGTAAAAAGCATGTTAAATTCCTGAGAATATACACTGCCTTGTGCCACCACTCATTCATACATTGAATCATATAAGGGGGGAGATACATCCTGGGTGACATACCCTTACTTCAGCAAGAGCCCTTCCCACCACTCATCCATGTTTTCTAGTGTACTAAAGGGTCAGAGCAGCAGGAAGAAGTTGAAAAGCTCTATTAAGTGCAGAAAGATGATGCCTGCAGTGGAGACAGCAGAAGATGGAAGAACATCCACCTTCCAGGGACAAGTTCTGGAGCTGAGGGTGTGCAGAATAGAGACCTTAGTGAGGCAAACCACTGAACAGAACTGGGTGATAACTGAAATAATTTTGAGAGCTCGTTCAAGTACAAGTAGAAATGGGGCTTTCCTCCTCACACTCCCAGTCCGGGGTTGAGAACATTCAGAAATTAATGTCGCTACAAAGGCACTGTGAGCTTTGGTAAAGTCCAGCTATGAGTCCTTTTGAGTATTGTAGCCATACTGCATGTAGTACTTCAAACTAGTGCTTAATACCTAATTCTATTAGGTATTATTAGTCATCATTGTTGTTGTTATTATTATTATTATTACTACTAGTAGTGTCATTACTTGCATCCAGCCTGATCTCATGGTACGTACATAAAGTGCTACATGGATTCATTCTGGCTCACTACAGCTTTCAGCCCCGCCAAACTTTTTGCTGAAACTTGCCAGCTGCCAGTGACCACAGAGAGAAGGGCTTTCTCCCCCTCCCCACCCCCCCAGGTGCATTCTGTTGCCTGTCTAGAATGCAGCGCTTCCTTGGGATGCCTCTTGCCCTGGACACACAGACTAGAAACCCATCACAAAAAAAATAATTTAATTACTAGAATCAATCAAAACATTTAGTTCAAATGCTTTATAACACAAAAAAATACTGTGGTAGGCTCTAAATGTCTTCCCCAGAAAGCAGTTTTGCCTTGTAATGATTTTGGAATAAAATTGTCCAAGGGGAAATGAGAGATGAGTGGCAGAAATGACTGACATCTGTTTCCTTCCTTCTGTTGTGGGCTATTTTCAGAGATGATTGACAATGGTTTTCCTACTTGCTTCCTCTGAAGTCCACTTATTTTATAGCAAATATGCAGTTCCTTCCTCCTTTATCACTATTAGTAAGAGCACAGACCCCGGAGAACAGCTACTTCCTGTGCCTACGAAGATGGTCGCGTGTTTGCACAATTATTTTTCACCAGAGCAGCCTTCCCAAAGCAGCCTGAGAAAAAGGACTGGCTGTGCATAGCCCCAGAGAGTCTGCTGGGGCAGAGCAGGCTCCAGCATGGTCACCTATTCCCAGAAGATGCTCCAGCAGCAATTTCCACGTGTGCTAACAACAGTAAAACACTGGTCTTACATAGCATTCTGCTCACCAGCAGATCTCAAAGTACTTCACAATGGCAGCACTGCTATCTCATTTTCGCAGGCAGAAATGATCAGTCCCCTGCTTTAGGAGGTCATCATACAACCAAGAACAGAAGAAAAGGCACCTGAGTTCCCCAGCCATGGCTCCAGCCCCTAGGCCACATATTCCTTCTCCCCAGCAAGAAGTAGGGAAGGTGGTAAAGTTACTTTTATACCACTTGCTGATGGAAAGTCTGACCTCTGTCACAGTAAGCTTGACACTCAGGTTTAGGAAGCCTCTGTTGTAAGTCTTTGTTTGACAGAACTTCTCCTTGACCTTGTGAAGCCCAACCTGCAAAGGCAGGGCTGGTGAAAGCCCGGAGGTGGTGGGCATGCCGCTGCAGGACTGCTGGAGGAGAGCCCTGCAGCAGCACAACTCCTCGAGACACCTGTCCCTCTGAGCAAGTGGGATGCTGCGCCTTCCCGAGCTGAGCCTGGCACCGCGAGCCTCCCACCGCCTGCGCTGCCCATGGACGGGGCCAAAGGCAGTGTGTGCCCTCGGCCTGGATTGGAGCTGGTGTCCGAAGAGGAGGTGACAGCAACTCAGGCTGCACGAGCTGGAGCCGTCAGGGTGAATTTCTCTTGACCTTTCCTTAACCGGTCGGTGTTTGAGCACAAAACCTCAGGCATTCATCCAACCCAACCACAGGTTTTCATTCATTTTTGCAGATCCATCCACGCTGCGATGATTCCAGGTTTTCCTGTTTCCATCCCCTGTGAAACGGCAAGACAGGTGCAGGCAAGACATCTTCTGCCAGCGGTTACGTACTGCTCTTTGTCACTGTGCTCCAACGGCTACACCACGAGGGAACTGCTCCTCTCGGCCTTGCTGTGCTTTTTTCCATCAGCCGTGATTTTTATTCCTGCCAAAAGGAGCTGGAGCCCTCTTGTGTTGGATTGGGAAGCTTGCAACAAGTCCTTTCGAAATCCCTGCAGATCAAGCCACCCCAGCTTAATGGGATGCTGCAGAGGAGCTGCTATTAATAGGAACCTGTCCGCACCGCTTGCCTTCGCTTTAGTAGCAACGTTACACACAATGATACGCCAAAACAGATTTCAGCTTCAAAAGCTGCAGACTTAACTACAGAAGGATAAATAAATTTAAAAAAATCTTATTGATACAAACCCAGCCTACTCTAACCTTTGCTACGGAATGAGGTGGCGTTTTAATCGCTGGAGTTTAATTAATAGGGTACAATAAATGCCAAATATGTAGAAAGCGTATAGAAAGAGCAGTGATGACTACAAGATTTGGAATTTCACTTGGATTTCAAGGCTGCACGGAACAGATCAATCTCTGTTCACATCTGCTACAGAGCTGTGCAAAATGACTGATTTCCGCTGAGGGGAAACTCATCTGACTTTCCCTAAACCTGAGATCTTTCAGTATGTAGCTATAGTAGAACAGCACACATGCTTTGGAAGAGGCAGCATCTTAACTGCTGAGAATTCCTGGGATTAATTGAAGCTCATGTAAATTTGGTGTTATTTTTCATTAATTTTATTTATAAATTATGCTTTTCTGTCTCTTTTAGTGGTATCAGCTTGGCAGTGAAAGCTGATGATGAAACCACTTTAAATACAACTACCAGTATTTTATTTTGAGAAACTATTGTTTGTGCAACCACAATCATGTCACTTTTTCAAAGCTGGGGAAAACCTAGGATTACATTTGCCTTAGGTTTGTATGTGGGGAGATATTTTTATTCATTGTAATACCCTTCTGGTAAAAGATGCTATGAAACAATCTATTCAAAGACATTTAAAATTGTTTCTATTGCAGACTCATTTAAGACATGCTAAAAAAATTGTCACCTGTGCTCTTAAGTCCTATATACAGGCTTCCAACATTCTCTAAACAGGGGTCTTTATTCTATATTGTGCTTTTAAAGGCCATTTTATTAGAAGTTTTTAGTACTGTTGTTGTTGCTGTTATTTGCTGCAAATTGCAATGGTATTTGACAGACTTGTGAGATGACAAGGTCCTTGCCCTGTAACGCTTACACTCTAGCTCAGACAGGCGTGACCCGTGGAATAACATCACGTAGTGCATGGCCTTGTAGAGACATACTCTTGTGAAAGTCAGCCTTAAAAAGTCCCATGAAGGGAAGGTCCTTCTAAAGAGGGTTTTGAAGGCAGGGAATAAGAGAACTCATGTTATTAGCATGAGTTGAGCCCCCTCTGCCACCAGTGCCACACTTGGAAGACTGACACCCAACACTTCCCTGGACTATGTACTCACTAGCAAAGAAGTAGATCCAAATGTTGTGCCATTCACTGCTTGCATTGCTCAGTGCTCTTTCACCTCTCCTGTCTCCAAGTCTGATCCAAGACCACGTGTTTCCTGTGTGAAAGAGAGAACCTAAGCCATGGACCAAGATTCTCTGCAGCAACTAGAACTTTCCAAGCTCCTAGGCTGCAAGGCAATACAGGGACACAGCTTTGTATGAACTGTTGAGACACTCTCTCAAAATTCAGGTCGTTTAAAGATGCTTCCAGTTGCTCTCCTGAAGAAGAAAAAAAAACGTATTAATAAAAATGCCCTAAAGGATTAATCACTTAAAAAAATCTGTCTGCATTTGGTTGGCAATGTAGATATATTCAGTAGAGGTGAAGGTCATGTCTGATCTTTCTTCATTTTGCTTCCTGGTTCTCACTGTATGTCAAAGATCACAATTATCATCTGACACAAAAGCGTCTTCAGCAAGTGATGCATTTCCTCTGCTCGTGGTTAAACAAAACACCTAAAGACAAATTGATATTTTATGGTTCAAGACTGCAGTAACAGCAGCTGGAAGAGACAATTTATAGGTATTCCAGCTTTTACTGTGAGTTGCAGAGCACATCGGAGACTGAACAACAGCATGCAGTTGCTGACTTTCACCACAGCACAGCTGAAATGGAAATAATTGATGCCGATAGTACCTTTCAGTGAGAGTCCCTAATACCTCCTGCAAACAGCAGCTGTGTGTCTGAGAGACACAGTGACCTAACGAAGCAAAGAGGGAAGGCTCTGACAGAAGACATTATGGTAATGTACTGTAATGGGACTTGCTGATTTGAATAAAGTAGCATGTTAAACACTCCACAGTCTCTTTACTGTGTGCCATGGCCCTATTTACAAGTCTGTATTTAAGATATCTGCACTCAATGCAACTTGAGTCAAGCTAACACGCCCAGATTACAGTATTTTTCCATTTATTTTATATTTAAAAATTTAAAAAGAACACATGGAAACTTTGTCCCTTGGTGGAAACCTGACAGCTATGAACAAGCTCTGCAGCAGCATTCCCATTGTTTACCTCTTGGACGCATCTTTTGAAATGAAATGTTTGTCCTAAGACCAAGGTCAGCACAAAGTCACCTGTCACTCGTAGAAATGCTACAGGTCTTGAAAAACAGCCAACACTTGTTTTTGTAGTCATTAGAGCAATAAACATGCTTTATTACCCACTCATAATGAAAAGGAAAACAAACATTAATCAACTTACTTATTAATAGCTGCAGAGCACCATAACCTGTGTTGTATGCATGGCACTGTGCCTCAGCCCAGGCACTGGCTGAGCACACGTGTTCCAAGTGAGTCAAGCACACACTGTAATAAAAACAGATGATGGATGTGATGATAATGTATACCATTAAATGATTAGTCTACTACAACCGTGACCTCTGCAGTGTTTTGTTCTCCAGCCATCTTTTGCAATCCAGTCTATCCTTCTACATCCAGATTAGAGCATCCATTCTTCCTTCTGCTGCCGCACAGCCTCCATTCCCGACTATCTCCCTCTGCCACTGTCACCTTCTCAAACGTGGTTGGCTTCATCATCTGGTCGGGGTTGCTTGTGGGCCACATGCTACATGGATGGTTTGGGTGCTGTAGGTGGCTGCCCTGCTCAGCCCCCGGCGCTGCCGGTCTTGGCCAAGGGGAGAATTAGACCCTGAAGGCCTGATCCTCTTCCTATCTGCTGTCCATTGAGATTGCAGCTTGCATTTATAAAAGGGGTCATGGTTTCTTTAAGCTACACATTTACTTTGTACTTTTAATTAAATCTTATGTTTGATTTGAAATGTGAACCTTTGTTTTCTTCGAAGTTCCTTGACATAATTTTCCTTAAAATTAAGGAAACCTCAAATGAAAATTTCTCATAGGAATTGAAATGTTGATTTTTGTTAATGGCAAAATGGCTTTTTATGAACCAGTTAATTAAATCCATATGATTCACCACTTTCTGAAATAGACGGACAAGTGATTATTTGTTTATTTATTTGATATTTGTCTTGGCAGCTGTATCTTTCTCGCTGTTTTACCTAGGGCTCCTGCTGAGCTTTTGGGCTCAGAGCTGTGTGTCCTTTTTGTTGTTCTTAAAGCACCTCTTGTGTTGCCTCCCTGCTCCTCAGACACTGGTTTGCCTATGAAGGTGGCATCTGGTTCTTAATTATTTGACTGATACTCTCCATTTAACAGACAGAACCTCAAGAATGCCACTGCTGGTGGGGTGTTTCTGCATACATATTTAACATCGTCCCTAGAGGTCCATAGATTTCCTAAAATATTCCACTAGAGGTGTGGATTTGGTTGGTCCACAGTAATTTGATGGCTGAGGCTTGTTTCCTGTGCCTGTACATCGGAAGCTTCTGGTTTAAGATCGTGCTGAAGAACATGGTGCTGAAACCTACCGACCATGGCAAACTAAAAGGAGCACTGTGTGCAATTTTCCTGCCCCTTTTGAGGCATGAAGGTAATCACAAGGCAATTCCACCCAACACAGGCATGTGATATGAAGCTGAAGAGGAGGGCTAACAGCTTGATGTGTCCCATGCAGCCAAGAGTTGGGCAGAACCACACAAGAACCAGCGGTGTGGCAGTCCCCAGCTGCTCATAGCTTTTCTGCTGTGCAAGGACCCTTCTGCAATGTGCATTGTGGACCAGGATGGCCAGCAGCATCTGGCATGGAGGCAGGGAGCCGCCTTGAAGTCAGGGAGAGCTGTGACACTGTGCTGCAATGTCATGAGCAGCTACTGCTCGTAGGGCCACAGAGAATACATGAGAATTGACAGTGAGGTCAGGGAGATAATATGAAGGAGCTAAAGCAGCTGGAAACCTGGAGAGAAAATGACAAGTTCTTTTGCACTTTTTGAAGCTGAACCTTATTTACTTCTGGGGACAGATGATCTGAAGAACTGATACAACTAGTGGGTGTTAGAAATTCCAGGAAACTAAGGGAGCATCCCCTTAGAAATGTGGGTAATGAGCAGCTGAGGAAAAAGGATAAATTCGGATCTAAAAAGATTCCTGCTAGAATTTTTCATTTGATTTAAGGAAATAGGGAGAAGATATCTCATTGCTAAAAGAACTCAACAACAATACAACCAAATGTATTCATGCGTGACTAGATCTGAAGTGTAATTCTCTCAATGACACGTTGGTCACCCTGGGTTTTTTTTAGCATATATGGGGGAAGAGGCAGTCAGCCAGTAGCTCCCTGACAAGGCAAATCTTTCATCTTGCATAAACCTAATGTGCTTCCCTTCTTGCCACAGGAACCATGCTGCAGACCCTGAATCCCCGGTTTGTAGCGCTCCACGAGTGGGTACAACAAGGAAGCGCTCGGCACAGGAGAGAGCTCTTCAGCCGAGAGACAATGTGCCCAGTATCCCAAGTTTAAGTGCAGCACGTTTTAAGTTCTGTAAGTGTAGGATTGCAAACTGGCCGACAAACTTTTGTGAATTGGACCACGAGTCATGATTAATCTATCAAGCTGTTCTAAATACATCAACTAAAATAATGGAAATATAAACAAAAGTTATGTAATTCCTCCTTGCCTGTGCTTGGGCCCTGCCTGTGATGGCAGAAATATAAACTGAACTAGAGCGTATAAAAAGATTCCCAAGAAAAAGCCTTTGTTTAATGTTTCCTATGCATCAGATATTCCACTTGCCTCCCAGACACGTATATTCCAAATCATGCTTTTGCTGTCCACAGAAAATTCCTCCATCTATTTATACTTTCAAATCTATGATCTTATACATTAATAAATAGTAATGAAGTCCTGAAGTAAATACCAATGTTATGGTTTCACTGGAGATCTTGCTGACATTTATAAATATCTGCAGCTTTCATGCTCCAGGACACTGGCAGAGCTTACAGATTGTGTTAAACTTTATCATGTAATTGTACATATGGTCTCTCTTTTGAAAGTATAATGCATGGGGTTTATGGAATATTTATGTTAGGCAATACTGCATGTGTTCGCTCGCGTTACCAAAAGCCATGTTTCTGTGTGGGTGTATCTTAGCTACTAAACTCACTATTTTTCATCTCAGTTGACACCAGACAGCACACATAGTCTGGACTTTCCCAAGCTATGGAAATATTGCTATCTTGTGTTACTCATTAGTCTGAATTTATAGGTCTGTCCATTTATATGCTAGGAGATAATCCAACAAGACTAATAGCCATTTCACTTCATGTGTATGCATCTGTCTATCAACAGGATTACAGGACTTGGTTCCCTGTGGTGGAAAGTTTAGCTCAGTGACCCAAGAGATACTTCCCAATTGAATGTTGTGGTTGCCCTGCTCCAAAAGGTAAGAGAGAGGAATTTCACAATACAGCCTGGAACTGAACTTGGCATGGGACAGTCCTGGGCCAGGGTTTTTGCTGCTAGGATAAGGCCAAGTTGAAGAGCTGAAGAGCATCAGTAGCAATTAGTTTGAGTTTGGCTTCTCCCAGAGACGTTTAAATGACCAGAAACAAAGGACTTGGGATGGAAATTTATTTCAGCCTCAGATTCAGGGAGGCTACAGTCATCTCTGAGCCAGTTTCTTGCTGAAAGCTCCTGATCATGCAATGCTGCCCAACTGCAAAAAGACAAATGCCATAATATACATCCCTTTGATAGACAAAGTCCTAAGTATCCAGTATCTCACATTTATACCAGAAGATGGGAAAGCGGGAGAGAATTCTCCACTCCAGAGAACTCTGCCGAGGTACGATTTTGCTCGTTGTACAACAAGGAAGATCTTCACCATGTTCCATCTCCCAAAGGTCCTCCCATCCAAGCAAGAATCACATAGCTGCAGTCCCTGATCTCTGCTAGAATTGGTAGGAAATCAGTAACTTTCATGTAAAATCATGGTTAAAGGTCCCTTTTTACATGATTAAACGTTCACACTCCAAGGCAGTCCGATGCTTACTCATCCCCCATCTAACATTGGATTTGATGGAGGCCTCGGGACAGTCAGAGTGAGAGGAACTGTTCAGACAAAACCTCCTCAGTTTGTGTGCAGATGTCATACAGATACAGATGCTCCCAGTAACTCTGCTCTGCTGCCTGGGAGGATGAAAGGAACTTCTGTCTCTTGCTAAATGGATTATGCTAGCACTTCTGAAGCCTTAACACTACCAACATTTAAAGGAAGTTGAAAGTATTATGTGTTGTATCTTTGGGAATATCTTTATAGATGAACCTCTGGGAACAGCCACCTTAATCCTCTGTCCGGTCACTAGAGGCTTGAGAGATGTGATTGTCACTGCTGCTGCTGAGGATGAGACCTTAAAAAGAATGGCCAAGGCAAGTGGGATGGACCACTATTGAGGTAGACACTAGATCTCAGAAACTGGTGGGATTTTGCTTGCAGGCTACAGGATGGTAGCTCTGAGCACACTGTCTAAAACCAGCTTCTTAAGAGAATGCATGAAGGACCTTTAGAGTCTCTTCTCTCCAGATTTCCGGAGATGTATTTATACTGGCCTAAAATAAATGTAACACAGAGGAAGGGAGAACGGCTTGCTGCATATGCCACAATACAGATCAAGTCAAGTGAAAAAGCCAGCGTTGGTGGCACATGAAAAATTAGCTCCCTGAAGCAAAGTAGGCAACGACTTACTTATGCTGGCTGGAAAAACTGCTTGTTCTGTACACTTGCTCTTCTCCTACCTATAGCTCTTCCCAAGTGTGGCTAACCAGCCTGGTGATTTTGCATATCAGGTCTTTTTATTGGACACAATGATGTTTGAGGATGCTGGCTAATGACATGTATGAACTAAAGCACTTGACAGTGAACCATTGGTTAAGACATGTAACTCCATCCCCAATTATCCTCAGTGGTGAAAGAATTGTGTATCTAAAGAAAGTTTGTAAGTTCATGTTCCGATCCATATTTAGCAGTGTTAAATTGCAAAATAACGCAATGAAGTCTGCTTACATTCAACAGCAAACTGGTGAAAAGTGTTTGCCCTAATGTCCAACCTCAGGGACCTGGGAAGGATTGTACAGAAAAAGATAAAGAACCCAGTTCTTGTGTCTGTCCCAACACCAGGACCTGACCCAGCAGTGAGTTGAGACTGAGATTAAAACAGCTGAACTGCCTTTAGCATACACAGTGAGACTGGTAGGACCCCTGCCACTGCCTCTGCTTTGCCTTCTCCTTGGCTGAAGGCTTTATCCAACATGCAGACACGTGTGTGATGCCACCGAATGCTTCATGGCCCTACGGTGTGCAAAGAGTCCGTTCGAGACCCAAGGGCTGTGCAGAGGCAGGTGCCATCCTTGCTGTGAAGACCAACTAGTTGGTTTGAAAGCTGCAGAAAAAGAAGCGTCGGGTGATGGGAGGGGGAGGGAAGGAGGAGTGCAGTTGGATGTGCGATCTCTGTTGCAGTTGAATATAGCATACAGTTGGATGTAGCAATTCCTGCTAAGGGAAAGATAGCTGAATATTGCTAAAAATCACAGCTGGAAAAATGAATTTTAAACATCTTTACATGAACTCATCAGATTAGTGCACTGCTTGGCTGGAACATCTCACTACTAACCAAATAATTTCTTGAGCTATTTTCTTGCTAATGTGTATAATTACTCCCAGTTCAGATAAGCCCAAAGGTAACAAAATAAAATCTTTTCCACATTCTTTTTTATTTTGATTCTTCAAAGACGAGGTCTTCTAAAGGTCATATCTTAACAGAATTCCTTTTTTACCCTCCTGTTGTGCTAAAATAGATCAGTATTATTGACCTTGACAACAATGCCTGAAAGGTTTAGTGACAATCTATTCTGTATCAATGAGCACATAAAACTGCTTTTATGGGCTGGGGCGCTCTCTGTGCATTTGATAGCAGGCAGATCTGCTTTTCTTGACAAGGCATCGAGAAAAAAGATTTAATGTATCCATCTCAATGTGAATTGGATCGTACCCTCCTGACATGAGATCCTCAGCCCCAGGGAGAGCCAAGCTCCACGCTGTGTTGCTGCATTAGTCACTTGCAATGGCTACATGAAGAAACAGAGCATGACAAGAGCTAAATAACATCGTGAGTGTGGAAACGTCCAGGTTTGCCCAGCCTCTCGGTTTTCCCAGACTTTTAAAACATGAAAAGCAATAAAATGCTTTTAAAGGTAGCTTATTTTTCTTTTGAACCCACTCTTTTCTGAAGTATGCTTTGTAAAGGTGGATGTTGCATAATGAGTAAGGCGGCCATGGGTGGTAAAGCAGCTGATCTGCTAACGGTTAACTGCTCTCCTGTTGCTGACTCTGGTTTCAGCCTGTGTGTGCTCTTACACCTGCTCTGGGGCAATAGGTCCCTCTTAACTGAATTCTTCTTTTCTTCCAAGTTCTTTTCTTCACTGATACCTGCTCCAAAATAATGAACAGAAGTAAATTTTCAATGGTGTATTTGGTGAAACTCTGGCCCAAAGGCAGGCAATGCAAACGTGCCAGTGGGGGCAGGATTTCACTTGTTTAGTTAGGAACAGGTTTTGCCAGAATGCTGACTCTTTCCCCTTGAGTTACGCTGATTACCAGGGGGAAAGGGGAAGGGAGAGGGAATAACTATAATAAATAGATGAATAAAAAAATCAAACACTGGGAAAATATACAATTACAATTCTTATTCTGGTGTTTTATATTAAAATTTGAAAAACAAGGCGCGTGAAGAAAAGAAGACAAGATAGAAATTAAGGGCTTTATGTCAGAATTTACATTTCTCTGGTTTAAAGGATTATAAATAACCTTTCTAACGAGCTGACTTACCTCCCATCATTAGCCTTATCTCCACAATGCCTGTTCTATCATGTTGTTCATTTCAGGGTCAAAAAATTCACCTGGAAAAGCAGCAACACACAGCAGATTTCCCTGAACCCAAGCATGGAGACTTGTTAACCAGCCCTTTGGCTATTCCACCACTGGGAAGTCAACCAAAACTTTGTGTATTTGGCCTCAGTGTGTCCTCCCCTGTATTACCATGTCCAGAAGTGGTATAGAAGCATTATAACAACTCTTCATGATCTCTTCAGGAGATGCAGGATTGTTGTCAAAGAATCAACAGCTTCTGCATCAGTCCACATATAATTTAAATTGTATAATTGAATTGGTATCATTGAAGACAACATTTGGAAAGAAAAGTTGTAGCTCACTGCAACACAACACCCAGGACTGGAGAAACACTGAGTACAGGCACAACATTCTTCCCACCTGTGTGGAGATGAGGGGTGGAACTGGGATGAACATTTGCCTTGCGGGCACACACATTACTGAGCACCAGGTTTATGCAGAACCCCCTAAAATTCCTATCCTCCTTTCCTTCTCAAAAGAAAGAATACAGTGTTACTCTCTGAAGGAAGGATGTTTCTGTTTCATATTTCACCCATATGAGCTTGTTTGATCCCTGCAGCAGCAGAAGCACAGAGAATTGCCAAAAGAGAGCTTTGATCATGTCAGCTTAGCTGCGTTACACATCTCTCTGCAAGTCAAGGACAACCACCATCGTTTACAACATTAGTTTAGCTCAACATAGTTGCTGCAGGTCTAAGAAATCCAGCTCAGATGGCTGGTAAAGCGAATTCACTGGCATTCAGGTTCCTGCTCCAATCATTTAAAGCATAGTTTGCACATCAAAGGGGTCTTGGAAAAAATGAAGACACAGGTTATTTGAAATACAGTCTTAGTTGATCTAAGCCACCATGGGGTTCCTTTCCTAAGCCAACCCCTACCTCCAGGTGTTGCTCTGGGAATGAGAACAAAAGGGGGAGGTGGCAGAGGATGAACAGAAACCCCCAAAAGTTGAAGAAAGAATGAGAACAAAAAGAGAAAGATTAATTGTTCCATCACCAGCAGACTCCTGAGCAGGGCATTTGTTCTTTCCGAATGAAAAGTCCTTCCTTTGCCATCCAAAAGAATCACCTGGCATTTAGCTTGCCTTGAGCCCTTTCCCCCTATTTCAAGCATGCAATTATTTACACCAGGTGCATTGCTTCAACCCATCTCTTCTGATGTCCCCATTCACAAGTAAAGGATTGTAATTTGCCAGCCTTCACTGAAGTTTCTTTGTACAAGTGTCCTACCCTGGGTGTAATGTTACATTGACAAGCGGCACAGCACAATGGAAAGGGAAATAGAATTTACCCGGTGAACAAAGGGTATTAGTGCTCCCTGCCTCTAACCCCAGGTGACTGTACAGAGCTGACTGCAGGGTCTCTGGTTGCAGAAGGCTTGGGTCATATAAAAACCACGAGCGTGGCAGCAGTGCTGGCAGCCAGCTACACCTGCAGCAGCCCATGGCTGTGTGCAACCACCCTGTTTTGTCCTGTTACTTTGGGTAAACACTGCTGGTCCTATTTAAAGTTTAAATTAATGAAATATTTTAGCTGGCAGGGTCCTCGGTGCTGATGGAGGGTATTCAACTCAAGCAGAGGTCACCTGCTCCCTTCCCAGCCGCTAAGGGAAGATTGCCCCATCACTGCTTGATTCAGACTGTGTGGTCTGGCCTTTTGTGCATGGAGTTCCCCTAGACTTTGCTGATGGCTGCATTCAGGATCAGGTGCAGTAATAGAAATGCTGTGAAAACTCAGGTCTCGTGGCACCCATGATGCTGCCTCTTTGTTTCACTGAAGCTCCTGGAATTTGCCTGTTGCACCCACATGGGGCAGGACCTATCCCTTTGTGTGTGTGCAGCCAGGAACTTGCCCTGGACAGGGCTGATCCATGACAGATGCGCCTGGGCTCTGCTGTAAAACAAATAAACAGTGACAACAATAATGAGGGGAAAGTGAGTAGTGGGATTGCTACAGTCTGCAGCTCCTGTCTTTTGATTTGGTTTGATGTAGCAAGTCTAGGCATGGTTGAACTGGGGGATGAAGGCAGTCTGAATGCCCACCACTTAGCCCTGGCCGCGTGATGCCACTGCATGCGAGGCTGCTTCCAAGCACAAACCCTTTCCACCTATCTAAACCAAAGGTGTCTTTTCTGTCTTCCCCCCTCCTCAAAAAATCTCAAAATCAAATACCGAGACATTGATGCCAGATAAACACTGTCTCTCTCATCACTTCTCTGAAAAGCATGTGCAATAAGCTAAATGAGTCCTGGATGCTAGAGGGGAGAAGTTCCCTCTTGTTCAACTTCAACCTACATCCAACAGCCTCTCTTGTCTCATCCAGACTTAGAGTGGAGGCAGTGGGAGCCCTGGTCCTTCTTCTCAGAAGCAATTCTGGTTCCCAATAAATATGTGGTATACTCTGGCATGCTTTCTTGTGATCCTGCCCCAAATTCACCCTTTTAAAATTGGCAGTCTCCTGCTCCTAGTCTGTCCTCCAACCAGCAGGCCAGAGGTCAGAGAAAGGTGCACTGCACCATAACTCACCCATTGCAACTGGAAAAGTGATGTTCCCCAGGGGTCGATATAGGGGACAATACTCTGTAACCTCTTCATTACTGACCTGGGTGACAAGAAACAGTGCACCCTCAGCAAGTTTGAAAACGGCATAAAATTTGAAGGAATGGTTAATACACCAGAGGGTTGTGCTGCCATTCAGAGGGACCTTGACAGGGTGGAGAAGCAGGTCAACAGCCATCTCATGAAGTTCAACAAAGGGAAATGCAAAGTCCTGCGGAGGGGAGACACAAACCCATGCACCAGCACAGCCTGGGCACCAACCAGCTGGAAAGCAACCTTGCACAGAAGTACTTGTGGGTCCTGTTGGACACCACGTTGCCCATGGGCCAGGCATGTGTCCTCATGGGCAACAGCCTCCTGTGCTGCCTTAGGCAGAGGCAGAGCCTTGCCAGCAGGTCAGGGGAGGTTGCCACCCATGAAGGCCCCAGTAGAGTCCAGGGGAACCTGCCCTGGACATGTAGGCTTGCTGGGAGCTCTGCAGCAGTGGTGGCCCTGCCTCATAGAGTGCTCTCTGCTCTGCTGCCATACACACTGCACGGACGCCTGAAGATTGCCGGTCCTACCACAAAACCTCAGCCCTGCTGCCAGGGCAGGGAAAGGAAGGGTCAGGTATGTTCTTGCACATAAAAAAATATTCCTTTTTAAGAATAATTTTCTCATTTCTTTCACTTTCTAATCTGTTGACAAACACACAAAGAAAATTCAGGGGAGGGCAGCAGTACAGAAGTTGCTTTCTCTGAACATCCCTAAAGCAGCAGCTTACAACAGACTTGTGTTGAGTTTGCTGAACTCAACACAATCTTCTGCTAAACCCTTTCTGTTGGCTGACTTGCCTCTGCTAGAGCACTGCTCCTTCTGACATGAGCATGCTGCATGAAATATGCTATCAAGGCACCTTTCTGCTCTTCCTGCAGATGCTTCTGACTCATGTTGATCTACCAGAGATTAGGGAATCCAGTTTTTCTAGTGCTCTGAAACACGTGCTTTAAAAGAAAATAAACTAATTGAAGCAACACTGGTCTGAGCCCTATCAAGGCAGAAATCAGAGTCAGAAGGAATGTCCTTGAGCCTTTTTTTCATGGCTTCCTCTGACCTGCAGGCTGGAGGAGGAAGTGGGCAGATGTTTCAAATGGAGACATTACATCACTGGGCTTTTATATTGTCCATCTGTGTGAACTATAAGACATAAGTGGGGCCAAGCATTATTATTCCTAAAGAAATTAAGGCACAAGCAATGCATGGGCACAGCGCCGAGGTGTCTGTTGCAATATGGGAGAAGTTTGGCTTCCCTCCGGGACAAATGAAGATCTGTCCCTCCTTCCTGTTGCCTCCACTTTCCCCCTATAAACCTGAAGATACCTGTGCAGCTCCCAGGATACCTGGATGTGCCCAGGACACCTGTGCACTCACTGAGACTGGTGTCAGTGACTTAAAACCAGGAGCATTGGAAAGTAATTTTCTTGACAGATGCTTCTCTTCTAGGGCATTTGAAATAACAGTCTTAGCCTTGCTGTTTGACACCGTAGATATTTCTCCCATGGAGAAGTTATTTTAAATCAGAAAGGAAGAGAATAAAAAAGTAATCTCCTGTCTGCCTATCTCCAAACTGGACTTGGTCCCAAGCACTGTAGGAAATGGGTCCATCAGTGGGATGAGGACCCCATTCAACATGCAACCCCTCACCAGGCTTTTGCTTGCCTGTTTCTCCATGGTTTCCCCATAACATGGTCCCCCCATAACTACCCTTAGCAGTCTTCCTCAGCTGCTGTAAAGAAGAGCACAGGAATGGGTAAGAGGCTGCACTGCAGCATGCTTGGAGTTTTTTGGTTCACTTGGGTACCAGACATGACAACAGCATGATTGTCCCACCCCACCACCTCTCACTGCCAGAAGAGGAAGCACTGTTTTACAGCCAAAGAGCAGAATGAGAGACATCCTCCCCTTGGAAAGGCTTTGACATCTCTAGGTGAAGACTTTTGCTCAGTGAAAAACATTGCAGACTGCAGGTATAGATTCACCATATTGCAACATCCTGATTTTTGAAGCACACTACAAATGCAAGTTTTTTATCAGAAATACAGATTTAGCCTGTAAATACACAGCAATCCACCAGCTTTTGTTTTCTCTTAATTTTTCTATTAATTCTGTTTGATTTTCTATTGACCTTTTATTAATTTATTTGATTGTCTACAAACTTTCTATTATTTTTTCTATTTTAGTTTTCTATTCTATTTCCTCTGTTATTTTTTCATCAATCTGTGCTATATTCAGATGAATAGACAGTTCTGGCCTCTTCCTATTCATTACATGTGATTATTTTGTTTTCAATTAACTTGTTTCTCTCTTTGCTGCTTTTTGTTCTGGAAACCAGACCCTGTCTGCAAAGAGAAAGAGAAGGCAAGTGCAGCATTTTGACCCCAAAATTTTTGTCTACATTTCTATTGCTGAGGTGTCTGGACTTTGTTGTCATTCTGGCTGTATTTTGCACTGCTCAGTTTTGCAGCAGCCAGACTTAGTGGCAACAGCCCAGATCCAGCATTCACCACTAACCCAGAGAAAGAGGCCATCTTATTCTGGTATGTCTCCCTGAGAACAGGCACACAATTATTTGAAGCACAGGAGGAAAAAGGGTGAGAAAACTTCAGTAGTGACAGACTATTTTACAAGGATTTACAAGTCTCATTTATAAAAAGGAGATTGCTGCAGGAAAATTCAGCATTCACAGCTGGCTGGAAAAAATCCCTCAAATACAGTTTCCTCTGACTCTCCCTCTGCAACAGTTGGGACTCAGTCTGAAATTCAAATTAACTTTCATACTCAGCCTACAATTCCATTTTGTGCCCCAAAGCAAAATATCCTGCATAATTGTGTGTATTTAGGTCAGTTCTCCATTGTTCAGTTCTGCAAAGAAAATAGCTGATTTGCTAGTGGAGAAAATTCCTAATACAGTTTTCAAAAGCACTTCTGCAATTAGAGTTTGTGCTTCTAAATGAGAATGGAATGTAGGCATGTATTTGCTTGGGTAATGTCTTGAGACTTTTAATGTCTGTTTTTGACAGCAGGGTGATTCCATTTAAACACAGACCATATTTGACATTTATATGGGAATAAGCTGGCAAGCCAAATGATATTAAAAAAATTACCCTATTTTCATACTTCTGTCAAATATTAACCATAAATTTGCAATATGTACAAATATTAGTCTAATTAACATTTAATCTAGAGAAATAACACATTGTCTTTTCCTGTTCTAAAGTTCTTTTCACTGCGAATTTTCCCTACACTTAATTTGTGTGAAATTCTTTTGTTTCTAAATTTCTGCTGTGAAAGGTACGCTGTTAGTGTCTTCTGTTTATGTTTGACTGTAAAGCACCAGCCACGCGCATGGACAGATCTGTATAAACGTTTTAACTCATGCAGGTATCAAATTAAAACAAAATATTCTGAGCTCAGTGTAATGAAGAAGAAAACTCTTGTATGCTCAGTTAATTGACTTAGATGAGGGATCTACACAAAGTGATGCCTTTATCTCTGTATCTTGCAACAAAGCAAGGGGCACAACTCAAAATGTATATTTTATCTACATCTTAGACACCTATGGTCTGATCTTGTGGCTTCATAAATTCTTTTGTGAATGTGCTGGCAGAACAGATCCAAATAGCTTGAACACATCATGCAAAAGCCCCACCAGGGCTCTAATTCAGGGCAAAGATACTACAGGTTGGGTGGTGGAAGGCAAAAAGCTGTTGCTACATGTAGATTTCTAGGCATTAATTAAAAGATCAAATCAAACCTCTACCACCCCACCCCCAAGACTCTTGTGAGGGACAACAAAGCATGGCAGTTCTACCTCAGGATGCTGGGAGAGAGGGGGAAAAAATAATCAGGTCAAAGCACACAATACACAAATCCTTGGGATGCCGTAAGGCACAGTATGCAACGACCTCAGACTGTTTTGAAAATTGATTACAGAAGGCCTTCAGCTGAATGGAGTCAATGACCCTATCTACGAATGGCAAAAGAGAAACAGCTACATCTTCTCGGAGCTAATACATCGGAGGGTCCCTGGCCCAAGATCCTAACGGTGGCTAGCAAAAGGGGACCTACAGAAACAGCCCTTCCCAGCTATTCTTCAGAGAGGAAAACATTGGCTTTCCTTTCATAAAGATATGATTTCCATGAGATCAGAAAAGGATGAACTGCAGTTTTCCTCCTCCCCTTCAAAAAATCATCACCAGCTGTGCCAGGGGTCATGATGTAATAGACAAAGAACGTGTGTAATTCAGGAACTACAACTGCCTAATGAAATATATGTCAAAAGAGACAGCTGGCCTGGAGCCTTGGGCTGCCCAGTGTCTTTGTCTTAAGGTTTTCTCTAGCTAGAAGTACAGCAGAATGAGGACTGGTAACATAGGGGGTTTTAGCTCATATATTCAATTGTCAGCATCTCCTTTTTTGCACATAGGCTTGCACACTTCAGGATTTGTAACTGTCATCCAGTTAAAGCTGTTCTGCTTAGAAAGCGTAAGCGATAACCAACACAAGAGAAGGAAGAATTTTGCTCCCAGCAAGCAGAGCACTCAACACAGGAGAGAACTACTGAGGTGATTTAGGTAGCAAAGACGTGGCAACTTTAAGACTTGTGATGCTCTAATAGAGAAAAATGAGTCTCATTGTGGTACTACTTGGGAGAGATTCTGCTTCCAATTGTCCCTTGTATTCAGCACTGTTAAGGCCACACCTTGAATGCTGTTCAGTTTGGGGCTTTGGACCTATTGCTGGTCACCAGGGAGAGGAGGACAGCACCTCCTCCCTCCACTGTCCCCCTTGAGAAAGCTGCAGACTGCCATGAGGTCACCCCTCAGCCGTCTCTTCTCTGAGCTGAACAAGCCAAATGACCTCAGCCGCTCTTCCTCAGTCTTGCCCTCGAGACCTTTCACCATCTTGGTCACCCTCCTCTGGACACACTCTAGTAGTTTGATGGTACCAAAACTGCACGCAGACGTGGAGGTGAGGCTGCACCAGTGCAGTGTCGAGCGGGCCAATCGCCTCCCTCGACTGGCTAGCTATGCTGTGTTTGATGCACCCCAGGACATGGTTGGCCCTTTGGGATGCCAGGGCACGCTGTTGACTCCTGTTCACTTGCCATCAACCCAAACGCCCAGATCTCTTTCTGCAGAGCTGCTCTGCAGCCTCTCCTCCCCCAGTTTGTACATATAACCAGGATTACCCCGTCCCAGGTAGAGAATCCCACACTTGCTCTTGTGGAATTCCAAACAATGGGTGACTGCCCAGCTCTCTGGTCTAGGCAGATCTCTCTGTGAGGTCTCCATATTCTTGAGGAAGTCCGCACCTCCTCCTAGTTCAGGATCATTGGCAATCTTACTTACTGTACATTCAATTCCTGCATCCAGACCATTTATAAAAGATGTTGAAGAGCACTGGCCCTAAAATGGAGCCCTGGGGAACCCCACTGGTGGCTGGCGCTGGCCTGATGTGACCCCATTTGCTCTGACTCCTTGAGCCTGACCCATCAGTCACTCGCACACCCAATGTATTATGGAATTGCCTAGCTGTGTTCTGGATGTTTTGTCCAAAGGTGATGGAAAGAGGCTTCAGGGCCTTGGGGAGATTCACAAAGGGACCAGGAGCACAGGTAGTACTCACCTCTGTCCTCCTAGTTGTAGAGTGACATTGAAAGAACCAAGCAGATGCAGCCTATCAGTGCCTGGCTCCAAGGCTAGCATCACTGGCAGATTTGGCGGTTCTTCAGTCATGGTGTGGTCTGGGGCCTCACAAGATTCACCGTTCTCAATGCGGGAAAAGTATTTTTGCTCATGAGTTAGCAGGGCTGACTGAAAGAGCTTTAAACTAGGTTTGAAGGGGAGGAAAGGATAAAGTCAGGCTTATCAGTGATAAGTCATGGGGCAGCATGACAATATTTGAGGGACAGTGTGCTAGTGAGAGCTTTTGCTCTGCTCCAGGATGTACGGAGTACACTGGAAATGTTTATACACTAATGCACACAATATGATGAATAGAGAGGAGGAACTAGAAGCTTTGGCTAAGTCCCAGAGCTAAGACAACATTGGCATAAGTGGGACTTGTTGGGAAGAAATCTTGTGAATGGAGAGGTGTGATGGATGGTTATAGGCTCTTCAGGAGAGACAGGCAGGGTATGCAAGGCGGACGGGTAGTGGATTAATCAAGCAGGCAGCAGGGGCAGTTCTGGACCATTGCTGAAGTCCTGGCCCTGCACTTTAGGCTGTGGTAGTGACTCAGGGAAAAGAAGCCATCAGCCAGAGTATAGCAGTGACAAGGAGAGCTCTAGCAGCCACAGGGAGTAGGTGGAGGAGGAAGAGGAAGACAAAGACAAGGATGATGCAAGTGATCTGGGAAGGTATTTTGAGAAGCACATACAGTGGCCAGTTCAAAACCTGGCTGTGGAGTGCTGGCTGGTGAAGAACTGGTTACTGGTGGGCAACTTCTGTGTGTTCACTGGGGTCCAGGTGGAGAATCTGCCCGTGCCAGACACTCCCCAGGGAGCTGGTACCGCAGAAGTGAACATGCTGGACATGGAGAAGACGGTGCTCTCTCGGCAGCGGGAGTTGCCTGCTGGGGAACGTCCACCCGCACCCCGTCATGCCCCTTGGGAAACATCTCTTTGGAAGCAATGTCCTCTCGCAGTGGCACAGCAGCACAGAGATCCTGCCGTGGAGAGGCCCCGTCCCGCCACCAGGATATCGGGAGATATACCACCCCGCACCCGCTGCTGTCCCAAAGGCACCAAGAGCACACCCTCGACCACAAGCACAGTGGTCAGCACCAAGGGAGCCGCCTGGCTCAAAAGCTGTGAGCGTCTGACAAGCCTTTGACGCCATTTCCCACAGCATTCTGCTGAGAAACGAGCTGCTTATGGCTTGGACGGCTGCACTCTTTGCGGGGCCAAAAGCTGGCTGGGTGGCCAGGCCTAAGGAGTGGTAGCGAAAGGAGTTAAATCCAGCTGGTGGCCAGCCACAAGCGGTGTTCCCCAGGGCTCAGTCCCAGGGCCAGTTCTGTTTAATCTCTTTCTCGACGATCTGGACGGGGGCCTTGAGTGCTCCCTCAGTAAGTTTGCAGGCGACACCAAGCTGGGCAGGAGCGTTCATCTGCTTGAAGACAGAAAGGCTCTGCAGGGGGGTGTGGACAGGCTGGGTTGATGTCCAAAGCCAATTCCATGAGGTTCAACAAGGCTCAGTGCCAGGCCCTGCACTCGGGCCACAGCAACCCCACGCCACCCTACAGGCCTGGGGCAGAGTGGCTGGGAAGCTGCCTGGAGGAAAAGGCCCTGGGGGTGTTGGTCAGCGGCCGGCTGCATATGAGCCAGCAGTGTGGCCAGGTGGCCAGGAAGGCCAAGAGCGCCCTGGCCTGTGTCAGAAATAGTGCGGCCAGCAGGGCTAGGGAATGATGGTCCCCCTGTGCTCGGCACTGCTGAGGCCGCACCTCGAGCAGCGCGATCAGTTTTGGGCCCCTCACTACAAGAAAAATACTGAGGTGCTGGAGCGCGTCCAAAGATGAGCAGCGAAGCTGGTGAAGGTTCTGGAGCACAAGTGTGACGAGGAGCGGCTGAGGGAACTGGGGTGTTGAGCCTGGAGAAAAGGAGGCTGAGGGGAGACCTTAGCGCTCTCTGCAGCTGCCTGAAAGGAGGTTGTGGCGAGGTGCATGTCGGTCTCTTGTCCCACGTAACAAGCGCTAGGACAAGAGGAAAAGGCCCCAGGTTGCACCAGGGGACGTTTAGATTGATACTGGGAAAGATTTCTTCACCAAAACGGTTGTCAAGCACTGGGGGAGGCTGCCCAGGGAAGTGGTGGAGGCACCATCCCTGGAGGTAGTTAAAAGACGCGTAGACGTGGCGCACTGCAGCATGGCTTATTGGTGGACTTGGCAGTGCTGGGTTTGCGGTTGGACTCGGTGATCTTAAAGGCCTTCTCCAACCTAAACGACTCTCTGATTCTATATGACAATACGTCCAAACTATAGCAGCGTGCGTATCACATGGCAAGCGGCTGTGAAGGAAATTAACTCTAGCCCAGCCTCAAGGAGTACACCAGGGCAGCTGTGAGCCGCTGAGGCGGGCTGGGGCCAAAGGCCGGGCTGGCCGGTGGCCGTGCCTGTGATGCACTCTGGTGATGTCAGATGTCACAATGGGGACAGTTACCAGGGGCGGCAGCAGGCCTGGGATGTCAGATGTCACAATGGGGACAGTTACCAGGGGCGCCAGCAGGCCTGGGCCAGCCGTGAGTGCACACGTGGTGGGAGGCTGGGCTGGACGAGGGCTGGGGGAGAAAGGCTGGCCCCCGCGGGTGGGCTCTCACCCTGCCTTCTCATTTCAGCCTTGAATGCTTTGTCTGCCTCGGGAGTCCATGTTACGTTGATTCGGGTTGTGCTCAGCGGATCAGATAAAGGCTTTGCAGGTAGTCCATACTGATATAGCCATAGACGACACGAATCTGTCGTTCCTAGAAAGGTTCGTAGATCTCTCACCGTTTCCAGTCTGGGTGTCTGGCAGACAGCCTCCTTCCTTGTTCTTCCCAGGGAGCGTTGCCCAGCGGAGACTTCGTATCCCAGGTATGCCGCTTTTTCTTGCACCAGCTGTGCTTTCTGTTGGGAGACTCTATAGCCACTTAAACCCAAGAAGTTTACAAGAGAGATCGTCCGTTGTACACATTCTTCTTCTGTTTCGGTCGCTATTAATAAGTCATCTCCAGATTGTAGAAGAACGCCATCTCCCAGTGGCTGTTGCCATTGTTCCGATTCTTTGGCTAGTTGGTTACCAAACAAAGTGGGACTATTTTTAAATCCCTGTGGTAAAACCGTCCAGCTTAGCTGCATCTTTCTCCCTCTGTTGAGAGACTCCCATTCAAAAGCAAAAAGCTTTTGACTTTCCTGAGCTCGGGGTAGACAGAAAAAGGCATCTTTTAAGTCTAACACTGTAACCCAAATCAAGTTATCCTTAATTTTGTTAAAAGCATATATGGGTTTGCTACTACGGGGTGCAAAGTTTTAGTTATTTCACCCTGCATCGAGGGCCCAGCCGCTGGCGGGAGCGCCTTGGGCAGGGCATGGGGACGCCCGGGTGCTGGGGCTGGGCGCAGGCCTTGCTGCCGCCCAGCTGGCTCACCCCCTCTCCTGCCTGCCCCCAGCTCCCTGCGGCTCCCACAGCCAGCTCCCTCCTGCCCAGCCCCACTGAAGCCCTTCTCTCTCTCCTCCTGCAGGCCATGGCTGCAACATTCTTCTATTGGTTGGTAGTAAGCCTCATCCAGCCACAGATGGTTGGTGATGAGCTGGATGATGCCATGCATGAGCGCATGCAGCAGCGTGCCCAGCAGCTGAACCAGGAGATGTCTCGGCTGCTGCAGGAGCTGGAGCAGAAGAGCGGCTTTACCTGGGGAGCCCTGCTCTCGGCTGCCTGGCAGCACTGGTGGTTATGGGCTATTGTTGCACCCCTGGTCCTGTGCTTAGTGCTGTGGTGCTGTCCCAGCTAAAGCAGCCATGAGCCAGAGAGCAGCAGCAAGGAGGGCAGCTCCCAAAACAAGGCGTGTAAGGAGGACCAAGAAGAGAAACCCAGTGTTGCGCTGGATGTGGCAAGTTTCGACCAAGTGCCCCCCGAAACGGTCTGTGATGCTGCAGCAGCTGATGAATGCTCTGTGTCTGCCAAAAACTCTCCAGGACCAGTTTCGTGCCACGACTGAAGCCAGCCATCAGTGTGGGCATTGCCTTACAAGACTGGATTCCCCACAACACTTACGCTGTCTACCGCTTGCTCGTGCCCCTGGAGCGCCCCCAAGGACATGCCTTCCACATGGAGAGGGGCACCGCAGAGGGGGAGCTGCTGAGGAACCCCATGCTCCGCGTAGAGCTGAAGTGCACCTGCGGGCAGGAGCAGCTGGTGGAGGGCGCGCTGTGCTTCATCCACCACCCCAAGGAGGAGCTGATGGAAAATCAGGGTGCCAGCCTCCTAGGCACCCTCTGCACTGGCCCCTACCTGGACATGGAGGAAACCACCCGCTGGTTCCAGATATTGCTAAAAGCAGCCTGGCAGCGTTTGCCTAAGTCGGAACACTGCGGTCTGACAGTGCTGCCCTCCAGGCGCTCCTGCAAGGTCCGGCTGATGTCCGGTTCCAAAGCTGCCCTCCTGACTGAGATGATGTTTGGGTTGCAGCAGGATGACACGGACATCTTCCTGAGCATCAGGTAGGCAGAGGCCACTGTTGCCAGCAGCAGGATGCAGCCAGCGAGCTGTGCTATGGGAGAGGTTCAGTTCTTCATGCACAGGGCCAGTCCTCAAGACACTCCCCGGAGAGCTGGTGCTGCACAACGGAGCGCATCGGACACGCACAACACACTGCTCTGTTTGCAACGGCAATTGCTGCCGCACCTTTCCTCCACAGCAAAAGCGCACTGTGGGGCGCGGGGCCCGATGCAGCGGAAGGGACCGATGCAAGGAGCCTTGGTGAGGAGCTGGATGAGTCCACGCGAGAGTGCATGCAGCAGCACTTTTCATGAAGTTAAGCACGAAGAAACACCGTTGCGGTGGAACTTAGGTGGTGACGCAAGTGGAGGCAGACTGAGAAACACTATGCCTACGTGGCTGGGTTCGGACAAAATGGAAAAATGCCTTTTATTGTTTATATAAATTGTATATAAATATCTTCGATAGTACATGTGTCAGACCCTGACAGGCTTTCTGTGTCCTTCTTGTTTGCTATTTGCTGTTGCTGTAGGTGCCCGTATGCTACGGTTCTAAGTTCCGGTTCTTCACATCCTGTTTACATACCTGACAATTTGGGGCTGTCTGAAAGGTACACGGCTAAGTCTTTAAAGCAACTAGCTCGTCTGCAGACCCACTACAGACCCCAGCAATCTTCATACAGGGCAGTGTGCTACAGCACAATTTTGTCATTCTGTTTACCTCCAGCATGTGGTGTGAGTGGGCACATGGCAGGAGATACTCCCTTTTTATCTTGGTGGTTTTCAAATAAGGAAAGAAAAAAAGAATTAAAAGCAACAGAAACCCACCCTTGGGCTGCCTGTGGGAGGGCCAGGCCAGAAGGCAGCAGGTCTTGGGAGAGTTGGGCGGTGCTGGCTGTCCCCACAGCCACTTTGGATCATGGGAAGCATTAGGAAACTTTCACAACTGGCCCAGGCCAAGCCAGGAGAGAGGCCGGGAGGCAAAGTATGGACTTACAAGAGTAATTCTTTACTCGTGCGCATGAGGTGTCCCATTCAAACTGGGGCACCCCGAACACGGCTTTACACGAGGTTCTCAGACCTCAACATGATTTGACCAATCCCTCTTTAACTCAGAGATACTATTATTTTGCAAAGCAGCTGCAATTCTATGGCATCACGTGGCATCACGTCCCACCTGCCGCGTTCTTGATGTAAACGACCCTGGAGCTGGTCTCGCTACGGTTACTTATCGGTGCTGCCAGGCAACGGGGGGGTTTCACAGAGGTGTTAGAGGGGCTCGGAGGCAGGCATGGTAGTCTGCGATTGGGGCATTCAGAGCACGTGAGTAAGGGACAGGATCCAGGAGAAGTCCAGGAGGCCAAGTTGAGCCACCCACCCAGCCACCTGCATCAGAACCAGTGCCACCAGGAAAGCGCCTAAGTATTAGCAGCTGGAGCGTCTGTCCTGAGAGGCACCGAAGCACCTGTCTGCTGCCCAGACAGTTTCTCTAGAGAAGCTTGCTGCCCACCAGGAGTTCACAGTCGTGACATCACCGAGAGGCTGCCAAGCCTGCTGAAGCCTACAGGTTATCGTCCACTCCTACTATGCAATGTAAGGTCTAGTGATGCTGTGACGAGGCAGCTGAGGACCATCAAATCAAACTGTAGCCCCGCGGAGCAATGCTAAAAGAATCAGGAGCGCAGGTGGTGTTCTCCTCCATCCTCCCAGGCAGAGGAGGGGCTTCAGCAAGGAGGAGACATGCTGAATAGAAGAGTGCCTGGCTGCGTAGCTGGGGCTCAAGGTTTTGGCTTCCATCATCGTGGATCTACCCTTGAGAAGCTGCGTCTCTTGGGAGCTGGGGACATTCACCTGACCTCATACCGCAGGGCAGGAGAGGGCAGAATGCGGGACACCGAAACGGAAGGGAAATGCCTGCACAGCGGCCCTCTGACGAGAGCGGCAGCATCCTCCTCTCAGTGGTCTATCCCAGCGCAGCGGCCGCTGAAGACCACAGTGGCTGCAAAGATGATAGTCACCCTGCTTCCCCTTCACACTTTCACGGCCACGGTGGCAATGCCACACGGGCTCAGAAACTCCCTGGCAGCTGCGGCTGGGCAGGGACCAAGCGGGAGGCACCGCTGATGTGCCTCCACGTGTTCACTGGGGTCCGGCTGGAGAATCTGCCCGTGCCAGACACTCCCCAGGGAGCTGGTACCGCAGAAGTGAACATGCTGGACATGGAGAAGACGGTGCTCTCTCGGCAGCGGGAGTTGCCTGCTGGGAAACGTCCACCCGCACCCCGTCATGCCCCTTGGGAAACATCTCTTTGGAAGCAATGTCCTCTCGCAGTGGCACAGCAGCACAGAGATCCTGCCGTGGAGAGGCCCCGTCCCGCCACCAGGATATCGGGAGATATACCACCCCGCACCCGCTGCTGTCCCAAAGGCACCAAGAGCACACCCTCGACCACAAGCACAGTGGTCAGCACCAAGGGAGCCGCCTGGCTCAAAAGCTGTGAGCGTCTGACAAGCCTTTGACGCCATTTCCCACAGCATTCTGCTGAGAAACGAGCTGCTTATGGCTTGGACGGCTGCACTCTTTGCGGGGCCAAAAGCTGGCTGGGTGGCCAGGCCTAAGGAGTGGTAGCGAAAGGAGTTAAATCCAGCTGGTGGCCAGCCACAAGCGGTGTTCCCCAGGGCTCAGTCCCAGGGCCAGTTCTGTTTAATCTCTTTCTCGACGATCTGGACGGGGGCCTTGAGTGCTCCCTCAGTAAGTTTGCAGGCGACACCAAGCTGGGCAGGAGCGTTCATCTGCTTGAAGACAGAAAGGCTCTGCAGGGGGGTGTGGACAGGCTGGGTTGATGTCCAAAGCCAATTCCATGAGGTTCAACAAGGCTCAGTGCAGGCCCTGCACTCGGGCCACAGCAACCCCACGCCACCCTACAGGCCTGGGGCAGAGTGGCTGGGAAGCTGCCTGGAGGAAAAGGCCCTGGGGGTGTTGGTCAGCGGCCGGCTGCATATGAGCCAGCAGTGTGGCCAGGTGGCCAGGAAGGCCAAGAGCGCCCTGGCCTGTGTCAGAAATAGTGCGGCCAGCAGGGCTAGGGAATGATGGTCCCCCTGTGCTCGGCACTGCTGAGGCCGCACCTCGAGCAGCGCGATCAGTTTTGGGCCCCTCACTACAAGAAAAATACTGAGGTGCTGGAGCGCGTCCAAAGATGAGCAGCGAAGCTGGTGAAGGTTCTGGAGCACAAGTGTGACGAGGAGCGGCTGAGGGAACTGGGGTGTTGAGCCTGGAGAAAAGGAGGCTGAGGGGAGACCTTAGCGCTCTCTGCAGCTGCCTGAAAGGAGGTTGTGGCGAGGTGCATGTCGGTCTCTTGTCCCACGTAACAAGCGCTAGGACAAGAGGAAAAGGCCCCAGGTTGCACCAGGGGACGTTTAGATTGATACTGGGAAAGATTTCTTCACCAAAACGGTTGTCAAGCACTGGAGGAGGCTGCCCAGGGAAGTGGTGGAGGCACCATCCCTGGAGGTAGTTAAAAGACGCGTAGACGTGGCGCACCGCAGCATGGGTTATTGGTGGACTTGGCAGTGCTGGGTTTGCGGTTGGACTCGGTGATCTTAAAGGCCTTCTCCAACCTAAACGACTCTCTGATTCTATATGACAATACGTCCAAACTATAGCAGCGTGCGTATCACATGGCAAGCGGCTGTGAAGGAAATTAACTCTAGCCCAGCCTCAAGGAGTACACCAGGGCAGCTGTGAGCCGCTGAGGCGGGCTGGGGCCAAAGGCCGGGCTGGCCGGTGGCCGTGCCTGTGATGCGCTCTGGTGATGTCAGATGTCACAATGGGGACAGTTACCAGGGGCGGCAGCAGGCCTGGGATGTCAGATGTCACAATGGGGACAGTTACCAGGGGCGCCAGCAGGCCTGGGCCAGCCGTGAGTGCACACGTGGTGGGAGGCTGGGCTGGACGAGGGCTGGGGGAGAAAGGCTGGCCCCCGCGGGTGGGCTCTCACCCTGCCTTCTCATTTCAGCCTTGAATGCTTTGTCTGCCTCGGGAGTCCATGTTACGTTGATTCGGGTTGTGCTCAGCGGATCAGATAAAGGCTTTGCAGGTAGTCCATACTGATATAGCCATAGACGACACGAACCTGTCGTTCCTAGAAAGGTTCGTAGATCTCTCACCGTTTCCAGTCTGGGTGTCTGGCAGACAGCCTCCTTCCTTGTTCTTCCCAGGGAGCGTTGCCCAGCGGAGACTTTGTATCCCAGGTATGCCGCTTTTTCTTGCACCAGCTGTGCTTTCTGTTGGGAGACTCTATAGCCACTTAAACCCAAGAAGTTTACAAGAGAGATCGTCCGTTGTACACATTCTTCTTCTGTTTCGGTCGCTATTAATAAGTCATCTCCAGATTGTAGAAGAACGCCATCTCCCAGTGGCTGTTGCCATTGTTCCAATTCTTTGGCTAGTTGGTTACCAAACAAAGTGGGACTATTTTTAAATCCCTGTGGTAAAACCGTCCAGCTTAGCTGCACCTTTCTCCCTCTGTTGAGAGACTCCCATTCAAAAGCAAAAAGCTTTTGACTTTCCTGAGCTCGGGGTAGACAGAAAAAGGCATCTTTTAAGTCTAACACTGTAACCCAAATCAAGTGATCCTCAACTTTGTTAAAAGCGTATATGGGTTTGCTACTACGGGGTGCAAAGTTTTAGTTATTTCACCCTGCATCGAGGGCCCAGCCGCTGGCGGGAGCGCCTTGGGCAGGGCATGGGGACGCCCGGGTGCTGGGGCTGGGCGCAGGCCTTGCTGCCGCCCAGCTGGCTCACCCCCTCTCCTGCCTGCCCCCAGCTCCCTGCGGCTCCCACAGCCAGCTCCCTCCTGCCCAGCCCCACTGAAGCCCTTCTCTCTCTCCTCCTGCAGGCCATGGCTGCAACGTTCTTCTATTGGTTGGTAGTAAGCCTCATCCAGCCACAGATGGTTGGTGATGAGCTGGATGATGCCACACATGAGCGCATGCAGCAGCGTGCCCAGCAGCTGAACCAGGAGACGTCTCGGCTGCTGCAGGAGCTGGAGCAGAAGAGCGGCTTTACCTGGGGAGCCCTGCTCTTGGCTGCCAGGCAGCTCTGGTGGTTACGGGCCATTGCTGCACCCCTGGTCCTGTGCTTAGTGCTGTGGTGCTGTCCCAGCAAAAGCAGCCATCAGCCAGAGAGCAGCAGCAAGGAGGGCAGCTCCCAAAACAAGGCGTGTAAGGAGGACCAAGAAGAGAAACCCAGTGTTGCGCTGGATGTGGCAAGTTTCGACCAAGTGCCCCCCGAAACGGTCTGTGATGCTGCAGCAGCTGATGAATGCTCTGTGTCTGCCAAAAACTCTCCAGGACCAGTTTCGTGCCACGACTGAAGCCAGCCATCAGTGTGGGCATTGCCTTACAAGACTGGATTCCCCACAACACTTACGCTGTCTACCGCTTGCTCGTGCCCCTGGAGCGCCCCCAAGGACATGCCTTCCACATGGAGAGGGGCACCGCAGAGGGGGAGCTGCTGAGGAACCCCATGCTCCGCGTAGAGCTGAAGTGCACATGCGGGCAGGAGCAGCTGGTGGAGGGCGCGCTGTGCTTCATCCACCACCCCAAGGAGGAGCTGATGGAAAATCAGGGTGCCAGCCTCCTAGGCACCCTCTGCACTGGCCCCTACCTGGACATGGAGGAAACCACCCGCTGGTTCCAGATATTGCTAAAAGCAGCCTGGCAGCGTTTGCCTAAGTCGGAACACTGCGGTCTGACAGTGCTGCCCTCCAGGCGCTCCTGCAAGGTCCGGCTGATGTCCGGTTCCAAAGCTGCCCTCCTGACTGAGATGATGTTTGGGTTGCAGCAGGATGACACGGACATCTTCCTGAGCATCAGGTAGGCAGAGGCCACTGTTGCCAGCAGCAGGATGCAGCCAGAGAGCTGTGCTATGGGAGAGGTTCAGTTCTTCATGCACAGGGCCAGTCCTCAAGACACTCCCCGGAGAGCTGGTGCTGCACAACTGGAGCGCATCGGACACGCACAACACACTGCTCTGTTTGCAACGGCAATTGCTGCCGCACCTTTCCTCCACAGCAAAAGCGCACTGTGGGGCGCGGGGCCCGATGCAGCGGAAGGGACCGATGCAAGGAGCCTTGGTGAGGAGCTGGATGAGGCCACGCGAGAGTGCATGCAGCAGCACTTTTCATGAAGTTAAGCACGAAGAAATACCGTTGCGGTGGAACTTAGGTGGTGACGCAAGTGGAGGCAGACTGAGAAACACTATGCCTACGTGGCTGGGTTCGGACAAAATGGAAAAATGCCTTTTATTGTTTATATAAATTGTATATAAATATCTTCGATAGTACATGTGTCAGACCCTGACAGGCTTTCTGTGTCCTTCTTGTTTGCTATTTGCTGTTGCTGTAGGTGCCCGTATGCTACGGTTCTAAGTTCCGGTTCTTCACATCCTGTTTACATACCTGACAATTTGGGGCTGTCTGAAAGGTACACGGCTAAGTCTTTAAAGCAACTAGCTCGTCTGCAGACCCACTACAGACCCCAGCAATCTTCATACAGGGCAGTGTGCTACAGCACAATTTTGTCATTCTGTTTACCTCCAGCATGTGGTGTGAGTGGGCACATGGCAGGAGATACTCCCTTTTTATCTTGGTGGTTTTCAAATAAGGAAAGAAAAAAAGAATTAAAAGCAACAGAAACCCACCCTTGGGCTGCCTGTGGGAGGGCCAGGCCAGAAGGCAGCAGGTCTTGGGAGAGTCGGGCGGTGCTGGCTGTCCCCACAGCCACTTTGGATCATGGGAAGCATTAGGAAACTTTCACAACTGGCCCAGGCCAAGCCAGGAGAGAGGCCGGGAGGCAAAGTATGGACTTACAAGAGTGATTCTTTACTCGTGCGCATGAGGTGTCCCATTCAAACTGGGGCACCCCGAACACGGCTTTACACGAGGTTCTCAGACCTCAACATGATTTGACCAATCCCTCTTTAACTCAGAGATACTATTATTTTGCAAAGCAGCTGCAATTCTATGGCATCACGTGGCATCACGTCCCACCTGCCGCGTTCTTGATGTAAACGACCCTGGAGCTGGTCTCGCTACGGTTACTTATCGGTGCTGCCAGGCAACGGGGGGGTTTCACAGAGGTGTTAGAGGGGCTCGGAGGCAGGCATGGTAGTCTGCGATTGGGGCATTCAGAGCACGTGAGTAAGGGACAGGATCCAGGAGAAGTCCAGGAGGCCAAGTTGAGCCACCCACCCAGCCACCTGCATCAGAACCAGTGCCACCAGGAAAGCGCCTAAGTATTAGCAGCTGGAGCGTCTGTCCTGAGAGGCACCGAAGCACCTGTCTGCTGCCCAGACAGTTTCTCTAGAGAAGCTTGCTGCCCACCAGGAGTTCACAGTCGTGACGTCACCGACAGGCTGCCAAGCCTGCTGAAGCCTACAGGTTATCGTCCACTCCTACTATGCAATGTAAGGTCTAGTGATGCTGTGACGAGGCAGCTGAGGACCATCAAATCAAACTGTAGCCCCGCGGAGCAATGCTAAAAGAATCAGGAGCGCAGGTGGTGTTCTCCTCCATCCTCCCAGGCAGAGGAGGGGCTTCAGCAAGGAGGAGACATGCTGAATAGAAGAGTGCCTGGCTGCGTAGCTGGGGCTCAAGGTTTGGCTTCCATCATCGTGGATCTACCCTTGAGAAGCTGCGTCTCTTGGGAGCTGGGGACATTCACCTGACCTCATACTGCAGGGCAGGAGAGGGCAGAATGCGGGACACCGAAACGGAAGGGAAATGCCTGCACAGCGGCCCTCTGACGAGAGCGGCAGCATCCTCCTCTCAGTGGTCTATCCCAGCGCAGCGGCCGCTGAAGACCACAGTGGCTGCAAAGATGATAGTCACCCTGCTTCCCCTTCACACTTTCACGGCCACGGTGGCAATGCCACACGGGCTCAGAAACTCCCTGGCAGCTGCGGCTGGGCAGGGACCAAGCGGGAGGCACCGCTGATGTGCCTCCACGTGTTCACTGGGGTCCGGCTGGAGAATCTGCCCGTGCCAGACACTCCCCAGGGAGCTGGTACCGCAGAAGTGAACATGCTGGACATGGAGAAGACGGTGCTCTCTCGGCAGCGGGAGTTGCCTGCTGGGAAACGTCCACCCGCACCCCGTCATGCCCCTTGGGAAACATCTCTTTGGAAGCAATGTCCTCTCGCAGTGGCACAGCAGCACAGAGATCCTGCCGTGGAGAGGCCCCGTCCCGCCACCAGGATATCGGGAGATATACCACCCCGCACCCGCTGCTGTCCCAAAGGCACCAAGAGCACACCCTCGACCACAAGCACAGTGGTCAGCACCAAGGGAGCCGCCTGGGTCAAAAGCTGTGAGCGTCTGACAAGCCTTTGACGCCATTTCCCACAGCATTCTGCTGAGAAACGAGCTGCTTATGGCTTGGACGGCTGCACTCTTTGCGGGGCCAAAAGCTGGCTGGGTGGCCAGGCCTAAGGAGTGGTAGCGAAAGGAGTTAAATCCAGCTGGTGGCCAGCCACAAGCGGTGTTCCCCAGGGCTCAGTCCCAGGGCCAGTTCTGTTTAATCTCTTTCTCGACGATCTGGACGGGGGCCTTGAGTGCTCCCTCAGTAAGTTTGCAGGCGACACCAAGCTGGGCAGGAGCGTTCATCTGCTTGAAGACAGAAAGGCTCTGCAGGGGGGTGTGGACAGGCTGGGTTGATGTCCAAAGCCAATTCCATGAGGTTCAACAAGGCTCAGTGCCAGGCCCTGCACTCGGGCCACAGCAACCCCACGCCACCCTACAGGCCTGGGGCAGAGTGGCTGGGAAGCTGCCTGGAGGAAAAGGCCCTGGGGGTGTTGGTCAGCGGCCGGCTGCATATGAGCCAGCAGTGTGGCCAGGTGGCCAGGAAGGCCAAGAGCGCCCTGGCCTGTGTCAGAAATAGTGCGGCCAGCAGGGCTAGGGAATGATGGTCCCCCTGTGCTCGGCACTGCTGAGGCCGCACCTCGAGCAGCGCGATCAGTTTTGGGCCCCTCACTACAAGAAAAATACTGAGGTGCTGGAGCGCGTCCAAAGATGAGCAGCGAAGCTGGTGAAGGTTCTGGAGCACAAGTGTGACGAGGAGCGGCTGAGGGAACTGGGGTGTTGAGCCTGGAGAAAAGGAGGCTGAGGGGAGACCTTAGCGCTCTCTGCAGCTGCCTGAAAGGAGGTTGTGGCGAGGTGCATGTCGGTCTCTTGTCCCACGTAACAAGCGCTAGGACAAGAGGAAAAGGCCCCAGGTTGCACCAGGGGACGTTTAGATTGATACTGGGAAAGATTTCTTCACCAAAACGGTTGTCAAGCACTGGGGGAGGCTGCCCAGGGAAGTGGTGGAGGCACCATCCCTGGAGGTAGTTAAAAGACGCGTAGACGTGGCGCACTGCAGCATGGCTTATTGGTGGACTTGGCAGTGCTGGGTTTGCGGTTGGACTCGGTGATCTTAAAGGCCTTCTCCAACCTAAACGACTCTCTGATTCTATATGACAATACGTCCAAACTATAGCAGCGTGCGTATCACATGGCAAGCGGCTGTGAAGGAAATTAACTCTAGCCCAGCCTCAAGGAGTACACCAGGGCAGCTGTGAGCCGCTGAGGCGGGCTGGGGCCAAAGGCCGGGCTGGCCGGTGGCCGTGCCTGTGATGCGCTCTGGTGATGTCAGATGTCACAATGGGGACAGTTACCAGGGGCGCCAGCAGGCCTGGGCCAGCCGTGAGTGCACACGTGGCGGGAGGCTGGGCTGGACGAGGGCTGGGGGAGAAAGGCTGGCCCCCGCGGGTGGGCTCTCACCCTGCCTTCTCATTTCAGCCTTGAATGCTTTGTCTGCCTCGGGAGTCCATGTTACGTTGATTCGGGTTGTGCTCAGCGGATCACATAAAGGCTTTGCGGGTAGTCCATACTGATATAGCCATAGACGACACGAACCTGTCGTTCCTAGAAAGGTTCGTAGATCTCTCACCGTTTCCAGTCTGGGTGTCTGGCAGACAGCCTCCTTCCTTGTTCTTCCCAGGGAGCGTTGCCCAGCGGAGACTTCGTATCCCAGGTATGCCGCTTTTTCTTGCACCAGCTGTGCTTTCTGTTGGGAGACTCTATAGCCACTTAAACCCAAGAAGTTTACAAGAGAGATCGTCCGTTGTACACATTCTTCTTCTGTTTCGGTCGCTATTAATAAGTCATCTCCAGATTGTAGAAGAACGCCATCTCCCAGTGGCTGTTGCCATTGTTCCAATTCTTTGGCTAGTTGGTTACCAAACAAAGTGGGACTATTTTTAAATCCCTGTGGTAAAACCGTCCAGCTTAGCTGCATCTTTCTCCCTCTGTTGAGAGACTCCCATTCAAAAGCAAAAAGCTTTTGACTTTCCTGAGCTCGGGGTAGACAGAAAAAGGCATCTTTTAAGTCTAACACTGTAACCCAAATCAAGTTATCCTTAATTTTGTTAAAAGCATATATGGGTTTGCTACTACGGGGTGCAAAGTTTTAGTTATTTCACCCTGCATCGAGGGCCCAGCCGCTGGCGGGAGCGCCTTGGGCAGGGCATGGGGATGCCCGGGTGCTGGGGCTGGGCGCAGGCCTTGCTGCCGCCCAGCTGGCTCACCCCCTCTCCTGCCTGCCCCCAGCTCCCTGCGGCTCCCACAGCCAGCTCCCTCCTGCCCAGCCCCACTGAAGCCCTTCTCTCTCTCCTCCTGCAGGCCATGGCTGCAACATTCTTCTATTGGTTGGTAGTAAGCCTCATCCAGCCACAGATGGTTGGTGATGAGCTGGATGATGCCATGCATGAGCGCATGCAGCAGCGTGCCCAGCAGCTGAACCAGGAGATGTCTCGGCTGCTGCAGGAGCTGGAGCAGAAGAGCGGCTTTACCTGCGGAGCCCTGCTCTCGGCTGCCTGGCAGCACTGGTTGTTATGGGCCATTGTTGCACCCCTGGTCCTGTGCTTAGTGCTGTGGTGCTGTCCCAGCAAAAGCAGCCATGAGCCAGAGAGCAGCAGCAAGGAGGGCAGCTCCCAAAACAAGGCGTGTAAGGAGGACCAAGAAGAGAAACCCAGTGTTGCGCTGGATGTGGCAAGTTTCGACCAAGTGCCCCCCGAAACGGTCTGTGATGCTGCAGCAGCTGATGAATGCTCTGTGTCTGCCAAAAACTCTCCAGGACCAGTTTCGTGCCACGACTGAAGCCAGCCATCAGTGTGGGCATTGCCTTACAAGACTGGATTCCCCACAACACTTACGCTGTCTACCGCTTGCTCGTGCCCCTGGAGCGCCCCCAAGGACATGCCTTCCACATGGAGAGGGGCACCGCAGAGGGGGAGCTGCTGAGGAACCCCATGCTCCGCGTAGAGCTGAAGTGCACATGCGGGCAGGAGCAGCTGGTGGAGGGCGCGCTGTGCTTCATCCACCACCCCAAGGAGCAGCTGATGGAAAATCAGGGTGCCAGCCTCCTAGGCACCCTCTGCACTGGCCCCTACCTGGACATGGAGGAAACCACCCGCTGGTTCCAGATATTGCTAAAAGCAGCCTGGCAGCGTTTGCCTAAGTCGGAACACTGCGGTCTGACAGTGCTGCCCTCCAGGCGCTCCTGCAAGGTCCGGCTGATGTCCGGTTCCAAAGCTGCCCTCCTGACTGAGATGATGTTTGGGTTGCAGCAGGATGACACGGACATCTTCCTGAGCATCAGGTAGGCAGAGGCCACTGTTGCCAGCAGCAGGACGCAGCCAGCGAGCTGTGCTATGGGAGAGGTTCAGTTCTTCATGCACAGGGCCAGTCCTCAAGACACTCCCCGGAGAGCTGGTGCTGCACAACGGAGCGCATCGGACACGCACAACACACTGCTCTGTTTGCAACGGCAATTGCTGCCGCACCTTTCCTCCACAGCAAAAGCGCACTGTGGGGCGCGGGGCCCGATGCAGCGGAAGGGACCGATGCAAGGAGCCTTGGTGAGGAGCTGGATGAGTCCACGCGAGAGTGCATGCAGCAGCACTTTTCATGAAGTTAAGCACGAAGAAACACCGTTGCGGTGGAACTTAGGTGGTGACGCAAGTGGAGGCAGACTGAGAAACACTATGCCTACGTGGCTGGGTTCGGACAAAATGGAAAAATGCCTTTTATTGTTTATATAAATTGTATATAAATATCTTCGATAGTACATGTGTCAGACCCTGACAGGCTTTCTGTGTCCTTCTTGTTTGCTATTTGCTGTTGCTGTAGGTGCCCGTATGCTACGGTTCTAAGTTCCGGTTCTTCACATCCTGTTTACATACCTGACAATTTGGGGCTGTCTGAAAGGTACACGGCTAAGTCTTTAAAGCAACTAGCTCGTCTGCAGACCCACTACAGACCCCAGCAATCTTCATACAGGGCAGTGTGCTACAGCACAATTTTGTCATTCTGTTTACCTCCAGCATGTGGTGTGAGTGGGCACATGGCAGGAGATACTCCCTTTTTATCTTGGTGGTTTTCAAATAAGGAAAGAAAAAAAGAATTAAAAGCAACAGAAACCCACCCTTGGGCTGCCTGTGGGAGGGCCAGGCCAGAAGGCAGCAGGTCTTGGGAGAGTCGGGCGGTGCTGGCTGTCCCCACAGCCACTTTGGATCATGGGAAGCATTAGGAAACTTTCACAACTGGCCCAGGCCAAGCCAGGAGAGAGGCCGGGAGGCAAAGTATGGACTTACAAGAGTAATTCTTTACTCATGCGCATGAGGTGTCCCATTCAAACTGGGGCACCCCGAACACGGCTTTACACGAGGTTCTCAGACCTCAACATGATTTGACCAATCCCTCTTTAACTCAGAGATACTATTATTTTGCAAAGCAGCTGCAATTCTATGGCATCACGTGGCATCACGTCCCACCTGCCGCGTTCTTGATGTAAACGACCCTGGAGCTGGTCTCGCTACCGTTACTTATCGGTGCTGCCAGGCAACGGGGGGGTTTCACAGAGGTGTTAGAGGGGCTCGGAGGCAGGCATGGTAGTCTGCGATTGGGGCATTCAGAGCACGTGAGTAAGGGACAGGATCCAGGAGAAGTCCAGGAGGCCAAGTTGAGCCACCCACCCAGCCACCTGCATCAGAACCAGTGCCACCAGGAAAGCGCCTAAGTATTAGCAGCTGGAGCGTCTGTCCTGAGAGGCACCGAAGCACCTGTCTGCTGCCCAGACAGTTTCTCTAGAGAAGCTTGCTGCCCACCAGGAGTTCACAGTCGTGACATCACCGAGAGGCTGCCAAGCCTGCTGAAGCCTACAGGTTATCGTCCACTCCTACTATGCAATGTAAGGTCTAGTGATGCTGTGACGAGGCAGCTGAGGACCATCAAATCAAACTGTAGCCCCGCGGAGCAATGCTAAAAGAATCAGGAGCGCAGGTGGTGTTCTCCTCCATCCTCCCAGGCAGAGGAGGGGCTTCAGCAAGGAGGAGACATGCTGAATAGAAGAGTGCCTGGCTGCGTAGCTGGGGCTCAAGGTTTTGGCTTCCATCATCGTGGATCTACCCTTGAGAAGCTGCGTCTCTTGGGAGCTGGGGACATTCACCTGACCTCATACTGCAGGGCAGGAGAGGGCAGAATGCGGGACACCGAAACGGAAGGGAAATGCCTGCACAGCGGCCCTCTGACGAGAGCGGCAGCATCCTCCTCTCAGTGGTCTATCCCAGCGCAGCGGCCGCTGAAGACCACAGTGGCTGCAAAGATGATAGTCACCCTGCTTCCCCTTCACACTTTCACGGCCACGGTGGCAATGCCACACGGGCTCAGAAACTCCCTGGCAGCTGCGGCTGGGCAGGGACCAAGCGGGAGGCACCGCTGATGTGCCTCCACGTGTTCACTGGGGTCCGGCTGGAGAATCTGCCCGTGCCAGACACTCCCCAGGGAGCTGGTACCGCAGAAGTGAACATGCTGGACATGGAGAAGACGGTGCTCTCTCGGCAGCGGGAGTTGCCTGCTGGGGAACGTCCACCCGCACCCCGTCATGCCCCTTGGGAAACATCTCTTTGGAAGCAATGTCCTCTCGCAGTGGCACAGCAGCACAGAGATCCTGCCGTGGAGAGGCCCCGTCCCGCCACCAGGATATCGGGAGATATACCACCCCGCACCCGCTGCTGTCCCAAAGGCACCAAGAGCACACCCTCGACCACAAGCACAGTGGTCAGCACCAAGGGAGCCGCCTGGGTCAAAAGCTGTGAGCGTCTGACAAGCCTTTGACGCCATTTCCCACAGCATTCTGCTGAGAAACGAGCTGCTTATGGCTTGGACGGCTGCACTCTTTGCGGGGCCAAAAGCTGGCTGGGTGGCCAGGCCTAAGGAGTGGTAGCGAAAGGAGTTAAATCCAGCTGGTGGCCAGCCACAAGCGGTGTTCCCCAGGGCTCAGTCCCAGGGCCAGTTCTGTTTAATCTCTTTCTCGACGATCTGGACGGGGGCCTTGAGTGCTCCCTCAGTAAGTTTGCAGGCGACACCAAGCTGGGCAGGAGCGTTCATCTGCTTGAAGACAGAAAGGCTCTGCAGGGGGGTGTGGACAGGCTGGGTTGATGTCCAAAGCCAATTCCATGAGGTTCAACAAGGCTCAGTGCCAGGCCCTGCACTCGGGCCACAGCAGCCCCACGCCACCCTACAGGCCTGGGGCAGAGTGGCTGGGAAGCTGCCTGGAGGAAAAGGCCCTGGGGGTGTTGGTCAGCGGCCGGCTGCATATGAGCCAGCAGTGTGGCCAGGTGGCCAGGAAGGCCAAGAGCGCCCTGGCCTGTGTCAGAAATAGTGCGGCCAGCAGGGCTAGGGAATGATGGTCCCCCTGTGCTCGGCACTGCTGAGGCCGCACCTCGAGCAGCGCGATCAGTTTTGGGCCCCTCACTACAAGAAAAATACTGAGGTGCTGGAGCGCGTCCAAAGATGAGCAGCGAAGCTGGTGAAGGTTCTGGAGCACAAGTGTGACGAGGAGCGGCTGAGGGAACTGGGGTGTTGAGCCTGGAGAAAAGGAGGCTGAGGGGAGACCTTAGCGCTCTCTGCAGCTGCCTGAAAGGAGGTTGTGGCGAGGTGCATGTCGGTCTCTTGTCCCACGTAACAAGCGCTAGGACAAGAGGAAAAGGCCCCAGGTTGCACCAGGGGACGTTTAGATTGATACTGGGAAAGATTTCTTCACCAAAACGGTTGTCAAGCACTGGGGGAGGCTGCCCAGGGAAGTGGTAGAGGCACCATCCCTGGAGGTAGTTAAAAGACGCGTAGACGTGGCGCACTGCAGCATGGCTTATTGGTGGACTTGGCAGTGCTGGGTTTGCGGTTGGACTCGGTGATCTTAAAGGCCTTCTCCAACCTAAACGACTCTCTGATTCTATATGACAATACGTCCAAACTATAGCAGCGTGCGTATCACATGGCAAGCGGCTGTGAAGGAAATTAACTCTAGCCCAGCCTCAAGGAGTACACCAGGGCAGCTGTGAGCCGCTGAGGCGGGCTGGGGCCAAAGGCCGGGCTGGCCGGTGGCCGTGCCTGTGATGCGCTCTGGTGATGTCAGATGTCACAATGGGGACAGTTACCAGGGGCGGCAGCAGGCCTGGGATGTCAGATGTCACAATGGGGACAGTTACCAGGGGCGCCAGCAGGCCTGGGCCAGCCGTGAGTGCACACGTGGCGGGAGGCTGGGCTGGACGAGGGCTGGGGGAGAAAGGCTGGCCCCCGCGGGTGGGCTCTCACCCTGCCTTCTCATTTCAGCCTTGAATGCTTTGTCTGCCTCGGGAGTCCATGTTACGTTGATTCGGGTTGTGCTCAGCGGATCACATAAAGGCTTTGCAGGTAGTCCATACTGATATAGCCATAGACGACACGAACCTGTCGTTCCTAGAAAGGTTCGTAGATCTCTCACCGTTTCCAGTCTGGGTGTCTGGCAGACAGCCTCCTTCCTTGTTCTTCCCAGGGAGCGTTGCCCAGCGGAGACTTTGTATCCCAGGTATGCCGCTTTTTCTTGCACCAGCTGTGCTTTCTGTTGGGAGACTCTATAGCCACTTAAACCCAAGAAGTTTACAAGAGAGATCGTCCGTTGTACACATTCTTCTTCTGTTTCGGTCGCTATTAATAAGTCATCTCCAGATTGTAGAAGAACGCCATCTCCCAGTGGCTGTTGCCATTGTTCCAATTCTTTGGCTAGTTGGTTACCAAACAAAGTGGGACTATTTTTAAATCCCTGTGGTAAAACCGTCCAGCTTAGCTGCATCTTTCTCCCTCTGTTGAGAGACTCCCATTCAAAAGCAAAAAGCTTTTGACTTTCCTGAGCTCGGGGTAGACAGAAAAAGGCATCTTTTAAGTCTAACACTGTAACCCAAATCAAGTTATCCTTAATTTTGTTAAAAGCATATATGGGTTTGCTACTACGGGGTGCAAAGTTTTAGTTATTTCACCCTGCATCGAGGGCCCAGCCGCTGGCGGGAGCGCCTTGGGCAGGGCATGGGGATGCCCGGGTGCTGGGGCTGGGCGCAGGCCTTGCTGCCGCCCAGCTGGCTCACCCCCTCTCCTGCCTGCCCCCAGCTCCCTGCGGCTCCCACAGCCAGCTCCCTCCTGCCCAGCCCCACTGAAGCCCTTCTCTCTCTCCTCCTGCAGGCCATGGCTGCAACATTCTTCTATTGGTTGGTAGTAAGCCTCATCCAGCCACAGATGGTTGGTGATGAGCTGGATGATGCCATGCATGAGCGCATGCAGCAGCGTGCCCAGCAGCTGAACCAGGAGATGTCTCGGCTGCTGCAGGAGCTGGAGCAGAAGAGCGGCTTTACCTGGGGAGCCCTGCTCTCGGCTGCCTGGCAGCACTGGTGGTTATGGGCCATTGTTGCACCCCTGGTCCTGTGCTTAGTGCTGTGGTGCTGTCCCAGCAAAAGCAGCCATGAGCCAGAGAGCAGCAGCAAGGAGGGCAGCTCCCAAAACAAGGCGTGTAAGGAGGACCAAGAAGAGAAACCCAGTGTTGCGCTGGATGTGGCAAGTTTCGACCAAGTGCCCCCCGAAACGGTCTGTGATGCTGCAGCAGCTGATGAATGCTCTGTGTCTGCCAAAACTCTCCAGGACCAGTTTCGTGCCACGACTGAAGCCAGCCATCAGTGTGGGCATTGCCTTACAAGACTGGATTCCCCACAACACTTACGCTGTCTACCGCTTGCTCGTGCCCCTGGAGCGCCCCCAAGGACATGCCTTCCACATGGAGAGGGGCACCGCAGAGGGGGAGCTGCTGAGGAACCCCATGCTCCGCGTAGAGCTGAAGTGCACATGCGGGCAGGAGCAGCTGGTGGAGGGCGCGCTGTGCTTCATCCACCACCCCAAGGAGGAGCTGATGGAAAATCAGGGTGCCAGCCTCCTAGGCACCCTCTGCACTGGCCCCTACCTGGACATGGAGGAAACCACCCGCTGGTTCCAGATATTGCTAAAAGCAGCCTGGCAGCGTTTGCCTAAGTCGGAACACTGCGGTCTGACAGTGCTGCCCTCCAGGCGCTCCTGCAAGGTCCGGCTGATGTCCGGTTCCAAAGCTGCCCTCCTGACTGAGATGATGTTTGGGTTGCAGCAGGATGACACGGACATCTTCCTGAGCATCAGGTAGGCAGAGGCCACTGTTGCCAGCAGCAGGACGCAGCCAGCGAGCTGTGCTATGGGAGAGGTTCAGTTCTTCATGCACAGGGCCAGTCCTCAAGACACTCCCCGGAGAGCTGGTGCTGCACAACGGAGCGCATCGGACACGCACAACACACTGCTCTGTTTGCAACGGCAATTGCTGCCGCACCTTTCCTCCACAGCAAAAGCGCACTGTGGGGCGCGGGGCCCGATGCAGCGGAAGGGACCGATGCAAGGAGCCTTGGTGAGGAGCTGGATGAGTCCACGCGAGAGTGCATGCAGCAGCACTTTTCATGAAGTTAAGCACGAAGAAACACCGTTGCGGTGGAACTTAGGTGGTGACGCAAGTGGAGGCAGACTGAGAAACACTATGCCTACGTGGCTGGGTTCGGACAAAATGGAAAAATGCCTTTTATTGTTTATATAAATTGTATATAAATATCTTCGATAGTACATGTGTCAGACCCTGACAGGCTTTCTGTGTCCTTCTTGTTTGCTATTTGCTGTTGCTGTAGGTGCCCGTATGCTACGGTTCTAAGTTCCGGTTCTTCACATCCTGTTTACATACCTGACAATTTGGGGCTGTCTGAAAGGTACACGGCTAAGTCTTTAAAGCAACTAGCTCGTCTGCAGACCCACTACAGACCCCAGCAATCTTCATACAGGGCAGTGTGCTACAGCACAATTTTGTCATTCTGTTTACCTCCAGCATGTGGTGTGAGTGGGCACATGGCAGGAGATACTCCCTTTTTATCTTGGTGGTTTTCAATAAGGAAAGAAAAAAAGAATTAAAAGCAACAGAAACCCACCCTTGGGCTGCCTGTGGGAGGGCCAGGCCAGAAGGCAGCAGGTCTTGGGAGAGTCGGGCGGTGCTGGCTGTCCCCACAGCCACTTTGGATCATGGGAAGCATTAGGAAACTTTCACAACTGGCCCAGGCCAAGCCAGGAGAGAGGCCGGGAGGCAAAGTATGGACTTACAAGAGTAATTCTTTACTCGTGTGCATGAGGTGTCCCATTCAAACTGGGGCACCCCGAACACGGCTTTACACGAGGTTCTCAGACCTCAACATGATTTGACCAATCCCTCTTTAACTCAGAGATACTATTATTTTGCAAAGCAGCTGCAATTCTATGGCATCACGTGGCATCACGTCCCACCTGCCGCGTTCTTGATGTAAACGACCCTGGAGCTGGTCTCGCTACCGGTTACTTATCGGTGCTGCCAGGCAACGGGGGGGTTTCACAGAGGTGTTAGAGGGGCTCGGAGGCAGGCATGGTAGTCTGCGATTGGGGCATTCAGAGCACGTGAGTAAGGGACAGGATCCAGGAGAAGTCCAGGAGGCCAAGTTGAGCCACCCACCCAGCCACCTGCATCAGAACCAGTGCCACCAGGAAAGCGCCTAAGTATTAGCAGCTGGAGCGTCTGTCCTGAGAGGCACCGAAGCACCTGTCTGCTGCCCAGACAGTTTCTCTAGAGAAGCTTGCTGCCCACCAGGAGTTCACAGTCGTGACATCACCGAGAGGCTGCCAAGCCTGCTGAAGCCTACAGGTTATCGTCCACTCCTACTATGCAATGTAAGGTCTAGTGATGCTGTGACGAGGCAGCTGAGGACCATCAAATCAAACTGTAGCCCCGCGGAGCAATGCTAAAAGAATCAGGAGCGCAGGTGGTGTTCTCCTCCATCCTCCCAGGCAGAGGAGGGGCTTCAGCAAGGAGGAGACATGCTGAATAGAAGAGTGCCTGGCTGCGTAGCTGGGGCTCAAGGTTTTGGCTTCCATCATCGTGGATCTACCCTTGAGAAGCTGCGTCTCTTGGGAGCTGGGGACATTCACCTGACCTCATACTGCAGGGCAGGAGAGGGCAGAATGCGGGACACCGAAACGGAAGGGAAATGCCTGCACAGCGGCCCTCTGACGAGAGCGGCAGCATCCTCCTCTCAGTGGTCTATCCCAGCGCAGCGGCCGCTGAAGACCACAGTGGCTGCAAGATGATAGTCACCCTGCTTCCCCTTCACACTTTCACGGCCACGGTGGCAATGCCACACGGGCTCAGAAACTCCCTGGCAGCTGCGGCTGGGCAGGGACCAAGCGGGAGGCACCGCTGATGTGCCTCCACGTGTTCACTGGGGTCCGGCTGGAGAATCTGCCCGTGCCAGACACTCCCCAGGGAGCTGGTACCGCAGAAGTGAACATGCTGGACATGGAGAAGACGGTGCTCTCTCGGCAGCGGGAGTTGCCTGCTGGGGAACGTCCACCCGCACCCCGTCATGCCCCTTGGGAAACATCTCTTTGGAAGCAATGTCCTCTCGCAGTGGCACAGCAGCACAGAGATCCTGCCGTGGAGAGGCCCCGTCCCGCCACCAGGATATCGGGAGATATACCACCCCGCACCCGCTGCTGTCCCAAAGGCACCAAGAGCACACCCTCGACCACAAGCACAGTGGTCAGCACCAAGGGAGCCGCCTGGGTCAAAAGCTGTGAGCGTCTGACAAGCCTTTGACGCCATTTCCCACAGCATTCTGCTGAGAAACGAGCTGCTTATGGCTTGGACGGCTGCACTCTTTGCGGGGCCAAAAGCTGGCTGGGTGGCCAGGCCTAAGGAGTGGTAGCGAAAGGAGTTAAATCCAGCTGGTGGCCAGCCACAAGCGGTGTTCCCCAGGGCTCAGTCCCAGGGCCAGTTCTGTTTAATCTCTTTCTCGACGATCTGGACGGGGGCCTTGAGTGCTCCCTCAGTAAGTTTGCAGGCGACAGCAAGCTGGGCAGGAGCGTTCATCTGCTTGAAGACAGAAAGGCTCTGCAGGGGGGTGTGGACAGGCTGGGTTGATGTCCAAAGCCAATTCCATGAGGTTCAACAAGGCTCAGTGCCAGGCCCTGCACTCGGGCCACAGCAACCCCACGCCACCCTACAGGCCTGGGGCAGAGTGGCTGGGAAGCTGCCTGGAGGAAAAGGCCCTGGGGGTGTTGGTCAGCGGCCGGCTGCATATGAGCCAGCAGTGTGGCCAGGTGGCCAGGAAGGCCAAGAGCGCCCTGGCCTGTGTCAGAAATAGTGCGGCCAGCAGGGCTAGGGAATGATGGTCCCCCTGTGCTCGGCACTGCTGAGGCCGCACCTCGAGCAGCGCGATCAGTTTTGGGCCCCTCACTACAAGAAAAATACTGAGGTGCTGGAGCGCGTCCAAAGATGAGCAGCGAAGCTGGTGAAGGTTCTGGAGCTACAAGTGTGACGAGGAGCGGCTGAGGGAACTGGGGTGTTGAGCCTGGAGAAAAGGAGGCTGAGGGGAGACCTTAGCGCTCTCTGCAGCTGCCTGAAAGGAGGTTGTGGCGAGGTGCATGTCGGTCTCTTGTCCCACGTAACAAGCGCTAGGACAAGAGGAAAAGGCCCCAGGTTGCACCAGGGGACGTTTAGATTGATACTGGGAAAGATTTCTTCACCAAAACGGTTGTCAAGCACTGGGGGAGGCTGCCCAGGGAAGTGGTGGAGGCACCATCCCTGGAGGTAGTTAAAAGACGCGCAGACGTGGCGCACCGCAGCATGGCTTATTGGTGGACTTGGCAGTGCTGGGTTTGCGGTTGGACTCGGTGATCTTAAAGGCCTTCTCCAACCTAAACGACTCTCTGATTCTATATGACAATACGTCCAAACTATAGCAGCGTGCGTATCACATGGCAAGCGGCTGTGAAGGAAATTAACTCTAGCCCAGCCTCAAGGAGTACACCAGGGCAGCTGTGAGCCGCTGAGGCGGGCTGGGGCCAAAGGCCGGGCTGGCCGGTGGCCGTGCCTGTGATGCGCTCTGGTGATGTCAGATGTCACAATGGGGACAGTTACCAGGGGCGGCAGCAGGCCTGGGATGTCAGATGTCACAATGGGGACAGTTACCAGGGGCGCCAGCAGGCCTGGGCCAGCCGTGAGTGCACACGTGGCGGGAGGCTGGGCTGGACGAGGGCTGGGGGAGAAAGGCTGGCCCCCGCGGGTGGGCTCTCACCCTGCCTTCTCATTTCAGCCTTGAATGCTTTGTCTGCCTCGGGAGTCCATGTTACGTTGATTCGGGTTGTGCTCAGCGGATCACATAAAGGCTTTGCAGGTAGTCCATACTGATATAGCCATAGACGACACGAATCTGTCGTTCCTAGAAAGGTTCGTAGATCTCTCACCGTTTCCAGTCTGGGTGTCTGGCAGACAGCCTCCTTCCTTGTTCTTCCCAGGGAGCGTTGCCCAGCGGAGACTTCGTATCCCAGGTATGCCGCTTTTTCTTGCACCAGCTGTGCTTTCTGTTGGGAGACTCTATAGCCACTTAAACCCAAGAAGTTTACAAGAGAGATCGTCCGTTGTACACATTCTTCTTCTGTTTCGGTCGCTATTAATAAGTCATCTCCAGATTGTAGAAGAACGCCATCTCCCAGTGGCTGTTGCCATTGTTCCAATTCTTTGGCTAGTTGGTTACCAAACAAAGTGGGACTATTTTTAAATCCCTGTGGTAAAACCGTCCAGCTTAGCTGCATCTTTCTCCCTCTGTTGAGAGACTCCCATTCAAAAGCAAAAAGCTTTTGACTTTCCTGAGCTCGGGGTAGACAGAAAAAGGCATCTTTTAAGTCTAACACTGTAACCCAAATCAAGTTATCCTTAATTTTGTTAAAAGCATATATGGGTTTGCTACTACGGGGTGCAAAGTTTTAGTTATTTCACCCTGCATCGAGGGCCCAGCCGCTGGCGGGAGCGCCTTGGGCAGGGCATGGGGACGCCCGGGTGCTGGGGCTGGGCGCAGGCCTTGCTGCCGCCCAGCTGGCTCACCCCTCTCCTGCCTGCCCCCAGCTCCCTGCGGCTCCCACAGCCAGCTCCCTCCTGCCCAGCCCCACTGAAGCCCTTCTCTCTCTCCTCCTGCAGGCCATGGCTGCAACATTCTTCTATTGGTTGGTAGTAAGCCTCATCCAGCCACAGATGGTTGGTGATGAGCTGGATGATGCCATGCATGAGCGCATGCAGCAGCGTGCCCAGCAGCTGAACCAGGAGATGTCTCGGCTGCTGCAGGAGCTGGAGCAGAAGAGCGGCTTTACCTGGGGAGCCCTGCTCTCGGCTGCCTGGCAGCACTGGTTGGTTATGGGCCATTGTTGCACCCCTGGTCCTGTGCTTAGTGCTGTGGTGCTGTCCCAGCTAAAGCAGCCATGAGCCAGAGAGCAGCAGCAAGGAGGGCAGCTCCCAAAACAAGGCGTGTAAGGAGGACCAAGAAGAGAAACCCAGTGTTGCGCTGGATGTGGCAAGTTTCGACCAAGTGCCCCCCCCAAAACGGTCTGTGATGCTGCAGGCAGCTGATGAATGCTCTGTGTCTGCCAAAAACTCTCCAGGACCAGTTTCGTGCCACGACTGAAGCCAGCCATCAGTGTGGGCATTGCCTTACAAGACTGGATTCCCCACAACACTTACGCTGTCTACCGCTTGCTCGTGCCCCTGGAGCGCCCCCAAGGACATGCCTTCCACATGGAGAGGGGCACCGCAGAGGGGGAGCTGCTGAGGAACCCCATGCTCCGCGTAGAGCTGAAGTGCACATGCGGGCAGGAGCAGCTGGTGGAGGGCGCGCTGTGCTTCATCCACCACCCCAAGGAGCAGCTGATCGGAAACATCAGGGTGCCAGCCTCCTAGGCACCCTCTGCTACTGGCCCCCTACCTGGACATGGAGGAAACCACCCGCTGGTTCCAGATATTGCTAAAAGCAGCCTGGCAGCGTTTGCCTAAGTCGGAACACTGCGGTCTGACAGTGCTGCCCTCCAGGCGCTCCTGCAAGGTCCGGCTGATGTCCGGTTCCAAAGCTGCCCTCCTGACTGAGATGATGTTTGGGTTTGCAGCAGGATGACACGGACATCTTCCTGAGCATCAGGTAGGCAGAGGCCACTGGTTGCCAGCAGCAGGACGCAGCCAGAGAGCTGTTGCTATGGGAGAGGTTCAGTTCTTCATGCACAGGGCCAGTCCTCAAGACACTCCCCGGAGAGCTGGTGCTGCACAACGGAGCGCATCGGACACGCACAACACACTGCTCTGTTTGCAACGGCAATGCTGCCGCACCTTTCCTCACAGCAAAAGCGCACTGTGGGGCGCGGGGCCCGATGCAGCGGAAGGGACCGATGCAAGGAGCCTTGGTGAGGAGCTGGATGAGTCCACGCGAGAGTGCATGCAGCAGCACTTTTCATGAAGTTAAGCACGAAGAACACCGTTGCGGTGGAACTAGGTGGTGACGCAAGTGGAGGCAGACTGAGAAGAAACACTATGCCTACGTGGCTGGGTTCGGACAAATGGAAAAATGCCTTTTATTGTTTATATAAATTGTATATAAATATCTTCGATAGTACATGTGTCAGACCCTGACATGCTTTCTGTGTCCTTCTTGTTTGCTATTTGCTGTTGCTGTAGGTGCCCGTATGCTACGGTTCTAAGTTCCGGTTCTTCACATCCTGTTTACATACCTGACAATTTGGGGCTGTCTGAAAGGTACACGGCTAAGGTCTTTAAAGCAACTAGCTCGTCTGCAGACCCCACTACAGACCCCAGCAATCTTCATACAGGGCAGTGTGCTACAGCACAATTTTGTCATTCTGTTTACCTCCAGCATGTGTGGTGAGTGGGCACATGGCAGGAGATACTCCCTTTTTATCTTGGTGGTTTTCAAATAAGGAAAGAAAAAAAGAATTAAAAGCAACAGAAACCCACCCTTGGGCTGCTGTGGGAGGGCCAGGCCAGAAGGCAGCAGGTCTTGGGAGAGTCGGGCGGTGCTGGCTGTCCCCACAGCCACTTTGGATCATGGGAAGCATTAGGAAACTTCACAACTGGCCCAGGCCAAGCCAGGAGAGAGGCCGGGAGGCAAAGTATGGACTTACAAGGTAATTCTTACTCGTGCGCATGAGGTGTCCCATTCAAACTGGGGCACCCCGAACACGGCTTTACACGAGGTTTCTCAGACCTCAACATGATTTGACCAATCCCTCTTTAACTCAGAGATACTATTATTTGCAAAGCAGCTGCAATTCTATGGCATCACGTGGCATCACGTCCCACCTGCCGCGTTCTTGATGTAAACACCCTGGAGCTGGTCTCGCTACGTTACTTATCGGTGCTGCCAGGCAACGGGGGGGTTTCACAGAGGTGTTAGAGGGGCTCGGAGGCAGGCATGGTAGTCTGCGATTGGGGCATTCAGAGCACGTGAGTAAGGGACAGGATCCAGGAGAAGTCCAGGAGGCCAAGTTGAGCCACCCACCCAGCCACCTGCATCAGAACCATGCCCCAGGAAAGCGCCTAAGTATTAGCAGCTGGAGCGTCTGTCCTGAGAGGCACCGAAGCACCTGTCTGCTGCCCAGACAGTTTCTCTAGAGAAGCTGCTGCCCACCAGGAGTTCACAGTCGTGACATCACCGAGAGGCTGCCAAGCCTGCTGAAGCCTACAGGTTATCGTCCACTCCTACTATGCAATGTAAGGTCTAGTGATGCTGTGACGAGGCAGCTGAGGACCATCAAATCAAACTGTAGCCCCGCGGAGCAATGCTAAAAGAATCAGGAGCGCAGGTGGTGTTCTCCTCCATCCTCCCAGGCAGAGGGCTTCAGCAAGGAGGAGACATGCTGAATAGAAGAGTGCCTGGCTGCGTAGCTGGGCTCAAGGTTTGGCTTCCATCATCGTGGATCTACCCTTGAGAAGCTGCGTCTCTTGGGAGCTGGGGACATTCACCTGACCTCATACCGCAGGGCAGGAGAGGGCAGAATGCGGACACCGAAACGGAAGGGAAATGCCTGCACGCGGCCCCTGACGAGAGCGGCAGCATCCTCCTCTCAGTGGTCTATCCCAGCGCGCGCCGCTGAAGACCACAGTGGCTGCAAAGATGATAGTCACCCTGCTTCCCCTTCACACTTTCACGGCCACGGTGGCAATGCCACACAGGCTCAGAAACTCCCTGGCAGCTGCGGCTGGGCAGGGACCAAGCGGGAGGCACCGCTGATGTGCCTCCACGTGTTCACTGGGTCCGGCTGGAGAATCTGCCCGTGCCAGACACTCCCCAGGGAGCTGGTACCGCAGAATTGAACATGCTGGACATGGAGAAGACGGTGCTCTCTCGGCAGCGGGAGTTGCCTGCTGGGAAACGTCCACCCGCACCCGTCATGCCCTTGGGAAACATCTCTTTGGAAGCAATGTCCTCTCGCAGTGGCACAGCAGCACAGAGACCTGCCGTGGAGAGGCCCCGTCCCGCCACCAGGATATCGGAGATATACCACCCCGCACCCGCTGCTGTCCCAAAGGCACAAGAGCACACCCTCGACCACAACACAGTGGTCAGCACCAAGGGAGCCGCCTGGCTCAAAAGCTGTGAGCGTCTGACAAGCCTTTGACGCCATTTCCCACAGCATCTGCTGAGAACGAGCTGCTTAGGCTTGGACGGCTGCACTCTTTGCGGGGCCAAAAGCTGGCTGGGTGGCCATGAGCCTAGTGGTAGCGAAAGGAGTTAAATCCAGCTGGTGGCCAGCCACAAGCGGTGTTCCCCAGGGCTCAGTCCCAGGCCAGTTCTGTTTAATCTCTCTTCGACGATCTGGACGGGGGCCTTGAGTGCTCCCTCAGTAAGTTTGCAGGCGACACCAAGCTGGGCGGCAGTCTTCTCATGAAGACAGATCTTGTGAAGACAGGCTGGGTGTAGTCCAAAGCCAATTCCATGAGGTTCAACAAGGCTCAGTGCCAGGCCCTGCACTCGGCCACAGCAACCCCACGCCACCCTACAGGCCTGGGCAAGTGGCTGGGAAGCTGCCTGGAGGAAAAGGCCCTGGGGGTTGGTCACGGCCGGCTGCATATGAGCCAGCAGTGTGGCCAGGTGGCCAGGAAGGCCAAGAGCGCCCTGGCCTGTGTCAGAAATAGTGCGGCCACAGGCTAGGGAATGATGTCCCCCTGTGCTCGGCACTGCTGAGGCCGCACCTCGAGCAGCGCGATCATTTTGGGCCCCCACTACAAAAAAATACTGAGGTGCTGGAGCGCGTCCAAAGATGAGCAGCGAAGCTGGTGAAGGTTCTGGAGCACAGTGTGACGAGAGCGGCTGAGGGAACTGGGGTGTTGAGCCGGAGAAAAGGAGGCTGAGGGGAGACCTTAGCGCTCTCTGCAGCTGCCTGAAAGGAGGTTGTGGCGAGGTGCATGTCGGTTCTTGTCCCACGTAACAAGCGCTAGGACAAGAGGAAAAGGCCCCAGGTTGCACCAGGGACGTTTAGATTGATACTGGGAAAGATTTCTTCACCAAAACGGTTGTCAAGCACTGGGGGAGGCTGCCCAGGGAAGTGGTGGAGGCACCATCCCTGGAGGTAGTTAAAAGACGCGTAGACGTGGCGCACCGCAGCATGGGTTATTGGTGGACTTGGCAGTGCTGGGTTTGCGGTTGGACTCGGTGATCTTAAAGGCCTTCTCCAACCTAAACGACTCTCTGATTTATATGACAATACGTCCAAACTATAGCAGCGTGCGTATCACATGGCAAGCGGCTGTGAAGGAAATTAACTCTAGCCCAGCCTCAAGGAGTACACCAGGGCAGCTGTGAGCCGCTGAGGCGGGCTGGGGCCAAAGGCCGGGCTGGCCGGTGGCCGTCTGTTGTTACCGGCAGCAGGCCTGGGATGTCAGATGTCACAATGGGGACAGTTACCAGGGGCGCCAGCAGGCCTGGGCCAGCCGTGAGTGCACACGTGGGAGGCTGGGCTGGACGAGGGCTGGGGGAGAAAGGCTGGCCCCCGCGGGTGGGCTCTCACCCTGCCTTCTCATTTCAGCCTTGAATGCTTTGTCTGCCTCGGGAGTCCATGTTACGTTGATTCGGGTTGTGCTCAGCGGATCAGATAAAGGCTTTGCAGGTAGTCCATACTGATATAGCCATAGACGACACGAACCTGTCGTTCCTAGAAAGGTTCGTAGATCTCTCACCGTTTCCAGTCTGGGTGTCTGGCAGACAGCCTCCTTCCTTGTTCTTCCCAGGGAGCGTTGCCCAGCGGAGACTTCGTATCCCAGGTATGCCGCTTTTTCTTGCACCAGCTGTGCTTTCTGTTGGGAGACTCTATAGCCACTTAAACCCAAGAAGTTTACAAGAGAGATCGTCCGTTGTACACATTCTTCTTCTGTTTCGGTCGCTATTAATAAGTCATCTCCAGATTGTAGAAGAACGCCATCTCCCAGTGGCTGTTGCCATTGTTCCGATTCTTTGGCTAGTTGGTTACCAAACAAAGTGGGACTATTTTTAAATCCCTGTGGTAAAACCGTCCAGCTTAGCTGCATCTTTCTCCCTCTGTTGAGAGACTCCCATTCAAAAGCAAAAAGCTTTTGACTTTCCTGAGCTCGGGGTAGACAGAAAAAGGCATCTTTTAAGTCTAACACTGTAACCAAATCAAGTTATCCTCAATTTTGTTAAAAGCGTATATGGGTTTGCTACTACGGGGTGCAAGTTTTAGTTATTTCACCCTGCATCGAGGGCCCAGCCGCTGGCTGGAGCGCCTTGGGCAGGGCATGGGGACGCCAGGGTGCTGGGGACTGGGCGCAGGCCTTGCTGCAGCCCAGCTGGCTCACCCCCTCTCCTGCCTGCCCCCAGCTCCCTGCGGCTCCCACAGCCAGCTCCCTCCTGCCCAGCCCCACTGAAGCCCTTCTCTCTCTCCTCCTGCAGGCCATGGCTGCAACATTCTTCTATGGTTGGTAGTAAGCCTCATCCAGCCACAGATGGTTGGTGATGAGCTGGATGATGCCATGCAATGAGCGCATGCAGCAGCGTGCCCAGCAGCTGAACCAGGAGATGTCTCGGCTGCTGCAGGAGCTGGAGCAGAAAGAGCGGCTTTACCTGGGGAGCCCTGCTCTCGGCTGCCTGGCAGCTATCTGGTGTTATCGGGCCATTGCTTGCACCCCTGGTCCTGTGCTTTATGCTGTGGTGCTGTCCCAGCAAAAGCAGCCATCAGCCAGAGAGCAGCAGCAAGGAGGGCAGCTCCCAAACAAGGCGTGTAAGGAGGACCAAGAAGAGAAACCCAGTGTTGCGCTGGATGTGGCAAGTTTCGACAAGTGCCCCCCGAAACGGTCTGTGATGCTGCAGCAGCTGATGAATGCTCTGTGTCTGCCAAGAACTCTCCAGGACCAGTTTTCCTGTCCACGACTGAAGCCAGCCATCATGTGGGCATTGCCTTACAAGACTGGATTCCCCACAACACTTACGCTGTCTACCGCTTGCTCGTGCCCCTGGAGCGCCCACCAAGGACATGCCTTCCACATGGAGAGGGCACCAGCAGAGGGGGAAGCTGCTGAGGAACCCATGCTCCGCGTAGAGCTGAAGTGCACCTGCGGGCAGGAGCAGCTGGTGGAGGGCGCGCTGTGCTTCATCCACCACCCCAAGGAGCAGCTGATGGAAAATCAGGGTGCCAGCCTCCTAGGCACCCTCTGCACTGGCCCCTACCTGGACATGGAGGAAACCACCCGCTGGTTCCAGATATTGCTAAAAGCAGCCTGGCAGCGTTTGCCTAAGTCGGAACACTGCGGTCTGACAGTGCTGCCCTCCAGGCGCTCCTGCAAGGTCCGGCTGATGGTCCGGTTCCAAAGCTGCCCTCCTGACTGAGATGATGTTTGGGTTGCAGCAGGATGACACGGACATCTTCCTGATCATCAGGTAGGCAGAGGCCACTGTTGCCAGCAGCAGGACGCAGCCAGAGAGCTGTGCTATGGGAGAGGTTCAGTTCTTCATGCACAGGGCAGTCCTCAAGACACTCCCCGGAGAGCTGGTGCTGCACAACGGAGCGCATCGGACACGCACAACACACTGCTCTGTTTGCAACGGCAATTGCTGCCGCACCTTTCCTCCACAGCAAAAGCGCACTGTGGGGCGCGGGGCCCGATGCAGCGGAAGGGACCGATGCAAGGAGCCTTGGTGAGGAGCTGGATGAGGCCACGCGAGAGTGCATGCAGCAGCACTTTTCATGAAGTTAAGCACGAAGAAACACCGTTGCGGTGGAACTTAGGTGGTGACGCAAGTGGAGGCAGACTGAGAAACACTATGCCTACGTGGCTGGGTTCGGACAAAATGGAAAAATGCCTTTTATTGTTTATATAAATTGTATATAAATATCTTCGATAGTACATGTGTCAGACCCTGACAGGCTTTCTGTGTCCTTCTTGTTTGCTATTTGCTGTTGCTGTAGGTGCCCGTATGCTACGGTTCTAAGTTCCGGTTCTTCACATCCTGTTTACATACCTGACAATTTGGGGCTGTCTGAAAGGTACACGGCTAAGTCTTTAAAGCAACTAGCTCGTCTGCAGACCCACTACAGACCCCAGCATCTTCATACAGGGCAGTGTGCTACAGCACAATTTTGTCATCTGTTTACCTCCAGCATGTGGTGTGAGTGGGCACATGGCAGGAGATACTCCCTTTTTATCTGGTGGTTTTCAAATAAGGAAAGAAAAAAGAATTAAAAGCAACAGAAACCCACCCTTGGCTGCATGTGGGAGGGCCAGGCCAGAAGGCAGCAGGTCTTGGGAGAGTCGGGCGGTGCTGGCTGTCCCCACAGCCACTTTGGATCATGGGAAGCATTAGGAAACTTTCACAACTGGCCCAGGCCAAGCCAGGAGAGAGGCCGGGAGGCAAAGTATGGACTTACAAGAGTGATTCTTTACTCGTGCGCATGAGGTGTCCCATTCAAACTGGGGCACCCCGAACACGGCTTTACACGAGGTTCTCAGACCTCAACATGATTGACCAATCCCTCTTTAACTCAGAGATACTATTATTTTGCAAAGCAGCTGCAATTCTATGGCATCACGTGGCATCACGTCCCACCTGCCGCGTTCTTGATGTAAACGACCCTGGAGCTGGTCTCGCTACCGTTACTTATCGGTGCTGCCAGGCAACGGGGGGGTTTCACAGAGGTGTTAGAGGGGCTCGGAGGCAGGCATGGTAGTCTGCGATTGGGGCATTCAGAGCACGTGAGTAAGGGACAGGATCCAGGAGAAGTCCAGGAGGCCAAGTTGAGCCACCCACCCAGCCACCTGCATCAGAACCAGTGCCACCAGGAAAGCGCCTAAGTATTAGCAGCTGGAGCGTCTGTCCTGAGAGGCACCGAAGCACCTGTCTGCTGCCCAGACAGTTTCTCTAGAGAAGCTTGCTGCCACCAGGAGTTCACAGTCGTGACGTCACCGACAGGCTGCCAAGCCTGCTGAAGCCTACAGGTTATCGTCCACTCCTACTATGCAATGTAAGGTCTAGTGATGCTGTGACGAGGCAGCTGAGGACCATCAAATCAAACTGTAGCCCCGCGGAGCAATGCTAAAAGAATCAGGAGCGCAGGTGGTGTTCTCCTCCATCCTCCCAGGCAGAGGAGGGGCTTCAGCAAGGAGGAGACATGCTGAATAGAAGAGTGCCTGGCTGCGTAGCTGGGGCTCAAGGTTTTGGCTTCCATCATCGTGGATCTACCCTTGAGAAGCTGCGTCTCTTGGGAGCTGGGGACATCACCTGACCTCATACCGCAGGGCAGGAGAGGGCAGAATGCGGGACACCGAAACGGAAGGGAAATGCCTGCACCGCGGCCCTCTGACGAGAGCGGCAGCATCCTCCTCTCAGTGGTCTATCCCAGCGCAGCGGCCGCTGAAGACCACAGTGGCTGCAAAGATGATAGTCACCCTGCTTCCCCTTCACACTTTCACGGCCACGGTGGCAATGCCACACAGGCTCAGAAACTCCCTGGCAGCTGCGGCTGGGCAGGGACCAAGCGGGAGGCACCGCTGATGTGCCTCCACGTGTTCACTGGGGTCCGGCTGGAGAATCTGCCGTGCCAGACACTCCCCAGGGAGCTGGTACCGCAGAAGTGAACATGCTGGACATGGAGAAGACGGTGCTCTCTCGGCAGCGGGAGTTGCCTGCTGGGAAACGTCCACCCGCACCCCGTCATGCCCCTTGGGAAACATCTCTTTGGAAGCAATGTCCTCTCGCAGTGGCACAGCAGCACAGAGATCCTGCCGTGGAGAGGCCCCGTCCCGCCACCAGGATATCGGGAGATATACCACCCCGCACCCGCTGCTGTCCCAAAGGCACCAAGAGCACACCCTCGACCACAAGCACAGTGGTCAGCACCAAGGGAGCCGCCTGGGCTCAAAAGCTGTGAGCGTCTGACAAGCCTTTGACGCCATTTCCCACAGCATTCTGCTGAGAAACGAGCTGCCTTATTGGCGTGGACGGCTGCACTCTTTGCGGGGCCAAAAGCTGGCTGGGTGGCCAGGCCTAAGGAGTGGTAGCGAAAGGAGTTAAATCCAGCTGGTGGCCAGCCACAAGCGGTGTTCCCCAGGGCTCAGTCCCAGGGCCAGTTCTGTTTAATCTCTTTCTCGACGATCTGGACGGGGGCCTTGAGTGCTCCCTCAGTAAGTTTGCAGGCGACAGCCAAGCTGGGGCAGGAGCGTTCATCTGCTTGAAGACAGAAAGGCTCTGCAGGGGGGTGTGGACAGGCTGGGTTGATGTCCAAAGCCAATTCCATGAGGTTCAACAAGGCTCAGTGCCAGGCCCTGCACTCGGGCCACAGCAACCCCACGCCACCCTACAGGCCTGGGGCAGAGTGGCTGGGAAGCTGCCTGGAGGAAAAAGGCCCTGGGGGTGTTGGTCAGCGGCCGGCTGCAATATGAGCCAGCAGTGTGGCCAGGTGGCCAGGAAGGCCAAGAGCGCCCTGGCCTGTGTCAGAATAGTGCGGCCAGCAGGGCTAGGAATGATGGTCCCCCTGTGCTCGGCACTGCTGAGGCCGCACCTCGAGCAGCGCGATCAGTTTTGGGCCCCTCACTACAAGAAAAATACTGAGGTGCTGGAGCGCGTCCAAAGATGAGCAGCGAGCTGGTGAAGGTTCTGGAGCAAGTGTGACGAGGAGCGGCTGAGGGAACTGGGGTGTTGAGCCTGGAGAAAAGGAGGCGGGGAGACCTTAGCGCTCTCTGCAGCTGCCTGAAAGGAGGTTGTGGCGAGGTGCATGTCGGTCTCTTGTCCCACGTAACAAGCGCTAGGACAAGAGGAAAAGGCCCCAGGTTGCACCAGGGGACGTTTAGATTGATACTGGGAAAGATTTCTTCACCAAAACGGTTGTCAAGCACTGGGGAGGCTGCCCAGGGAAGTGGTGGAGGCACCATCCCTGGAGGTAGTTAAAAGACGCGTAGACGTGGCGCACCGCAGCATGGGTTATTGGTGGACTTGGCAGTGCTGGGTTTGCGGTTGGACTCGGTGATCTTAAAGGCCTTCTCCAACCTAAACGACTCTCTGATTCTATATGACAATACGTCCAAACTATAGCAGCGTGCGTATCACATGGCAAGCGGCTGTGAAGGAAATTAACTCTAGCCCAGCCTCAAGGAGTACACCAGGGCAGCTGTGAGCCGCTGAGGCGGGCTGGGGCCAAAGGCCGGGCTGGCCGGTGGCCGTGCCTGTGATGCGCTCTGGTGATGTCAGATGTCACAATGGGGACAGTTACCAGGGGCGCCAGCAGGCCTGGGCCAGCCGTGAGTGCACACGTGGTGGGAGGCTGGGCTGGACGAGGGCTGGGGGAGAAAGGCTGGCCCCCGCGGGTGGGCTCTCACCCTGCCTTCTCATTTCAGCCTTGAATGCTTTGTCTGCCTCGGGAGTCCATGTTACGTTGATTCGGGTTGTGCTCAGCGGATCACATAAAGGCTTTGGGTAGTCCATACTGATATAGCCATAGACGACACGAACCTGTCGTTCCTAGAAAGGTTCGTAGATCTCTCACCGTTTCCAGTCTGGGTGTCTGGCAGACAGCCTCCTTCCTTGTTCTTCCCAGGGAGCGTTGCCCAGCGGAGACTTCGTATCCCAGGTATGCCGCTTTTCTTGCACCAGCTGTGCTTTCTGTTGGGAGACTCTATAGCCACTTAAACCCAAGAAGTTTACAAGAGAGATCGTCCGTTGTACACATTCTTCTTCTGTTTCGGTCGCTATTAATAAGTCATCTCCAGATTGTAGAAGAACGCCATCTCCCAGTGGCTGTTGCCATTGTTCCATTCTTTGGCTAGTTGGTTACCAAACAAAGTGGGACTATTTTTAAATCCCTGTGGTAAAACCGTCCAGCTTAGCTGCATCTTTCTCCCTCTGTTGAGAGACTCCCATTCAAAAGCAAAAGCTTTTGACTTTCCTGAGCTCGGGGTAGACAGAAAAAGGCATCTTTTAAGTCTAACACTGTAACCCAAATCAAGTTATCCTAATTTTGTTAAAAGCATATATGGGTTTGCTACTACGGGGTGCAAAGTTTTAGTTATTTCACCCTGCATCGAGGGCCCAGCCGCTGGCGGGAGCGCCTTGGGCAGGGCATGGGGACGCCCGGGTGCTGGGGCTGGGCGCAGGCCTTGCTGCCGCCCAGCTGGCTCACCCCCTCTCCTGCCTGCCCCCAGCTCCCTGCGGCTCCCACAGCCAGCTCCCTCCTGCCCAGCCCACTGAAGCCCTTCTCTCTCTCCTCCTGCAGGCCATGGCTGCAACATTTTCTATTGGTTGGTAGTAAGCCTCATCCAGCCACAGATGGTTGGTGATGAGCTGGATGATGCCATGCATGAGCGCATGCAGCAGCGTGCCCAGCAGCTGAACCAGGAGATGTCTCGGCTGCTGCAGGAGCTGGAGCAGAAGAGCGGCTTTACCTGGGAGCCCTGCTCTCGGCTGCCTGGCAGCACTGGTGGTTATGGGCCATTGTTGCACCCCTGGTCCTGTGCTTAGTGCTGTGGTGCTGTCCCAGCTAAAGCAGCCATGAGCCAGAGAGCAGCAGCAAGGAGGGCAGCTCCCAAAACAAGGCGTGTAAGGAGGACCAAGAAGAGAAACCCAGTGTTGCGCTGGATGTGGCAAGTTTCGACCAAGTGCCCCCCGAAACGGTCTGTGATGCTGCAGCAGCTGATGAATGCTCTGTGTCTGCCAAAAACTCTCCAGGACCAGTTTCGTGCCACGACTGAAGCCAGCCATCATGTGGGCATTGCCTTACAAGACTGGATTCCCCACAACACTTACGCTGTCTACCGCTTGCTCGTGCCCCTGGAGCGCCCCCAAGGACATGCCTTCCACATGGAGAGGGGCACCGCAGAGGGGGAGCTGCTGAGGAACCCCATGCTCCGCGTAGAGCTGAAGTGCACATGCGGGCAGGAGCAGCTGGTGGAGGGCGCGCTGTGCTTCATCCACCACCCAAGGAGCAGCTGATGGAAATCAGGGTGCCAGCCTCCTAGGCACCCTCTGCACTGGCCCCTACCTGGACATGGAGGAAACCACCCGCTGGTTCCAGATATTGCTAAAAAGCAGCCTGCAGCGTTTGCCTAAGTCGGAACACTGCGGTCTGACAGTGCTGCCCTCAGGCGCTCCTGCAAGGTCCGGCTGATGTCCGGTTCCAAAGCTGCCCTCCTGACTGACATGATGTTTGGGTTGCAGCAGGATGACACGGACATCTTCCTGAGCATCAGGTAGGCAGAGGCCACTGTTGCCAGCAGCAGGACGCAGCCAGAGAGCTGTGCTATGGGAGAGGTTCAGTTCTTCATGCACAGGGCCAGTCCTCAAGACACTCCCCGGAGAGCTGGTGCTGCACAATGGAGCGCATCGGACACGCACAACACACTGCTCTGTTTGCAACGGCAATTGCTGCCGCACCTTTCCTCCACAGCAAAAGCGCACTGTGGGGCGCGGGGCCCGATGCAGAAGGGACCGATGCAAGGAGCCTTGGTGAGGAGCTGGATGAGTCCACGCGAGAGTGCATGCAGCAGCACTTTTCATGAAGTTAAGCACGAAGAAACACCGTTGCGGTGGAACTTAGGTGGTGACGCAAGTGGAGGCAGACTGAGAAACACTATGCCTACGTGGCTGGGTTCGGACAAAATGGAAAAATGCCTTTTATTGTTTATATAATTGTATATAAATATCTTCGATAGTACATGTGTCAGACCCTGACAGGCTTTCTGTGTCCTTCTTGTTTGCTATTTGCTGTTGCTGTAGGTGCCCGTATGCTACGGTTCTAAGTTCCGGTTCTTCACATCCTGTTTACATACCTGACAATTTGGGGCTGTCTGAAAGGTACACGGCTAAGTCTTTAAAGCAACTAGCTCGTCTGCAGACCCACTACAGACCCCAGCAATCTTCATACAGGGCAGTGTGCTACAGCACAATTTTGTCATTCTGTTTACCTCCAGCATGTGGTGTGAGTGGGCACATGGCAGGAGATACTCCCTTTTTATCTTGGTGGTTTTCAAATAAGGAAAGAAAAAAAGAATTAAAAGCAACAGAAACCCACCCTTGGGCTGCCTGTGGGAGGGCCAGGCCAGAAGGCAGCAGGTCTTGGGAGAGTGGGCGGTGCTGGCTGTCCCCACAGCCACTTTGGATCATGGGAAGCATTAGGAAACTTTCACAACTGGCCCAGGCCAAGCCAGGAGAGAGGCCGGGAGGCAAAGTATGGACTTACAAGAGTAATTCTTTACTCGTGCGCATGAGGTGTCCCATTCAAACTGGGGCACCCCGAACACGGCTTTACGACGGTTCTCAGACCTCAACATGATTTGACCAATCCCTCTTTAACTCAGAGATACTATTATTTTGCAAAGCAGCTGCAATTCTATGGCATCACGTGGCATCACGTCCCACCTGCCGCGTTCTTGATGTAAACGACCCTGGAGCTGGTCTCGCTACGGTTACTTATCGGTGCTGCCAGGCAACGGGGGGTTTCACAGAGGTGTTAGAGGGGCTCGGAGGCAGGCATGGTAGTCTGCGATTGGGGCATTCAGAGCACGTGAGTAAGGGACAGGATCCAGGAGAAGTCCAGGAGGCCAAGTTGAGCCACCCACCCAGCCACCTGCATCAGAACCAGTGCCACCAGGAAAGCGCCTAAGTATTAGCAGCTGGAGCGTCTGTCCTGAGAAGGCACCGAAGCACCTGTCTGCTGCCCAGACAGTTTCTCTAGAGAAAGCTTGCTGCCCCACCAGGAGTTCACAGTCGTGCATCACCGAGAGGCTGCCAAGCCTGCTGAAGCCTAAGGTTAGTCCACTCCTACTATGCAATGTAAGGTCTAGTGATGCTGTGACGAGGCAGCTGAGGACCATCAAATCAAACTGTAGCCCCGCGGAGCAATGCTAAAAGAATCAGGAGCGCAGGTGGTTTCTCCTCCATCCTCCCAGGCAGAGGAGGGGCTTCAGCAAGGAGGAGACAGCTGAATAGAAGAGTGCCTGGCTGCGTAGCTGGGGCTCAAGGTTTTGGCTTCCATCATCGTGGATCTACCCTTGAGAAGCTGCGTCTCTTGGGAGCTGGGGACATTCACCTGACCTCATACTGCAGGGCAGGAGAGGGCAGAATGCGGGACACCGAAACGGAAGGGAAATGCCTGCACAGCGGCCCTCTGACGAGAGCGGCAGCATCCTCCTCTCAGTGGTCTATCCCAGCGCAGCGGCCGCTGAGACCACAGTGGCTGCAAAGATGATAGTCACCCTGCTTCCCCTTCACACTTTCACGGCCACGGTGGCAAATGCCACACGGGCTCAGAAACTCCCTGGCAGCTGCGCTGGGCAGGGACCAAGCGGGAGGCACCGCTGATGTGCCTCCACGTGTTCACTGGGGTCCGGCTGGAGAATCTGCCCGTGCCAGACACTCCCCAGGGAGCTGGTACCGCAGAAGTGAACATGCTGGACATGGAGAAGACGGTGCTCTCTCGGCAGCGGGAGTGCCTGCTGGGGAACGTCCACCCGCACCCGTCATGCCCTGGGAAACATCTCTTTGGAAGCAATGTCCTCTCGCAGTGGCACAGCAGCACAAGAGATCCTGCCGTGGAGAGGCCCCGTCCCGCCACCAGGATATCGGGAGATATACCCACCCCGCACCCGCTGCTGTCCCAAAGGCACCAAGAGCACACCTCGACCACAAGCACAGTGGTCAGCACCAAGGGAGCCGCCTGGGGTCAAAAGCTGTGAGCGTCTGACAAGCCTTTGACGCCATTTCCCACAGCATTCTGCTGAGAAACGAGTGCTTATGGCTTGGACGGCTGCACTCTTTGCGGGGCCAAAAGCTGGCTGGGTGGCCAGGCCTAAGGAGTGGTAGCGAAAGGAGTTAAATCCAGCTGGTGGCCGCCACAAGCGGTGTGTTCCCCAGGGCTCAGTCCCAGGGCCAGTTCTGTTTAATCTCTTCTCGACGATCTGGACGGGGGCCTTGAGTGCTCCCTCAGTAAGTTTGCAGGCGACACCAAGCTGGGCAGGAGCGTTCATCTGCTTGAAGACAGAAAGGCTCTGCAGGGGGGTGTGGACAGCTGGGTTGATGTCCAAAGCCAATTCCATGAGGTTCAACAAGGCTCAGTGCAGGCCCTGCACTCGGGCGCCACAGCACCCCACGCCACCCTACAGGCTGGGGCAGAGTGGGTGGGAAGCTGCCTGAGGAAAAGGCCCTGGGGTGTTGGTCAGCGGCCGGCTGCATATGAGCCAGCAGTGTGGCCAGGTGGCCAGGAAGGCCAGTAGCGCCCTGGCCTGTGTCAGAAATAGGGCGGCCAGCAGGGCTAGGGAATGATGGTCCCCCTGTGCTCGGCACTGCTGGCCGCACCTCGAGCAGCGCGATCAGTTTTGGGCCCCTCACTACAAGAAAATACTGAGTGGCTGGAGCGCGTCCAAGATGAGCAGCGAAGCTGGTGAAGGTTTGGAGCACAAGTGTGACGAGGAGCGGCTGATGGGTAACTGGGGTGTGAGCCTGGGAAGAAGAAAAGGAGGCTGAGGGGAGACTTAGCGCTTCTGCAGCTGCTGAAAGGAGGTTGTGGCGAGGTGCATGTCGGTCTCTTGTCCCACGTAAACAAGCGTAGGACCAGAGGAAAAGGCCCCAGGTTGCACCAGGGGACGTTTAGATTGAACTGGGAAAGATTTCTTCACCAAAACGGTTGTCAGCACTGGGGGAGGCTGCCCAGGGAGTGGTGGAGGCACCATCCCTGGAGGTAGTTTAAAGACGCGTTAGACGTGGCGCACTGCAGCATGGCTTATTGGTGGACTTGGCAGTGCTGGGTTTGCGGTTGGACTCGGTGATCTTAAAGGCCTTCTCAACCTAAACGACTCTCTGATTCTATATGACAATACGTCCAAACTATAGCAGCGTGCGTATCACATGGCAAGCGGCTGTGAAGGAAATTAACTCTAGCCCAGCCTCAAGGAGTACACCAGGGCAGCTGTGAGCCGCTGAGGCGGGCGGGGGCCAAAGGCCCGGTGGCCGGTGGCCGTGCCTGTGATGCACTCTGGTGATGTCAGATGTCACAATGGGGACAGTTACCAGGGGCGGCAGCAGGCCTGGGATGTCAGATGTCACAATGGGGACAGTTACCAGGGGCGCCAGCAGGCCTGGGCCAGCCGTGAGTGACACACGGGCGGGAGGCTGGGCTGGCCGAGGGCTGGGGGAGAAAGGCTGGCCCCCGCGGGTGGGCTCTCACCCTGCCTTCTCATTTCAGCCTTGAATGCTTTGTCCTGCCTCGGGAGTCCCTGTTACGTTGATTCGGGTTGTGCTCAGCGGATCACATAAAGGCTTTGCAGGTAGTCCATACTGATATAGCCATAGACGACACGAATCTGTCGTTCCTAGAAAGGTTCGTAGATCTCTCACCGTTTCCAGTCTGGGTGTCTGGCAGACAGCCTCCTTCCTTGTTCTTCCCAGGGAGCGTGCCCAGCGGAGACTTCGTATCCCAGGTATGCCGCTTTTTCTTGCACCAGCTGTGCTTTCTGTTGGGAGACTCTATAGCCACTTAATACCCAAGAAGTTTACAAGAGAGATCGTCCGTTGTACACATTCTTCTTCTGTTTCGGTCGCATATTAATAAGTCATCTCAGATTGTAGAAGAACGCCATCTCCCAGTGGCTGTTGCCATTGTTCCAATTCTTTGGCTAGTGGTTACCAAACAAAGTGGGGACTATTTTTAAATCCCTGTGGTAAAACCGTCCAGCTTAGCTGCATCTTTCTCCCTCTGTTGAGAGACTCCCATTCAAAAGCAAAAGCTTTTGACTTTCCTGAGCTCGGGGTAGACAGAAAAAGGCATCTTTTAAGTCTAACACTGTAACCCAAATCAAGTTATCCTTAATTTTGTTAAAAGCATATATGGGTTTGCTACTACGGGGTGCAAAGTTTTAGTTATTTCACCCTGCATCGAGGGCCCAGCCGCTGGCTGGGGAGCGCCTTGGGCAGGGCATGGGGATGCCCGGGTGCTGGGGCTGGGCGCAGGCCTTGCTCTGCCGCCCAGCTGGCTCACCCCCTCTCCTGCCTGCCCCCAGCTCCCTGCGGCTCCCACAGCCAGCTCCCTCCTGCCCAGCCCCACTGAAGCCCTTCTCTCTCTCCTCCTGCAGGCCATGGCTGCAACATTCTTCTATTGGTTGGTAGTAAGCCTCATCCAGCCACAGATGGCTTGGTGATGAGCTGGCTGATGCCATGCATGAGCGCATGCAGCAGCGTGCCCAGCAGCTGAACAGGAGATGTCTCGGCTGCTGCAGGAGCTGGACGCAGAAGAGCGGCTTTACCTGCGGAGCCCTGCTCTCGGCTGCCTGGCAGCACTGGTTGTTATGGGCCATTGTTGCACCCCTGGTTCCTGTGCTTAGTGCTGTGGTGCTGTCCCAGCAAAAGCAGCCATGAGCCAGAGAGCAGCAGCAAGGAGGGCAGCTCCAAAACAAGGCGTGTAGGAGGACCAAGAAGAGAAACCCAGTGTTGCGCTGGATGTGGCAAGTTTCGACCAAGTGCCCCCCGAAACGGTTCTGTGATGCTGCAGCAGCTGATGAATGCTCTGTGTCTGCCAAAAACTCTCCAGGACCAGTTTCGTGCCACGACTGAAGCCAGCCATCAGTGTGGGCATTGCCTTACAAGACTGGATTCCCCACAACACTTACGCTGTCTACCGCTTGCTCGTTGCCCCTGGCAGGCCCCAAGGACATGCCTTCCACATGGAGAGGGGCACCGCAGAGGGGGAGCTGCTGAGGAACCCCATGCTCCGCGTAGAGCTGAAGTGCACATGCGGGCAGGAGCAGCTGGTGGAGGGCGCGCTGTGCTTCATCCACCACCCCAAGGAGCAGCTGATGGAAAATCAGGGTGCCAGCCTCCTAGGCACCCTCTGCACTGGCCCCTACCTGGACATGGAGGAAACCACCCGCTGGTTCCAGATATTGCTAAAAGCAGCCTGGCAGCGTTTGCCTAAGTCGGAACACTGCGGTCTGACAGTGCTGCCCTCCAGGCGCTCCTGCAAGGTCCGGCTGATGTCCGGTTCCAAAGCTGCCCTCCTGACTGACATGATGTTTGGGTTGCAGCAGGATGACACGGACATCTTCCTGAGCATCAGGTAGGCAGAGGCCACTGTTGCCAGCAGCAGGACGCAGCCAGCGAGCTGTGCTATGGGAGAGGTTCAGTTTCTTCATGCACAGGGCCAGTCCTCAAGACACTCCCCGGAGAGCTGGTGCTGCACAACGGAGCGCATCGGACACGCACAACACACTGCTCTGTTTGCAACGGCAATTGCTGCCGCACCTTTCCTCCACAGCAAAGCGCACTGTGGGGCGCGGGGCCCGATGCAGCGGAAGGGACCGATGCAAGGAGCCTTGGTGAGGAGCGGATGAGGCCACGCGAGAGTGCATGCAGCAGCACTTTTCATGAAGTTAAGCACGAAGAAAACACCGTTGCGGTGGAACTTAGGTGGTGACGCAAGTGGAGGCAGACTGAGAAACACTATGCCTACGTGGCTGGGTTCGGACAAAATGGAAAAATGCCTTTTATTGTTTATATAAATTGTATATAAATATCTTCGATAGTACATGTGTCAGACCCTGACAGGCTTTCTGTGTCCTTCTTGTTTGCTATTTGCTGTTGCTGTAGGTGCCCGTATGCTACGGTTCTAAGTTCCGGTTCTTCACATCCTGTTTACATACCTGACAATTTGGGGCTGTCTGAAAGGTACACGGCTAAGTCTTTAAAGCAACTAGCTCGTCTGCAGACCCACTACAGACCCCAGCAATCTTCATACAGGGCAGTGTGCTACAGCACAATTTTGTCATTCTGTTTACCTCCAGCATGTGGTGTGAGTGGGCACATGGCAGGAGATACTCCCTTTTTATCTTGGTGGTTTTCAAATAAGGAAAGAAAAAAAGAATTAAAAGCAACAGAAACCCACCCTTGGGCTGCCTGTGGGAGGGCCAGGCCAGAAGGCAGCAGGTCTTGGGAGAGTCGGGCGGTGCTGGCTGTCCCCACAGCCACTTTGGATCATGGGAAGCATTAGGAAACTTTCACAACTGGCCCAGGCCAAGCCAGGAGAGAGGCCGGGAGGCAAAGTATGGACTTACAAGAGTAATTCTTTACTCATGCGCATGAGGTGTCCCATTCAAACTGGGGCACCCCGAACACGGCTTTACACGAGGTTCTCAGACCTCAACATGATTTGACCAATCCCTCTTTAACTCAGAGATACTATTATTTTGCAAAGCAGCTGCAATTCTATGGCATCACGTGGCATCACGTCCCACCTGCCGCGTTCTTGATGTAAACGACCCTGGAGCTGGTCTCGCTACGGTTACTTATCGGTGCTGCCAGGCAACGGGGGGGTTTCACAGAGGTGTTAGAGGGGCTCGGAGGCAGGCATGGTAGTCTGCGATTGGGGCATTCAGAGCACGTGAGTAAGGGACAGGATCCAGGAGAAGTCCAGGAGGCCAAGTTGAGCCACCCACCCAGCCACCTGCATCAGAACCAGTGCCACCAGGAAAGCGCCTAAGTATTAGCAGCTGGAGCGTCTGTCCTGAGAGGCACCGAAGCACCTGTCTGCTGCCCAGACAGTTTCTCTAGAGAAGCTTGCTGCCCACCAGGAGTTCACAGTCGTGACATCACCGAGAGGCTGCCAAGCCTGCTGAAGCCTACAGGTTATCGTCCACTCCTACTATGCAATGTAAGGTCTAGTGATGCTGTGACGAGGCAGCTGAGGACCATCAAATCAAACTGTAGCCCCGCGGAGCAATGCTAAAAGAATCAGGAGCGCAGGTGGTGTTCTCCTCCATCCTCCCAGGCAGAGGAGGGGCTTCAGCAAGGAGGAGACATGCTGAATAGAAGAGTGCCTGGCTGCGTAGCTGGGGCTCAAGGTTTTGGCTTCCATCATCGTGGATCTACCCTTGAGAAGCTGCGTCTCTTGGGAGCTGGGGACATTCACCTGACCTCATACTGCAGGGCAGGAGAGGGCAGAATGCGGGACACCGAAACGGAAGGGAAATGCCTGCACAGCGGCCCTCTGACGAGAGCGGCAGCATCCTCCTCTCAGTGGTCTATCCCAGCGCAGCGGCCGCTGAAGACCACAGTGGCTGCAAAGATGATAGTCACCCTGCTTCCCCTTCACACTTTCACGGCCACGGTGGCAATGCCACACGGGCTCAGAAACTCCCTGGCAGCTGCGGCTGGGCAGGGACCAAGCGGGAGGCACCGCTGATGTGCCTCCACGTGTTCACTGGGGTCCGGCTGGAGAATCTGCCCGTGCCAGACACTCCCCAGGGAGCTGGTACCGCAGAAGTGAACATGCTGGACATGGAGAAGACGGTGCTCTCTCGGCAGCGGGAGTTGCCTGCTGGGGAACGTCCACCCGCACCCCGTCATGCCCCTTGGGAAACATCTCTTTGGAAGCAATGTCCTCTCGCAGTGGCACAGCAGCACAGAGATCCTGCCGTGGAGAGGCCCCGTCCCGCCACCAGGATATCGGGAGATATACCACCCCGCACCCGCTGCTGTCCCAAAGGCACCAAGAGCACACCCTCGACCACAAGCACAGTGGTCAGCACCAAGGGAGCCGCCTGGCTCAAAAGCTGTGAGCGTCTGACAAGCCTTTGACGCCATTTCCCACAGCATTCTGCTGAGAAACGAGCTGCTTATGGCTTGGACGGCTGCACTCTTTGCGGGGCCAAAAGCTGGCTGGGTGGCCAGGCCTAAGGAGTGGTAGCGAAAGGAGTTAAATCCAGCTGGTGGCCAGCCACAAGCGGTGTTCCCCAGGGCTCAGTCCCAGGGCCAGTTCTGTTTAATCTCTTTCTCGACGATCTGGACGGGGGCCTTGAGTGCTCCCTCAGTAAGTTTGCAGGCGACACCAAGCTGGGCAGGAGCGTTCATCTGCTTGAAGACAGAAAGGCTCTGCAGGGGGGTGTGGACAGGCTGGGTTGATGTCCAAAGCCAATTCCATGAGGTTCAACAAGGCTCAGTGCCAGGCCCTGCACTCGGGCCACAGCAGCCCCACGCCACCCTACAGGCCTGGGGCAGAGTGGCTGGGAAGCTGCCTGGAGGAAAAGGCCCTGGGGGTGTTGGTCAGCGGCCGGCTGCATATGAGCCAGCAGTGTGGCCAGGTGGCCAGGAAGGCCAAGAGCGCCCTGGCCTGTGTCAGAAATAGTGCGGCCAGCAGGGCTAGGGAATGATGGTCCCCCTGTGCTCGGCACTGCTGAGGCCGCACCTCGAGCAGCGCGATCAGTTTTGGGCCCCTCACTACAAGAAAAATACTGAGGTGCTGGAGCGCGTCCAAAGATGAGCAGCGAAGCTGGTGAAGGTTCTGGAGCTCAAGTGTGACGAGGAGCGGCTGAGGGAACTGGGGTGTTGAGCCTGGAGAAAAGGAGGCTGAGGGGAGACCTTAGCGCTCTCTGCAGCTGCCTGAAAGGAGGTTGTGGCGAGGTGCATGTCGGTCTCTTGTCCCACGTAACAAGCGCTAGGACAAGAGGAAAAGGCCCCAGGTTGCACCAGGGGACGTTTAGATTGATACTGGGAAAGATTTCTTCACCAAAACGGTTGTCAAGCACTGGGGGAGGCTGCCCAGGGAAGTGGTGGAGGCACCATCCCTGGAGGTAGTTAAAAGACGCGCAGACGTGGCGCACCACAGCATGGGTTATTGGTGGACTTGGCAGTGCTGGGTTTGCGGTTGGACTCGGTGATCTTAAAGGCCTTCTCCAACCTAAACGACTCTCTGATTCTATATGACAATACGTCCAAACTATAGCAGCGTGCGTATCACATGGCAAGCGGCTGTGAAGGAAATTAACTCTAGCCCAGCCTCAAGGAGTACACCAGGGCAGCTGTGAGCCGCTGAGGCGGGCTGGGGCCAAAGGCCGGGCTGGCCGGTGGCCGTGCCTGTGATGCACTCTGGTGATGTCAGATGTCACAATGGGGACAGTTACCAGGGGCAGCAGCAGGCCTGGGATGTCAGATGTCACAATGGGGACAGTTACCAGGGGCGCCAGCAGGCCTGGGCCAGCCGTGAGTGCACACGTGGCGGGAGGCTGGGCTGGACGAGGGCTGGGGGAGAAAGGCTGGCCCCCGCGGGTGGGCTCTCACCCTGCCTTCTCATTTCAGCCTTGAATGCTTTGTCTGCCTCGGGAGTCCATGTTACGTTGATTCGGGTTGTGCTCAGCGGATCACATAAAGGCTTTGCAGGTAGTCCATACTGATATAGCCATAGACGACACGAATCTGTCGTTCCTAGAAAGGTTCGTAGATCTCTCACCGTTTCCAGTCTGGGTGTCTGGCAGACAGCCTCCTTCCTTGTTCTTCCCAGGGAGCGTTGCCCAGCGGAGACTTCGTATCCCAGGTATGCCGCTTTTTCTTGCACCAGCTGTGCTTTCTGTTGGGAGACTCTATAGCCACTTAAACCCAAGAAGTTTACAAGAGAGATCGTCCGTTGTACACATTCTTCTTCTGTTTCAGTCGCTATTAATAAGTCATCTCCAGATTGTAGAAGAACGCCATCTCCCAGTGGCTGTTGCCATTGTTCCAATTCTTTGGCTAGTTGGTTACCAAACAAAGTGGGACTATTTTTAAATCCCTGTGGTAAAACCGTCCAGCTTAGCTGCATCTTTCTCCCTCTGTTGAGAGACTCCCATTCAAAAGCAAAAAGCTTTTGACTTTCCTGAGCTCGGGGTAGACAGAAAAAGGCATCTTTTAAGTCTAACACTGTAACCCAAATCAAGTTATCCTTAATTTTGTTAAAAGCATATATGGGTTTGCTACTACGGGGTGCAAAGTTTTAGTTATTTCACCCTGCATCGAGGGCCCAGCCGCTGGCGGGAGCGCCTTGGGCAGGGCATGGGGACGCCCGGGTGCTGGGGCTGGGCGCAGGCCTTGCTGCCTCCCAGCTGGCTCACCCCCTCTCCTGCCTGCCCCCAGCTCCCTGCGGCTCCCACAGCCAGCTCCCTCCTGCCCAGCCCCACTGAAGCCCTTCTCTCTCTCCTCCTGCAGGCCATGGCTGCAACGTTCTTCTATTGGTTGGTAGTAAGCCTCATCCAGCCACAGATGGTTGGTGATGAGCTGGATGATGCCATGCATGAGCGCATGCAGCAGCGTGCCCAGCAGCTGAACCAGGAGATGTCTCGGCTGCTGCAGGAGCTGGAGCAGAAGAGCGGCTTTACCTGGGGAGCCCTGCTCTCGGCTGCCTGGCAGCACTGGTGGTTATGGGCCATTGTTGCACCCCTGGTCCTGTGCTTAGTGCTGTGGTGCTGTCCCAGCAAAAGCAGCCATGAGCCAGAGAGCAGCAGCAAGGAGGGCAGCTCCCAAAACAAGGCGTGTAAGGAGGACCAAGAAGAGAAACCCAGTGTTGCGCTGGATGTGGCAAGTTTCGACAAAGTGCCCCCCGAAACGGTCTGTGATGCTGCAGCAGCTGATGAATGCTCTGTGTCTGCCAAAAACTCTCCAGGACCAGTTTCGTGCCACGACTGAAGCCAGCCATCAGTGTGGGCATTGCCTTACAAGACTGGATTCCCCACAACACTTACGCTGTCTACCGCTTGCTCGTGCCCCTGGAGCGCCCCCAAGGACATGCCTTCCACATGGAGAGGGGCACCGCAGAGGGGGAGCTGCTGAGGAACCCCATGCTCCGCGTAGAGCTGAAGTGCACATGCGGGCAGGAGCAGCTGATGGAGGGCGCGCTGTGCTTCATCCACCACCCCAAGGAGCAGCTGATGGAAAAATCAGGGTGCCAGCCTCCTAGGCACCCTCTGCACTGGCCCCTACCTGGACATGGAGGAAACCACCCGCTGGTTCCAGATATTGCTAAAAGCAGCCTGGCAGCGTTTGCCTAAGTCGGAACACTGCGGTCTGACAGTGCTGCCCTCCAGGCGCTCCTGCAAGGTCCGGCTGATGTCCGGTTCCAAAGCTGCCCTCCTGACTGAGATGATGTTTGGGTTGCAGCAGGATGACACGGACATCTTCCTGAGCATCAGGTAGGCAGAGGCCACTGTTGCCAGCAGCAGGACGCAGCCAGAGAGCTGTGCTATGGGAGAGGTTCAGTTCTTCATGCACAGGGCCAGTCCTCAAGACACTCCCCGGAGAGCTGGTGCTGCACAACGGAGCGCATCGGACACGCACAACACACTGCTCTGTTTGCAACGGCAATTGCTGCCGCACCTTTCCTCCACAGCAAAAGCGCACTGTGGGGCGCGGGGCCCGATGCAGCGGAAGGGACCGATGCAAGGAGCCTTGGTGAGGAGCTGGATGAGTCCACGCGAGAGTGCATGCAGCAGCACTTTTCATGAAGTTAAGCACGAAGAAACACCGTTGCGGTGGAACTTAGGTGGTGACGCAAGTGGAGGCAGACTGAGAAACACTATGCCTACGTGGCTGGGTTCGGACAAAATGGAAAAATGCCTTTTATTGTTTATATAAATTGTATATAAATATCTTCGATAGTACATGTGTCAGACCCTGACAGGCTTTCTGTGTCCTTCTTGTTTGCTATTTGCTGTTGCTGTAGGTGCCCGTATGCTACGGTTCTAAGTTCCGGTTCTTCACATCCTGTTTACATACCTGACAATTTGGGGCTGTCTGAAAGGTACACGGCTAAGTCTTTAAAGCAACTAGCTCGTCTGCAGACCCACTACAGACCCCAGCAATCTTCATACAGGGCAGTGTGCTACAGCACAATTTTGTCATTCTGTTTACCTCCAGCATGTGGTGTGAGTGGGCACATGGCAGGAGATACTCCCTTTTTATCTTGGTGGTTTTCAAATAAGGAAAGAAAAAAAGAATTAAAAGCAACAGAAACCCACCCTTGGGCTGCCTGTGGGAGGGCCAGGCCAGAAGGCAGCAGGTCTTGGGAGAGTCGGGCGGTGCTGGCTGTCCCCACAGCCACTTTGGATCATGGGAAGCATTAGGAAACTTTCACAACTGGCCCAGGCCAAGCCAGGAGAGAGGCCGGGAGGCAAAGTATGGACTTACAAGAGTAATTCTTTACTCATGCGCATGAGGTGTCCCATTCAAACTGGGGCACCCCGAACACGGCTTTACACGAGGTTCTCAGACCTCAACATGATTTGACCAATCCCTCTTTAACTCAGAGATACTATTATTTTGCAAAGCAGCTGCAATTCTATGGCATCACGTGGCATCACGTCCCACCTGCCGCGTTCTTGATGTAAACGACCCTGGAGCTGGTCTCGCTACCGTTACTTATCGGTGCTGCCAGGCAACGGGGGGGTTTCACAGAGGTGTTAGAGGGGCTCGGAGGCAGGCATGGTAGTCTGCGATTGGGGCATTCAGAGCACGTGAGTAAGGGACAGGATCCAGGAGAAGTCCAGGAGGCCAAGTTGAGCCACCCACCCAGCCACCTGCATCAGAACCAGTGCCACCAGGAAAGCGCCTAAGTATTAGCAGCTGGAGAGTCTGTCCTGAGAGGCACCGAAGCACCTGTCTGCTGCCCAGACAGTTTCTCTAGAGAAGCTTGCTGCCCACCAGGAGTTCACAGTCGTGACGTCACCGAGAGGCTGCCAAGCCTGCTGAAGCCTACAGGTTATCGTCCACTCCTACTATGCAATGTAAGGTCTAGTGATGCTGTGACGAGGCAGCTGAGGACCATCAAATCAAACTGTAGCCCCGCGGAGCAATGCTAAAAGAATCAGGAGCGCAGGTGGTGTTCTCCTCCATCCTCCCAGGCAGAGGAGGGGCTTCAGCAAGGAGGAGACATGCTGAATAGAAGAGTGCCTGGCTGCGTAGCTGGGGCTCAAGGTTTTGGCTTCCATCATCGTGGATCTACCCTTGAGAAGCTGCGTCTCTTGGGAGCTGGGGACATTCACCTGACCTCATACTGCAGGGCAGGAGAGGGCAGAATGCGGGACACCGAAACGGAAGGGAAATGCCTGCACCGCGGCCCTCTGACGAGAGCGGCAGCATCCTCCTCTCAGTGGTCTATCCCAGCGCAGCGGCCGCTGAAGACCACAGTGGCTGCAAAGATGATAGTCACCCTGCTTCCCCTTCACACTTTCACGGCCACGGTGGCAATGCCACACGGGCTCAGAAACTCCCTGGCAGCTGCGGCTGGGCAGGGACCAAGCGGGAGGCACCGCTGATGTGCCTCCACGTGTTCACTGGGGTCCGGCTGGAGAATCTGCCCGTGCCAGACACTCCTCAGGGAGCTGGTACCGCAGAAGTGAACATGCTGGACATGGAGAAGACGGTGCTCTCTCGGCAGCGGGAGTTGCCTGCTGGGAAACGTCCACCCGCACCCCGTCATGCCCCTTGGGAAACATCTCTTTGGAAGCAATGTCCTCTCGCAGTGGCACAGCAGCACAGAGATCCTGCCGTGGAGAGGCCCCGTCCCGCCACCAGGATATCGGGAGATATACCACCCCGCACCCGCTGCTGTCCCAAAGGCACCAAGAGCACACCCTCGACCACAAGCACAGTGGTCAGCACCAAGGGAGCCGCCTGGCTCAAAAGCTGTGAGCGTCTGACAAGCCTTTGACGCCATTTCCCACAGCATTCTGCTGAGAAACGAGCTGCTTATGGCTTGGACGGCTGCACTCTTTGCGGGGCCAAAAGCTGGCTGGGTGGCCAGGCCTAAGGAGTGGTAGCGAAAGGAGTTAAATCCAGCTGGTGGCCAGCCACAAGCGGTGTTCCCCAGGGCTCAGTCCCAGGGCCAGTTCTGTTTAATCTCTTTCTCGACGATCTGGACGGGGGCCTTGAGTGCTCCCTCAGTAAGTTTGCAGGCGACACCAAGCTGGGCAGGAGCGTTCATCTGCTTGAAGACAGAAAGGCTCTGCAGGGGGGTGTGGACAGGCTGGGTTGATGTCCAAAGCCAATTCCATGAGGTTCAACAAGGCTCAGTGCCAGGCCCTGCACTCGGGCCACAGCAGCCCCACGCCACCCTACAGGCCTGGGGCAGAGTGGCTGGGAAGCTGCCTGGAGGAAAAGGCCCTGGGGGTGTTGGTCAGCGGCCGGCTGCATATGAGCCAGCAGTGTGGCCAGGTGGCCAGGAAGGCCAAGAGCGCCCTGGCCTGTGTCAGAAATAGTGCGGCCAGCAGGGCTAGGGAATGATGGTCCCCCTGTGCTCGGCACTGCTGAGGCCGCACCTCGAGCAGCGCGATCAGTTTTGGGCCCCTCACTACAAGAAAAATACTGAGGTGCTGGAGCGCGTCCAAAGATGAGCAGCGAAGCTGGTGAAGGTTCTGGAGCACAAGTGTGACGAGGAGCGGCTGAGGGAACTGGGGTGTTGAGCCTGGAGAAAAGGAGGCTGAGGGGAGACCTTAGCGCTCTCTGCAGCTGCCTGAAAGGAGGTTGTGGCGAGGTGCATGTCGGTCTCTTGTCCCACGTAACAAGCGCTAGGACAAGAGGAAAAGGCCCCAGGTTGCACCAGGGGACGTTTAGATTGATACTGGGAAAGATTTCTTCACCAAAACGGTTGTCAAGCACTGGGGGAGGCTGCCCAGGGAAGTGGTGGAGGCACCATCCCTGGAGGTAGTTAAAAGACGCGTAGACGTGGCGCACTGCAGCATGGCTTATTGGTGGACTTGGCAGTGCTGGGTTTGCGGTTGGACTCGGTGATCTTAAAGGCCTTCTCCAACCTAAAAGCGTCTGTGATTCTCTGAACTGGGAATAAGGTTTGGGACCACTACTTCTTAGAAACTCGTGTATTGCAGTACAGGGATTACATTACTTAAAAACATAGAGAACATGATATACCAGAACCAGTTCACTAGATTAAACACGTTTTCCAGCCAACCGTGCAAATATCCTTTGAAGTGAAGCAATACTGAAGTCAAAAAAATTAAAAAGGGTCAAAAGTAAGTCCATTAATTTTCACTGCTGTGGCTAATGGAGATCACCGAATTGTGTCTTCCTTTGTTTCACTTTCTTCTTTCAGAAGAATCCATAGCAACATTAGAGGAAATTATTTGTGTGTCGAGTGCCATAAAAACATATAAATGATCTTATTTTTAAGTATGTGAGAAGGTCACTGGTTTCAGGTGGGACAGAATATTCAGCATATGCCACAGGGCTCTGACAATGTGGGACCTACCGAGTGGGAATGGACTAAATGCCTACTTGCAGTCAGATAAGCCGAGAGAAGGTATTCACACTACACCATGAACAAGCTGCCTGCAGATATGCTAGAAAGAGTTTTGAGTTTTAGCAGTTCACCTAAGAGCGTGAAACCGTATTAGACCAGGTGCTGTAGAAAGAAAACGTACTTCTTTCCTAATATGAGAAAACGTAGAAAACATACAGAAGATGCAAGAGGGAATACAACAACATCTGGAAGATTTGCAGACTTTTACAGAACAGTCTGAAAGCTTCAGGCCAAAAAGAGATGATTAAGAAAGAAAAATCAAAGGGATTGGGTGTATGTGAGAGGTGGCAGAAGGCATGTGCTTCACTGCATGCAAAGCAAGAACCAACCACAGAACAAGACCCAACAGATTTGTGTACACAGGGAATATAAAAATTGGGCTAAAGGTTACAACCTACCTAGAATCAAGGTGCTAAGGTGAGTACAGCTCCTTATCAAATTTTAATATGAATCACTTTTATTGGGTATTAGATAATAAAAGCTGGGCTGTGGCCTGGAGCAGTTTCCTTCTAGCACTGAACTCATGCCTGTGCTGAGGTTTTTGGATGCAGGTAAATTAAGACCCTCACACTCAGCTTTACTCCTGAAACCAGGGCAAGGTTCTGCCTGTTAGGCTGGCCACCTATTAGTGTTTCCTAACAGAACAATAAATTTTTCATCATGAAACTCCTGTACATTTTAAGAGTGTAAAAACATTAAGCTAATATATTTCTGTAATTAAAAATTTATGTTATTTCAGTTCATGCTGTACATTTCATTGCTATTATTTTCAGTAGAAGCCTTCTAAAATCGGCCTTCTATTTTGGGTTTTTTTTTCCCCCTGAAACTGATTTGCTGATATCCCGCTAGTCTCCAGTTCATTACTGGAAGTCAATAACAATCAACTGGAGGGTGACTTCACTCACTTTCATATTCCAATTGTACAGTCTTCTAAGATAGCTGATAGTGAGCATTAAAAAGCGCCAAGTAAAAAAAACCCACATACAACAGCAGAAAAATCCAAAACCACTCTGAAGGGCACACTTTAGGATACTTGTAACATGAAGTAAAACACATTAGGATTAAGACTGATTTAAGCCGATTGTGTCACTTCATGTTCTTTAGGTAACAGACTGCCACTATATCCATGGCAGGGGTGAGCACTAAAAAACCAATACATTACTCTTCTAATGGAGTACTTCAAAAGGCTTCTGGACTTTTGGAAAAAGTAATTTGCCTAAGTAGGAAATGCAGAAAAGAAAAGCCCAGCTACAAAAGACCTGGAGGACAGCCATGTCAAAATACCCTGTTCCTACTGTCTAGATCTTAGTCTAGGGACTCCCCAGGTTACTGTTTTTAAACAGACCTGAAAAGCTTGTTTCCTCTGGTGCCTTTTTTTTTTTTTTTTAAATGCTTGTAACGTATCTTGAATTATCTCATTTAAATGTATCATACAAAGCTGTTTTATCCTGTACCTTCTTATAGCTTATGTGACAGGATTCAAGTGTCAGAGAAGGTGATTGTTCACACCAAGTGATACCTGCTATTCATGACCCAGCAGCAAACTTTGACATACTATTTCAGAGTAAAGGGGAAAAGCCATGATGCAGCTTTGGCAACATGATACTTCCTAAAGAGAATCTGGCAGGACACTGGACAGTGTCACAGACACTTCTACTACTAAGGAGTAGAGGGAAAGACAAGAAAACACATATAGCCAAGTGTATTTACTTTATATCGGCTCTACTGTACAAATACATTCACTGGTTTAAATGTCTATTTGGCAAACTTTTAATTCAAGACAAGTCTAAGTGGTATTCACAGCAAAGTTTTCAGTCCTGTTTAATAGGATTAAAAACCTGGCTAGCAACCATTTTCTTGAAGCAGAGGATGAACACCAGAAAAAGTTGCTAATTGGAAAAAGAAAATAAATCTTTCACAGCTGTGGTTCATAAGTAGGATCTTTGAAAGTTTGCAGATAAATTTAAGCTCTCCCACTTTCAGTAAAAACATTGGAAAGTTTGCACTAAAATTGGTAAGTGCAAATTAACTTACTCATATTAAATTCTTGTTATATTGATGAACTTCCAGTCCCGCAAGCTCACAAGTGAGAGCCATACACCAAATTCATTCACTGCCCAGAGCATCTCCTGTACGCGTATTTGCAGGGATAACTGTCTTGAGTTATTTCTATCAGTAAGTATAAACAATTTTTCTTGCTACTCTTTGCCACATTCACCTTCATTCCTTCAGAACATCATGTTAGAATAAACTCCTATATTCTTAAAAATTGCTGAAATTTAAGATTGAAATCAGTTAAACTATTTAACTGGGCTTCAGGGTTCTACCTCCTCTTAAATTAGCCCATGTAAATGCAGTTTGATTAAATTCAGCCACAATGAACATCTTAAGTTAGCTTAATATTTCTATCTGAACAGCTCCAGTGACATTCAAATTTATTATGTCAAGATTAAAAAAACACATTGAAATTAACCAACAATATTATTTAGAGGTATATTATTCTTTGGCTTTAAGGAAAAAAGACACTAAAATGTAAATTTCCAATTAAATGGGATAGAACATTCTTTTTATAAACTTTGAGCTAGAAAGCAAAGGGATATACTTTCTCTCCCATGTCTGCTCTGTTAACGTGAACTGAGGCTAACAGTCAATCATATCACAGCAATTTCAGTTTTTTAATCCACAGAAAATATTCCCTCATTTTACTAGACAAGTCAGTAGTTCCAATTTTTAATCCTTAAAGGGTTGGGACTGAAACTTGAGAATCCAGGTCACAGGTGACAGCAGAATACCCTCCCACCTCCTCCCCCGGTTTAATTTGTATAGTCCACATCAGAATCTTACCAGCTCTCTGCCTATAAAGATTTCCAGGGAAGATAAAGGTGAACTGATGACATATAAGCTAATTTCCCCTCCAAATCATACAGGCTAAAACCAGCGTAAAGATTTATTTTAGCCTTTAGCATCCTTAAATTCTTAGGAATTATATTACAAAAGCCTATCCTGTATTTGACAGTACTCAGTCAGGGCAGAAGATATAAACAAATGCATTTTGCTCCTGTGTGACATGGTCTTCTGAAAGTTCCTTCTCAATCCCTAGCTTTCTTGAAAATCCCAGATCAGAGGGCCCCTGGGAAATACTGTGACTGGAACCAAGTGAACGCTGCTTCATCTTGGAATTTCAACATATAAGTAGAAAAACAGTGAAAAGGGGGATTTTTATTATTGTAACTAAAAATGAGAAGCATTCAATATTCTATTTTAATATAACTAGCTTGAATCAGAAAACTGAAGGAGACCCGCTAAGTTTATAAATCAGTGACAATAAAACAGATAATAAACCAGTTATATATAGCATACCACTCAAATACACACACATGATGTAATTGCCTGTTTTATTTAGTGGAATCACTTTTGTAGATTAGTTTCCAATTCCCATGTACTCCAGTGCAAGGCTCCACCATCGACAGGCATAATGCAGTTTGTTCAACTGAATCCAAACTAAAAAAAAAAAAAAAAAAGTACAATCTCAAAAGTTAAGTTAGAAACTAAGTTGACACATTTTCTTTGGGACCAGGAATCTGTACATAGTACAAAATATACATTTATTGAACTTTCTGTAAACACAGTTTGAATAGTGTAAAACTGTAAATAGTGGGTGAACTACGTGGAGAATAATTTATTATATATTGTTATACATTCTACTTAAGGAAAATAGTTATGCTCTTGTATATTACTCTGTTAAATTTATAAATTCCATAATGAAGCTGTGTAATCTGCAAACATGCTTTTCAAGCTTAAATCTCTCCATTCGTAACACACATTTATACAGGTCATCAATGAAAAAACGTTACACTTTCCACAAAATAGTTATAAAGATGTAATTAATTTTCTAAAAAGACAGGCACAGCATGTCACTACAAATGAGACTCATGTTACAATGTGGAGTCAATTCTGTGAGAAGATAGGTGAAAACTCTCTAATTCAGCATGTTTGTACGTGGTCTTAGTAACAAGACAGATGCTAGAAACCAAAATGTCTGTTTTGAAAGATTTATGTAGCAGCTGGTCCTGGAAATCAAATATCACACTTTTCAAAGACCCAGTATTCCCAGGCTAGGAGGATCTATGCTTTTATCTTGTATTAACCCTTCATTGCTAGTCATTTAGTTTTCCAACTACCTGGCACAATTTGCCAAGAACATTTGCATAATTCAGGACTTACTCCAAAAACTAGATTCCTGGCACCAAAGAGTTAGATCTGGTTAATAAATGCCACTTAACTCTTGGTACTCAAGGGCAGTGCGAATCACACCATCAGCAATAAAACGTATGATAGGAAATCCCAAATTCCAGCATCAAATGGTCGCACAGCATTAACCCAAAGAACACGCGGTAACAGGTATTGCAGCATCTTGTGTATTGGGGACTCTATTGTATAATGCCCAGTTTCCAATTTAAGAGCCTGGAAATTTCGAACTGCAGCAGACTTGCCAGCCTGGCATCAAACACTCAGCAAGAATAAAAAGTTCCCCTAAAAACACCAACGAAGACCCTTCCAGTAGATCCACCACTGGACATGGACATAATGCCATGTAAATTCAGCACATTTATTCCTAGGTTTTTAGGGTCTCCTTGTTTTTCCATCCCAGGTAACTAATTTTGGGTTTCATCTTTTTATTCTTTACAGCTAAAAGCACTACATCAAAGACTGAACCTCGTAAACTGTGCCCTTCTGATGTTTTAAAAGATCAAAAAAAAATACTGTTACATGTTTGAAGAATTACAGAATTGTTCTCTCCAATGAATCTAACACTTTGCTTTAACATTACCATCTTCTCCCCTTTGGCTTCAGAAATCTTTTTTAAAACCAAAACTGAATAAAGATTACATTTCTTTTTCATTCCAAGGACAGTGGGACAGTTAAGGCTCCAACAATACATGTGCAAACTTTATATACTGCTGTGTGAAGCTCCATCAATATCAGCAGGATATGAAGTTAAGTACATGCCTAATTTTCCCAAGATTATCTCAGTTTAATTTTCCCCTGTAGTTTGAATAAAAATACTGTGCTTCAGCTTGAAATACTAACAGTGAAAGTGAAATCGGCTACTTAGTATTTCCATTGCTCAGACTGGGCTGAATTCAGTAACTCAAGTGCAATTAAACTCTGGACCTTAGTCCAGAGGCGTTGATAGAACTAAGAGTATGTGAGGTTTTATGACCCACCAGTCTCAGCTTTCTCTTTTTCTACCCAAAGATATTTCTCAAAAGAAACAACAATAGCACCTCCTTCAACTCTGCAGGCTTACTCACAATGCATATCGAGAGTCCTGTCTACTTCAGCTGTAAAAACTCCCTGCTCCCACCAGCTCTTCAGAGTGAATGGGAGCAAAAATGAATTTCAGCTTCGTGATTGAGCAAGCTGAGAAGTGCAGGTGTAGTACTCTCAAAAGAAAATGTTCCTATCTGACACAGCACTCACCCTTGCAAATAAATGGCTGGTTACACAATCGTTAAGGACCATTGGGTTTATTTTTCTTTTCTTTTGGGGAACAAAAAAAAGAAGAAAAAAGTAGATGTATAGTGCTGCTTTAAAAAGCATTTGGGCAGGAATCAGTACAAGCATAAAAATCCAACCAGGAATAAAACTATACTCTAGAAATCTGACTTATCCCAGCTCTACTGAAGTTTTGACACTGTCAGAATAGAACTGATTTCACTAATTCTATAAAAGGCATATTTAAAATTAGGCCCATCTTCCCAAATTTTGTGGTTGCAAAGCTTAGGGGTTTTGTTTTTGTTGTTGCCACCTTTAAGGCAACCCCCAAAACCCCTTTCCTAAGCCACCATTACCGCTCCTGTTCTCTTGGCTTAGAAGCAAAGACTTCACAAGAGTGTCTACACGGGGGGAGGCAGAGCAGGGAGGGAAGATCTGGTTTGCTGCTACTCGAAAGAGCAACAAATAAAACCACAGATAAAGCAAAGAATATGCATAGAGCCTAGGTCACCATAGGTCACCAACTCTGACACAATCAGGAGGTTAAAGCTCCAGACACATTTTTTTCCCCATGCATTAAGTAAACAGCTGAAATACTTGTAGAATTTTCCAGAAACAAGTTTTCAGTGGGAGATAACATACAGTCAGCTTTTAGCACGTTGTACATTCTTTTTCTTTTCTACTTGAAAGCATTTAGTGGTCCAGGAGAACAAAGACAAGCTTTAAGTTTTCCTACAGCTTCCTGAACTTCTGTGAACAAACGCCGCGCCGGCGAGTGGCTGCTACCTCATTTACAAAGCAATGTCATTAAGCAAAATAAGGCTACAGAGTGCTTCAGAAGGTGCAGCTTGGACCTGCAGAGACCTGCAGACTTTGCAAGCACTCCACAGAGACAGCTCAGAAACAGCTCAGCAAAAGATGGGATTCTTGGATCAATATTTCAGACAGGTCGGCCAAAAGTTCTTAGCCCCAGATAGTTACTTTTGAATTTTATCTCGTTTTTACAGTTTATAGCAGGAATCACGTTCATTTTATGCACTACAGCACCCTAGAAATTCACATGTGGAGCCTCTTCTTACCACTTTAAGAGTTAAAAGACACTATCCAGCCAAGTAGAGACTTTATACCCTGTAACGATACAAAAAGGCTCGTTATGATCATCTCGGACACACACAGTGATAGGAACAAGCAGGTATACTAGTTATCTAGGAGACATTTTCACATCTTATGAAGCTCAGCACAGAGTAACAATTGCATTTTCTACAGAAAAATGTCAGGTACAGCTCCACAGCTCTACAGCTTTGCTGTTTCTGAACCTATGCAAGGTACTTGTTTGCATTAAAATACCGTATTTGCTCAATGATGAGGAAATGGGTAACATTTTACTAAATGTTTGCCCATTTCAGACATGGCCAACTTTAAATATCAAGAAATTTAAATATACCAAGTCATTTGCGCATAAAAGCAATTCAAGAAGGTGCAGGTAGAGATGAAGGAGAACATCTCAGCATGATGAAAACCTGATGTACACTGAAATAAGGTAAATTGTAATGACCCTATCATTAACCTAATTGCGGCAGCCATGCTGTCTATCCCACAGGACAGAGCTACATACACCTAGAGAAAGCAAATAGCCTTGTCAGCATGGAACTCGTACACAAGACAACATTAAAACCAAAGTCTCGTGATTCATTTTAAGAAAAAGAATGTTTCCCAAAGCAAAATGTTTTGTCTGCTATAGAGCTGAGAATGATCTGCAAAGGCTTTGATGCTCCCTACACAGGTCACTCATTTATCTGGTTTAGTGTGTGGTTTCCCAAACTGTGGCAGGACGGTGATGCAACCATTTCTTCGTTCTCAGTCCCGCCTCCCCACTCTCCATCTTGCCCTAGTACCAGCACCCCATAGCTGGATTATCAACTTACCCAGGCCAGAGAGTACACATTTTTTTCCTTCCTCCTAACTGCACGGCCACATAAGCATGAGTGCTGGCACAATGCCAGTAGGAGCAAACTTCTAGCAACCAGTTTAGTCTTGACAGAAGCAGAACATGAAACCGTATCCTTAGCTCATAAATCACTAAAAATGAAACGCAATATGAAGTCCACCCTAACCCAGTGTATCAAATTAAGTCAGGATTCTTATCGAGGAATCAACTGAAGTGAAAACTTCCCTAATTCTGTTAAATCACCTTTTTACATTTTCAATTCTGGAACTGAACAAAATAGCTCAGTCTAACCTATAGAGTTGAGACAGCACCAGCTTTGCAATAAACAATTTAATGGATGCTGAAGTCATTTTACCATAAGTACATGTTAAAGTGATTAGCTTTGGCACCTGCAGGAACTATCAAGGTAAGTGCTACCATTATTCATCTGCTGCTTAATATTCATCGGGCACCTTGCTATATGACACAACCTAGGATTACTGCAACTCAGCAGTGTAATGACAAGCAGATGAAATCTCTCTCTTCAATTCTCACTTCCACTGGAAGATTAAAATGAACGATGGCCACACACAGAGGTCTTTGTGGTGCTGCTCCTGGCTAGGTAAGATCAAGCCAGCTGAGAGGCTCTGGCTTCATAAGTTGCCTGGGATCTACACATTTCTGCCCCACCACATGTATCGGGGACTCCATTGATACAATGGATTTACAAAGCCTTGCAAATCTAGGACCCCAGTTAATGCAATTGCATTTAGTTAATCCAACATTGGTTTTAAATTGCACTTTTGAAGCCTCTGTCTTGAACATATTTCAATGCTGAATTAGTGAGAATTACTTGAAACAGTTGTCTATAAAGCAGTACAGGTATTCTCCCAGAACGATCAGTGAAACATTTAATCTGACTATAACAAAACTCACAGAAACTGAAGCCAGTGAAGCTGTCAAAAGTAGAAGGAAAACAAAGTTGCATGGCATACGAAGAAAATTAGCTTTACAAATGTAATTTCTTTTTAAAAACAAGCAAATTGGGACCATCCTATTTGAACATGTATTTCAAAATACATCTTTTAACATCACAATTTTCATTTTTGTCACACAAGAATCTTTTTCCAAGAGGGAAATAAATAGCACACAATACTTCCAAAAAAAAAAAAAAAAAAGCTGCCTTGCCCCTGAGGTGCTAATGTTTTTAGCATTTAAAAAGAAGTTTCTGGTGCAAGAAGGAGATGCACAAAGGTGCAAAAGTGCCTTTTCCTTTTCAGAGCAGTGAAAAGTACAGCTTGCCTCTTTTCTAGGATGCTTTATATACTTAGTTTGTAAATTTTGTAATCAAAATCTTTATCTAAAATGGCAGTGTTTATGCATACATAATAGATTCAGTGCTCTGACCTCATCAAAATGCTGAACATCGGTGGGAGAGAGAAAGGCCTGAAACGGGCTTTCTTCTGCTACCCTCAAACCTAGTTACATCGCCTGCAGCAATAGCAGAATTATTTCCTTTGTAACCTTTAGGAGACCTCGTTAGAAGAGGCTTCAAATACATCATTGTCACTGAGACAGTTTAAGTGATTATGGTTTGAAGTATGGCTTTTCACACCACAGTTTTGCTTCCAATTTTTTAAAGTTTAAAACTCAGAGGTTCCACAGTCCAGTTCAAGGTTTTGCCATTTCCAAAACCAAACTTCAGTCTCTATGCAAAAGGACAGAATTGTATCTGCCTACTCCTAAGTTAAGTTTAGCTTTTTGCACTAATACGCCATGTATTATTAAATACGCTTGTTAATTAGGTGCCTGTGAAGCTACAACTTAACATTATTATAGTTTTGCACTCTACAACAAAATTAGACATTTTAAACATTTATTCATAGGTAGGTAAGGAACTGGTTCTTTAAGCAAAAATTGCTATAAATTTATAAATACAAATAGTGCTTATGTTTTCTTCATTCATGCTTGAACAGATTACAAACTGAATACAATGAAGTTACGTTTAAGCACCCCACATAGACAAGAGGGATAAAAGAAAGTTTGCTGGTATATACTATACTTAGTTCCAAGACACTATAAGTTACTTTTTCACTGTTCAGTGTTCCCTAACTCTGCATTAATTTTAAGGCTATATATACAAATATGTATATTTCAAAGTTAGGGAAAGACAAATAGAGCAAAATGCATTGTACTACATTTTCCTATCAAAAAGTAATTATACACCACGTTTTGATTCTGTTTAACTGCAGTAAATGTTACAATTACTTGTTGTACTGATTTTCCTTTTGGGGAATCTGCCTACTAAATGAGTAAACTACATATTAAATACAATATTCTCAACCAAAAAGACAATACAAGGTGCACAAAACAGCAGTTTTGCAAACACGACTGACTTGAAAACTTAATTTTTGTATGCTCAATGGGAGAAAGCTAAGCTTAAATCAAATTAGTTTATTATCTTATAAAATTTTAAATTAGAATTTTAAACAACAAACAGTTAAATATTGTCAACATGCTATATCTCAAATCACAAATACTGTTTAACCACTAGTCTCTCATTCTAAGTAAGTGGGTCAATTAAAAACACACACCATAAAATGTTAAAGATTGTCAGGCTTTGACAAATGTATTTTTATCAAACAGTAGGCAAATTCAAACCAATGCACATCTTCAGTGGGGAGAAAAAAAATAAAACACCAAAAAGCCTGAAAAAACCCACACTTGTAAAAAATAGGGTAACGGATTAATCCCACATCATCCTCTAGCATATGGCTATGTCTTGGGCAATAATCAAAATCCTTCCCATTTTAAAAATGGGCTACCAATTAATAAAAATATTCTTGCACAAGTATCATTTACAATGGCACTGACATTTTAAAAGGCAGGAAAAAAGGAATTACACATTTATGGATAAATGTCCTGTTTGTTAAATCAAGCTTTATTGATAAAATGGAATCCAAAGTATTTTACTTGGAACAGCAGCAGACCGAACCAATCAGGATTGTAAAAATGCTGCAGACTCCTACGATATGTAGAAAGCTGCCTGTTCGTGCTCAGTGATTAGTAGTTTCAGGTAAGGGTTAATGAAAAAAGAGGCGCAAAGAATCAAGGCATTCTAATCCCAAGGTTCATACACATATGAACATGATACTATAAATAGGGCGTGATTTAACTCCCGCTGAAGTCAAAATCAGAACTCCCTTTAACTCAATGTGAGAGCAGGAGAGTGTCCAAGAAAACGACAGACATTTGTTGAAGAACGTGCACTACTCTTAGTTATTTTTCCATTGCCAAGCAAATTCACACACTGTAATTTCTAGTAAGTTGCCCACAACTTCAGCTTTCATATAAACCAAAAAGTTATCTTTACAGTTTTGTGCACCTCTTGAGCACCTAGCTGGCTAGGCTGCTGCTCCTTGCAATCCAAAACCACAACATGAATTTGAAGGGATATATATTGTTGCATCACACAAGCCAAACATTTCTTCTAACCTTTATAGTGATTTAAAGCAGTTCATAATTAAATATGAGCATTTTGTACACAGACAATTGCACTTTACAAAAACAAAATCATACAACATAAATTGCTGGAGTCTGATTTACAACATGAATTATGGTTTGAAATCACGTTTACAGAAGTCTGTTTTACAAAAAAGATCAGTTCCTGGGCTAGATGTTGTACTGCTGTAGTCACTCCCACCAACACAGCGTATTCCCTTCTTTATTTAAGGTTGAGGATGGATGTAAAGAAGGGTCAACTGAGGTTGGGCTGCACTTTTATTTGAAGGATGAAACGTGAACTCCACAGCCAGATGAGCAGTTTTACCACATATCATCAGTTGAGGCAGAATCCTTAAAGAAAAAAGAAGGAACCCTTTAAAGTCTGGAGTGCCCATAGTTACAGTGGTTTCTGGATAATCCAGACTGAAAAGGGTGAAGACTTAAATCATTTTAGAAGTCTGTTTTCTCTACCCTTTAAGAAATAGCATTTAAGAAGTATCTAAAAAACATACATGCTTAATTAGCAAAGCATTAGTATCAAGGCATTTCAAAGTCTAACCAAATATTTTATAACAGCCTTATCGATCCTCAAAATAATACCCTAGGAGCCTTATTCAAAAGCATTCCTAGAGTATTTAGAAGTAATACAAAACAAATGCACTTATTACACAGGTGTGTTAAAAGAGCAGGATGTGCCTCATGCCATTTGTTATTATCATTGCCATCTTTTGTTTTCAGCCCTCCCTTGCTGTATAGGAAGAAACAGTCGTCAAATGACACTCTTATAATTCAGATCAATTGTAGCACCTATAATTTAAGGTTACAGAAGTGTAGTTTGGGCAACTACAGGAAACCCTAATTTTGGATGGTAATAAAACCATAAGGAGGAAGAAAAACGTATATAACATGCTCTGAATTGTAACTGTACGACCACACTACATGGCATGACAACCATGCATTCAATAACTGAGTACCCATAGAATTTGGTATGTTCAGGCCCACGGGCAAGAGTGGCAACTACCACGCCCCTGAAAAATGTTTAACCAATTCTTGCTATTAGTTAAAAAAAATCCTAATACAAATAGAGTATTTAATTCTAGTGGGGTTTAATCCATATGCCTTTGTCTGTTTCCTTCTCCCTTGCTTAGATTGTTCTATATTCAGTTTTCTTGTACTGCCTCATCAGTTGGGTACGTAACACCACAACTAAGAAGTGGTACCACAGATGGGTAGTGAAGCAACAGCTAAGTCTGTAGCACAGACATCAGAGCAAACTGCTTCTCTACAGCAGTCTGGTTGATGCAGTGTTGCCTGCTACCTTCCCCTAAGTAACTAAGGGCCACGATGGGCTTTAAGAACAGTGTCTGCTGGTGCTTCCACACCTACACTTCCTAATCATTACTAAGACTGTGGGAGGCAGAAATATTACTCCTCCTTAAAAGCACTGCCTTACCAATACCGTCAAGAGAAAAAGAGGTTAAGTCTCTAGCAATGCCACATATGACAATTTCTTAGCACCAAGGTTCTGCACCCTTCATTCAAACTTGCACATAGAATTCATTACAAGCCATGAAGAACAGTTGGCATGGAGGTGTAGAAAAAAAACACAACCCAAAATCACTAAAATTACCCTTTGCAAAAGTACCACCTCCAGTTTTTTCTTGAAGACCAGAAGTAGCAAAGGCAAGCAATTATATGAAAAGACCAAAATGGTTGTGTTTGTTTCAAGTGCAAGGATGAAGAATAAGAACAATAGCGAGTAAAAACGCAGGAGCTGCATGCCAGCTATTCAGCATGCAAATTTCTGTATCCAAGTTGCCAACATCATCACAAAACAAAACCACTTGCAGAACAGTAACATACTACAGAATGTATTTTGAAGGTAAAGCATCCTCTTCAAGCAACTATTCAGGAATTTTTACGCTGAAGAAATAATGAAACTGCCAAATAAACTAGTGCCCAGCTGTAAGGCCAATGCACAATTCTTTATGTCTGGATGCACTTCACATCATATCTAAGTTATTTTGCTAATAGGTAAAGGATCAATTTAACTACTTTATGAAGTACAGCACTTTCAATGATAGAACACTGTTTCCCGTGATTTAATTGAAATTGGGATCACTGGTCATATTTTAAGAGTTCTGGGGTGGTTTTTTTCCCCCCACTGATGGTGGATTCATGTCACTCTGACCGCTGACATACAAGAATGTAAACTGTATGCTTGCTGTAGGATGCTCTATGCTGAGGAATAAAAAGTGCTTATGCAGTCCATTTGGAAACTTAATATATCCTTAAAATTGTTACAAATCTGTTTAACCTACAAGTATAGCATTTTTCTTCCTGATGTTTGGGGAAAAACGTCTCCCATAAAAGAGAAAAGAAGATATACATGACCGCACCATTTGGAAACCCAGGCAGGATTCAAAGAAGAAAATTCCAGGGGACAAATGAATCAATGATACGAGAGTTCTGAGATTATGATCAGCAGAAGCCAACAGAAGACAATTACAAACCAGTCCAAAGAGAACAACGTTGCTATTGCTTCTTTGGGGCAAATGGTCTTTTAACAAGAACTAGCAATACGTTTCTTTACAAAACAGCTAAAATAATTGGGGTAGGGGGAAAGATAATGTATGAGAAAGGATACTTACAGTATCATCATTCCTGTAGGGGTTCAGTCTGTTATAAACAGCTTCAATCACACTCCGTCTAGAGCAAAAAAAACCCACAAGATTTTAAGATTGTGTTTTGTTTGTTTTTTCCTAAGTCAAATTCCCCAAGTACAATTTTAATTTAAAATGCAAACTTTAAAAGGTTTTAAATTCACAGAACCAAGCTTACTGCAAGTTATCACTAAGTGTCATCAAACACTGACCACAGCTACTGTATAATTAAAACCTTTAGGTTCAAGAAAAACAAGGCTGAGCACCACCCAGAGTTCAGCAGAACACAATCTGACTTTCAGTTGAAGCTGTGGTGCTGCTTGGTGCTACATCTTCCGACTTCGAAAAAGAATGTCAGAAAACTTGATGGATGTTGAATGCCCTGGTCATTTGTGTCTGATGAACACTGCAGTAGTACTTCATGTATTATGGCACTTTCACAGGGGAACAGTGGGGTTTTTATTTTCTAGATGCACAAAAATTGCATTCTGAAGTACAATTTTGTTTGTGTTACATTCTGAAATGTACTTTGCATGTGTAAACCTGGAAAAATTATTTCTGAAGCAATACTCTTACAATAATATGTCCAATACTCTCCTGCAACTTTTCTCCAAGAAATTTAATCTGCAAATAGCAGTTATACATATTGTATCTTCAGATTGGAAAGTATTTTTTCTGGAAAAAATATGAAAAAAATCGATTCAAGCATCTTGACAGTTTCCTCCTTAAAAAAAAAAAATCTGCTTAGCATATTTAAGACAGCTTGTAATTAACTTTCATCTCTGGGATTCTCACCTTTTCTAATATTGAGAGACAATACACTGATAAAATATTAATAGAAAAATTGCAAGCAACATGTAAATGAGCAACATTTTCGTTGTTTTTTTTTAAACACAGGGTGAAAGTCTTCTTGAAAACTGATATTCAAAAAAAAAAAGAGCCAATGTGAGGCTGAAGGAAGCAGCAGCCTTTGCCTTACCCAACATATAAGGAAACAGCTTTGGAGGGGGAGCAGGAAGGAAAGAGGGGAGTAAAAGGCACGAATGATAGATTGGCCTTTAAAAGCAACATTCTTCCAGATCCCCTTCTGCAGAATCAAGTATGATGAAGTAGCAGACTACAAGTGAAGTGCCATACAAAACAGGCTTCAAAGAACAACCTTTTAACTGCTCATGAAAGCATGCATAGGAATCGCAAAGGAGTGCATTAGAAGAAAAAAAAAGTAGATGATAGGTTTTATAATCATCCTGTAACACTGAAAAGTCAGGAACTACCATGCAGCAGCATAAACACCATAGTGAACCTAGGGAGTGATTATAGGGCACAATAGGAGAGGTTGAATCTAAAGCAATAAAAACAAGCAATTACACACAAAGTACGTTGCACATACGAACTGGAAAGCTTCCCTTATCTTTCAAGAAATGGGTATCTTTGATTCTAAATAAAGGCAGGATTCTTGAAAAGCATTATTTTCCTTCCAAACTGGCAGTAGTGCTCTGAGTTACACTAAGATCCAATTAAATCCATACTTCTATCAATCCCTATTCAAACTAGCGTGACTAAGACACAAAATCCCACAGAAGTCAGTCACTTCAGCTCTTCCTCAGGATCACGATGCTACTGCTAGCCAAAGTAGATTTCAGTTACATACCTAGAGTCTTGATGTTTTGGTGTAACAGTACAAAAATCATGCTCTGAAAGGTTAAAAATATAGTCTGTACCGTATGTGCCCAATCACACAGCACAGGTTCATGAACAAACTATTCAACCAAAAAGCACTTGGTTTGGCATGCAAAGGAGCTAAGCGCATTGCTTCCTTAAAGACTGAACATCAATTTGAGAAGCCACAGAGCATCAACACTGAACTCTTCAAGGACAAAGCCAGCCTATATAAAGCTGTAAGTTTAACTTCCCACTTTTCTTTTTTGATAGACTATCTAGTTTTCAGATTTGTCAGAAGGAGAGATACAAAAGCAAACTTTCAAGCAATTACAATGCTGCTTTAGCTACAGACAAGAAAACTGCCAAGCAAAACATCATGTAAATACCACTTGTTAAAGTGTAGAACTACATTATCCAAGTAACTAGTAACTAAAGTCAGTGCATTATTTTTGCATCTTCAAATGTAAACCTCCCACCCAGAAAACCCAGTTAATTACAAAACACAGACACTCAGGCCACCCTTAAAAAACTCTCAGTCCTTCCCAAAACTACTGTTTGATGTTTTAGTAGTGATTCAGTTAACTCTGTTCTTATGCTTGTCCTTTTCATTCAGAACAACCGAGTAATAAAAATTGGAGAACAGATCACCTTTTGTCCTGTACCCTTCTTCCCTCCCCCCACTTTTAAGAGTGGCCTTACAGTAAAGTTTTGATTTAAATCAAAAACCACATTTACACTGATGTGAACTCACTTGCTTGCCAACTCCCCCCCCGGTGGGAGGTTTGGGATGCTCTCAGTTGCTAACGTACGCATCACGTGGACTAAGTCTGGGACTCCTTCACCCTGCTTCTTTATGATCTCTGGGAATCAGAAGTACTTTTTTTGTAAGTGCAGTCCAAATTTAACTTTAAAAGATTGAAACACTCAGTTTTATAAAAAGTCAGCTTAACTTCTGTTAATATAAGTATATAAAAGATAACAGACCATATTCAACGTGGTAATTGTTAAGTTTGGTTCCGTAACAAAAAGAACCTGTAACAGATTTGACAAAGATATACTGCTGTTAACATGCACATTGGGTTTTGAAATACAGAGCTACCTAACAAAAGTGGGGGGAAAAAATTATTTAATGGCTTTCCTGCTATACATTAGCTATAATAGAAGATGTAACATCCTCCCAACAAAATGCCCTGGGCATGAGGCAGATATTAGCATCAGCTTTATCATTGCAACAGAGGATAAAATATTATTGCCATCATAGAACACATAATATGTTTTTAAGAAACAAATGTTAGACGTATGAAAAAACTCCCATGGCCGTATGTGTATTAGCCAAAACTTTCACCCCACTGCGTTACAGCAACACGTAAATTTTAAGAACTATGACATACAAATTAAAAGCCAGGGACAACACATTCAAGAAACTTTCCATCCTCAACTCACTCAGGGGATATGTGAATATTGGGCAGTTATTTAAAGCTGATCCACTCCAACTTCTGGGTGAAGAGAATCTGTATTGTAGCCACAGCCACGTTTGCTAAGAAATCCATTCTTTAACTTTATTCTTAGGCCTGGGATTATTTTTTTTCTTTTGTTGTTGTTGTGTGTGTCCCCCAGGCCATAAGCACACAATTTTATTTGAACCGAGAAGATTTCAGACTATACCGCCCCTGAAGAGTCATTCTTTAAACAGGGATTTTATGAAATTTAAGGAACAAGCACATTGTTTAAAATGCATCTAATCCGTTTCTCTGTAAACATGAGCTCTTGGAAACTGTAAGAGATACAAATTATTAAGACTTGGCGCTGTTGATCTTGAAGTGAATTCTGCAGCATACACACCATAATGTGTACATATATGCATATATATCTATACATGCACCTATGTACTTGCACACTACTCTTCATTTAATAAGCATTTACACAGCTGGAAGAGTAGTTGGAATTCATCAGTACCACTTTCAAAAAATACTCCAGCATTCTGTTTTTGCCCTAAATGATAATTACAAAAGAGCACACCAGTTTCTATTTTATAATTTCATTAGTGAAATAAGGCACATTAAAAGCTTTTAAAACCCACATGTATCCAGTCCTTTTTAGTTAAAAAATTAAAACCAGCAATTGTGAATTACTTTTTGTGCATGTAATAGTTCTTCAGGGCTGTGAGTGTTTAGAAAAAGCATCAGCTCTATTCTGCAGTCAGGCTGTGTAAATTATTTGCAAGGTACAGTGGAAAGACTGCCTAGCCCTCAACCAGTGTTAAATGCTACAACACAAAGCTTTAAACTGTTTACTTAAAAACTTACATTTTAAATACACAACACCACACACCACAGACACCTCAAAAACTTGCCATTTCCTCAAAATCTAGAGCCAAAATTCATTTTATCATCTAGTATTTAGTAAATAATCTACACTTATATCTGAATAAGAAGCGAAGATCTCAGATTTGGTTTGCCAAGTTCCTTTATTGTGCAATTTTGAACATCTAGTATATTCTACATTGTGCTAATGCTAAAGTTCTGCTGTACAAAAATAAGGAATTTATACTTTACCTATACTACACAGTTTCACAACCTGTAACTGCAGTACATTTAACATACAGTCTCCACTAAATGAATACATTTATATTCTGATAAAACTATAGATACAGACTGAATGAACACTGAAGACAACAAATGGAGTCGGTCTGCTAGCTGTGTAATTTATTGGAATTACCTTCTTTCAATACATCTTACAACCCTCTCCCCATCCTTTAATTTACTTTTAAAACCTTCTATACATTTTCATGGCATCAAGTACTGGAAAAATGTACTTACAACCCTAAAATAAAGGATTCAAAACATATATGCTTTCTTATCTTCTGAATGGGAATTCCACACAAAGGTTAAGAAAAAGCCAGAGCTTTGATTTTTTTGAAAATACGGGAAAGAACATTTAACAGCTAGCTTAAAATTATTTATCTCTATATCGGTATAAATATTGCAAGGGTTATCTATTACGGAATGTTTTTATATCAAAAACTGAGAACAGAAAAAATCTTAGACAAGTTTCTTTTTAGAGTCAACATACCAATAACACATATTAGTGCAAATAATAGCAACACATTTTGGAATGACTGATACTTATTGCAAGTAATGGCACAAAGATGCCACACTTTAGCTTTCATTCATTGTAGCTACAAATCCAGACCACAAACACATCAAAGTTAATAAGAGGAGAGTTCTAGGTGGCATGGAAAGCAAAAATCTTCCTATGTTTTTAAAATCTTAATCAGCTGTGCTTTTTCAAGATCATCAGTACTAAGCCCTATTCAGTCTTAAAACTCATACTGCTCCTTAACAGTATAAAGATATAGTTTGGGCTGAGGGAATAAAAATACAACCAGAAAAAAATGCACAATAGTAAGCACCAAATCTCATTACTTGTTGGACTACACTGAGTACTGCAGTGCATATAACACATAATATGCATTTTTACCAAGTTCCCATTTTAATGCATTTTAATTTTAAATTGATATTACAGGTTAGTAAGATCATTCTGAAATGATACTCTTTACATTTTCTAGTTCCTTCAGCGGAAGATGAGGCTTTTAAAGGTAAGCACTGCCATCCTTAAAAGTATCCTAGGATAACGGCAAGATTATTCATTGTAGTGTTTAAAGTTTCAAACACTGTAGCAGTCTTATCTTACTAGCCAATACCGCATTATCCACTTACACCAGGAAACAATTTAACTGCATGAGAATTATGAAGTTAAACATAAAGTTATTCAACTCCTGTTCTTGAAGCTCTGCCTTAGTTCAGCTGCTCAACTTTCCTCAGGAATAAGAGCTAAAAGGCCAAATGTGCACATAGCTGATACAAACCACTGCTGGGTTGAATAGTGTTTGCTACGTATTAATTAATTTAAATATTATCTTTGTGCAACAATAAACAAAAGATTGAGGACAACTAAAAAAAAGCAAAGACCCTTGAGAGGAATTACAATGTATTTGCTCAAGTTGTTCAGACATCATCCCATTAAATTAAAGTGCTTTATAACTACATACAGAATCCTGCCTCTATGCAAGTACCACACTTGACTCATTACTGAAATTTTCTATTTGTATAAATGTAAAGTACTGGCAGCCAAATTCATTGTATGTAGCAGTCAGATGCGGTTCCAGTGTTTAGGTTCCTCATTTACAAACTGAATTGCCTGTAGAAAAATGTCAGCTTTCCTCATCATAATATCCCTGGCATACGAGGCCAGCTGAAGATGCAGCTTTAACTCGGACGTATTTTCATATTCCAGATCATGAGTTTGTCTAAACTTAGACAAAATATCTAAGATACGAAGGTAATACCAGCCCAGATTAGGAGAGTTAGCATGCTGTAAATCCGTACGTGAACTGACAGCATACTTGTTCCTCACCAATTCTGTGAGTGGGCAACATAGTAAGCTCTTCAAATGCCTGGTGCAGAACTGCTCACTGCTTTGAAATGGAGAAAGCCATCTGACACTTACTCATGCAGTGTTACCATGCACTTGGATATTCCTGCTACGCTGTCAAAAAGATTCACGCTATTCCTTACTGTGCACCAACTTCTTTTAGGCAAGTGTTGGATTATGCACCAACTTCTATTAGGCAAGTGTCTGTCTGGACATTTGTTCAGGGGCAGAACAGATGTAGTTGGTCAAGACCTTGCAAATGAGGCCGCTGAATATGGTGATACTTTCTGAAGGAGCACCTACCTACACACGTAGTAAGTGCTTTAAAATTGCACATTAATTTGTCTGAACCCAGAATTCCCATGTAGGCAAGTTCTCTGTGGAATTTCTGAAGCAGCACTGGCTTATCTTCAAGCAAGTTAAGGGCGGGGGGGAGTGCACGATATATTCCTCTAACTTACTAATCACTGATACCATAGTTGTGAAGAACTCTGTGTATTGTGCCCTGTGTGCTATTGAGGACTCTTGGACTACACAAACGTAATTAGACTTGTAACATATAGGTCTAGAAGAGTCCACTACAAAAATAGATTCAACCTATGCAAATAATGCAATACAGCATGTCTTATGTTTCAGAAACAAACCCCAAGCTGTGGTCATTTTTAAATACTGAAAGGCACTATAAATCCAGTTTTAATGAGAAATCTTTTAAAACAAACTGATTTGAAATACCATTTTTAGTTAGGTGACCCAAAATGCCTAAGACTTGCAGTTTCAATTTTAAGTTTAAGAACTCCCAAAATAAAAATTTAAAGCAAAATTTTTAAGTTATTACAGTAAGATGAGCTCCCAGGTCTTTTTCATCATGAATGCTTAAAGATTAGCTTTGACAAATTTCTGACATACTTTCAAATAAGTAAATATGTTAGCAGATGACAGTAATCAAGCTGTAATCCTACCATAACTGGATAATAACATACTATGGCTAATTTGTACGTAACTACATGGAAAAATGGCACTCAAATTACCATCTTCACAGACACTTTGCAAGATATTCTGATTATTCCATCTAATGCCATGTAACAGGAACCAGAATTTACTGGTCAGAAGTCAGTGCTGTCAACAGACTCATGAAGAACACTGAGCACAAATGAATTATTTCTCTGCCATCCTGAGTAACTTTGAGGGCTACAGGCTGCTGCACATTCATAACAGAACTTTTTCAGCACATTAAACAGGACTATGAGTGCCTTTTTCAGACATACACTAGATGGCCAACGGCATTTGAAGGTTATTAAAAAGCCTGTATGTGTTAAAGAGTTTAGTTGTTGGAAGGGGAAGGGGGCCGGGGGTCTGTTTAGAAACAAAGTTACTTATTTTTTTTTAAATGATCCACCTTCTACTCTGCTTTCCAGGTACTTGTCCAACTCTGCCTCTCTTTTCACCGCCTCTGGTGATACCTTTGGTGCATTCGGAAAACAGATCAATATCACACTCATGTTGTCTCGACTTCCCTGGTGGAAAAGAAAAAATTATTTGAGAACGTATACACACCAGGCTGGATACACAAAGCATTTTACACACGCACACACACACAAAAAAATAATCACAAATCATATGGTCCTAGAAGACAGCTTTTACTACTGACGGCTAAAGATAATATTAATCCTAATTTCCCCCTACCCCCTTACAGAATTCCAGAAGTCTGCCCATTCATTTAGTACAACTTTGAAGTCACTCTTTGTTCTTTCCTCTTTTATGGTCTGAAGACTACATGAGTCAATTACAGACAGTCCATTGTCTTTAAAAACTGACATCACTAATGAGTGATGTGTAATTACAAAGTTGTATTCCATCTTGTTTTAAGCACTATCCAATCATTTCGGGAAAACAGCTGAATATTAGATGGGTAAACAAAAGCATTACTGCTTAAAAGCACTAAGTAGAGAGGTGCTGAATTCAGACAGTGCTTCAACCTAAAATCACAGCTATTAGCTTCCCCCCCTACCCTCTTCTTTTAAAACAAGGAAAGTTACAAGTGACAGAATCTGTTAAAAGATCAGCTGGAAGGGGCCCAGCCCTTTACAAAAGCATTCTTTGAAATGGAAACGTTTAAAACTCCAACTAAACAGAACCCTAATATTTGAATAATGTTAAAATATAAACACATTCTGCTATTAACACCAATTAAATGAACTGAAGTCAGCAAGATCAAAAACAAACCAGTGTTTAAAACAGGAGTATATGGGCATATGAGGAGGTGCTGACAGTTCGGTACTGCAAACCTTACAGCACCCACAAGCCATTGCTCCTTTCCAGGTATTTGTTCTCAGGATTAACAGCCCAAAATTGTAAACAAAAATATATGTATTATCAATCTGCCAAAATGCTGAAAAGCAGTTACATTTCTCCAAAAGGGAAAGAATGACCTTGTTAGCCATGTGGCAAGAGCGGAGATGCTGTCTCATCTCTTTAGCATCAAAAATGTTGGCTTTTTTTACATTATGACTGATAGCTTGCCTTTGGAAAATTAAGTTCAAGCTACAAAACTCAGTATTTCAAATCTCTTCTTTAACTGCATCATCCTGCAACTTATTAATACAAAGTAAAAGTTATTGTAGAAAAAATTACACAGATTTGTTAGATAAACCAGTCCCATCTTCTACTTGAGCTAGTTTCAGGCCTGTATTGCACAACACTGAATAAGAAATACAGTAATTAAACCAGAATAAAAATGAACCTAGGAAGTCAGATCTTCATATAGTCAAAAAGAAATTTTAAACTGCAAAATATGAAGGCAAGGTTCATTCATTCTGTATTTATTTTGGTGTAATTATGACAGTAACATTACTACTATATGCCCAAGAAAGGAGAGGAAGATTAGGAAGGGAAAGAATATTCTGTAGCCTGATTAAGTCTTAGGAGTTAAGCTTTTGTAAAGTATGTTGTGAAACAGAAAAGGGCAGTAACTGTACTTTGCTTGCCCATAGATTTCCATCAGCTTCTAGTTTCCCAGCAATCACAATGCATCTGTACACTGTTCTAAACTCTTCATTACCCAAAAGCACCCAAAAAGCTGTATGATTTCTGTCGGGTGTTCATTTCCCCTCTTACAACCATTTTCATGGGAATCATGGTGATTACTGTCAAAGTAGTGCTAAAATAAACCATTGGATACTTATAGACTGGAACTGAAACTTTTTCTTAACTTGTTCATAAGCTTCTAGTAGTGAATACACAGTAAACTGCTTCTCTCAAGTCTGGCTACCTTGTACAAGCAGGTGTCAACTATCTCATTGCAAACTTTCTCAAGGTCATCAGTGACTTCAAGTCTGGATCTTACAAAGTCACACAGCTCTTCATTTCCCATAACATCCCAGATACCATCGCAAGCCAGTATGATGAATTGATCATCTTCTTCCGATCTCTCAATTTCATAAACTTCAGGTTCAGGTGAGACCAGCTGTTCTGTAGGACCTTTCCCATGGACACATTTGTAATCAAAGTCCCCAAGTGCCCTTGAGACAGCAAGAGAGCCATTTACACGCTGAATCATTACAGAGCCACCTGCATTCTGTATACGCTCTTTCTCCAGTGGATTACTTGGTTTGTGATCCTGTGTGAAGAAGTGAACCTTCCTGTTTCTACAAAGTAAACCTCTCGAGTCTCCACAGTTGATGAAGTATGTATGTTGGGGAGAAATCATGACACCCACAGCTGTTGACCCACTTCTGTCTGCACCATGTTTCTTCTCAGAGATGACTCTCATGTGTTCATCAATTTGCAGAAAACCTGTTCTGATGCCGCTCTTTACACTTTCCACAGATGGTGGCCCATCTGGTCCTTTAAAATCCTGGTTGCTCGTTATGTGATCTAATAAATGCTCACAGCAGTACTTGGCAACCTGTGATCCAGCGTGCCCATCATATACAGCAAAAAATGACCATCCATCGAGTCCATTTGGCAAACCAATCACAGCTGTATGTGCATCCTCCATTTCAACTCGCCAGCCCTGCATACTACTCAGACCGTAACGAAGCCCATTCCCTTGCCCCTGGGCATTATGCTTCTCCATCTTTGGCTTGTCTAAAAATGCTCCCATGATGACTTTCCCTCAGTTCTAAAAGAAAACAAAAAAAAAAGATTAATAAGACATTTCTTAAACATCTCTTGTTTAAAATCCTATTGAAAATTATTAAGTAACAGCCCAAATAACATTCAGATGACAAAAAATACACAGATATAAAGCTGACTTTTCTGTCTCTCTCTCTCAAGTCAAATTTGCATTGCATTCATCTAATTTGAACAAGGACACTGCTACTAGCTGAACTGCACTTTTCATTTTTTTGCAGTTATTTTCAGCTGCTTTACTTGAAAAACTTATATTCCACTGTCATTCATGGTTTTGACAAAAGCCTCTAGTATAAGTATGTATGAGATTGGTTTGAAAGAGGATTTGTTAACTGGCACACATCTGGATAGCTATGCTCCCTGCAATTACTGAACCAATGAAAGGGTTCAATGTTTCTAGGACAGTGGCATTCCCTACACCCCTACCTGCTGGCCACAAAGTCCTGCTCATGCTCTGCTTTTCCGATGGTAATGGGGAAAAACCCAAACTGATTAGGTTTTATTTTGGGGCAGGAGGTTTGTGGGTTTTTGTTTGGTTTGTGGGTTTTTATTTTAAAAAAAAAAACAACCAACAGATAAAGTGATCTGAATGATCCAAGTGATGCCAGAGCCTGCATTAAAGGCAGAGGCAACACCAGATAACCAGGAGCAGGACTCAGAAGGACCAGAGCAGTTGTCCCTTTAGGCAGCAGCAAGCCATTAGTTTGGCTCGGCCATCTTGTGAAAGTTCATCCTTAGATTTTCAGTTAAATAACGCAGCAAGCTTCTTTGATGTCTGTGCTGCAGATTTACTTAAAACCTTAATGTATTCATGCTTCACTGAAAGACAACTGCCCCTGACAAGTTTAAGGAAATCTGTATGGAAATAAAATCACACATATCGTAAATTCACGCTTCCTTATTCAAGCCAGACCAATATACTGCACACCCTCCTCCTCCACCTCCTATCGTTGGGATGTGATGCAGTAAATATTCATGCTTAAGAGAATAAGAATTATATTTGCAGACAGCATAAACTGACTGGTTTATCTTCATGACTTTCACACCCTAACCACCCAACCCACCCTTCTAATGCACATCAGTTTATTTGCGCATTCGTTATTAAAAAAATCATACAAAATAGGTCACATATTTTACATACTTGCAAATTCTGCCCTGGGACACATCAAAGTGTGCAAATCACTGTTATACAATACAAGGTAATGGAACAAGACTACAAGCTTTTCTATTTGAAAACAGTGGACAAAAAACTAACTGCAAGAAGAATTTCTGAAACAGATTTTACCTGGGGCCCCAACTAAGCAGCTGCACCAGAAGAAAAGTACGCTAGGGGTTTTAGAAGGTTTTAACTCATACATGGAATATATTTGATCAGTTTTCCAAGTGATAAACACTTTTTGATAACATACTTTTACAGCAATACAGCTCCAGCTATAAGTGACACTATATATCCAACAAAGCTTTTCACATTGTCTCGTCCAGGCATTTATAAAATATCTGCATTACAAGGAACTGTCAAGGAATGTTTTCATCTGATCTCACCACAACAGTGATTCAAATGGCTCTTTGGCTCACATGCTTTGTTAACAACTGCTTCCTCTCACCCCAAACCTTGCTTTTAAGTTCTGTCTCTTCTCAAGTGAACACAAAATATTGATGCCCACACAAACTGTAACTAGTCAACAAAATATAGTACACTGGTCTTGTATCCTAAGCACATGCATGAGGTTCACATTACTGCAGTTGCTAGGAAAAAATACAACTTAGACTTTTTTATCTTCACATACAATTCTAGTGAAGTCAGAGTGATCAAAATAATTACAGAACGCTGCCATAAATCAAGTGGGAAATTATTTTGCAGAATAATAGACTTTTTATTCATTCCATAATAGCAGCACAGTTTAACACCTAACTCTTATTATTGAAGAGATCATAAAATACAATGTAGATACTCAACTATTTCACCTTAATTTAAAAGCTCAAAAAGCAGAAACTGCCCTGGAAGTATTTTACATTATTACTGTGTTTAAAACAAAACAAAAGCATTAAGAACAAGATACAGTTAAACTGATCAAAATCTCTGTCAAATTTGGGCTAAGAAAGGCAGTTTTCCTTCTAATCTCTTGCATTATTAGGTACTCAGTATTCACAGTTGTGTATTGTAAGCTGTCCCTCTCAGTAATTTGTCACTTAAACCACAATTAAAAATACCTACAGACAGGTCGTGTGCAGTTCTAGCAACTCATACAGAAATCCTACCACACTTCAGAAGTTAACAAATCCGCCCTCCATTTAAAATCAAGTCCCTCTATCCCCCCCCAGAAGGTAAACTGAAAGCTGTTGCTGTTCTAAATTAAGCCTTGTAGCCATTGTTGACACATGATTCTTCAAGGGTGTGAGCGACCCACTGTAGAAGTGAATACAACCAGACAGAAGGATAACCACAATGTGGTCACATAACTTCTCCTTAGGAAATTATTCACAGCCCATAGCATGAAGTAGTCACCTTCTGACAACTGCAGTAACACACTGCAGTTCCCTTCCTTGCAACACTCCAGCTCGTCATACTTCCACCAGAACACCAGTCTAAACCTGTAGGAAAGTAGGCCAGGTTTTCAAAATCCTCACTGTATCTGAAGGGAAAGCACAGTTTTCTGTGGATAGGATGAATGTGCCAAGCCTTTAGTTTTTATAGAATTCCAATTCCTGTTCAGAAAAATTTGAGTTTAATACGACCAGTCTGTGACTGTGAATTCTTATTAATTGGAGGCTACCTGCTACTTCTCCTCCCATACCCTTACGTGTGGCTAAAACCTGGAGAATTTTAGAAGTCTTAGTTATAAACAAAGAAAAAATAATTTTAAAAGGGACATGCATACTCACACACACACAAAAGGCTGACATAAGACACACATGCCTCCTTTCTACTAAAAGTACCTTTTAGACCTGTTTTTGAGTCCATATTACAGAAACATCTTTCCCACATAAGCGTCTACCTAAATCACTAGTACGTTTCTTCATTCTTTCATGAGGCAGTTTGTACGCTTTACTGATTAAGTCAGAATGACACCTTTAGTTAAGCATATAACTGTATGCAAATCTGATTAACCTACAGCAGCGCAAGCACCCAAGTTACAGCACGATTTTGTTATGTAATAACACTAGAGAGAGAAGCCGGACCCAGAACAGTCTGCGTGTGTGATGTGTAATAAAGCAACAGATTCTGAACATGACTGAACTTAGCCCTCTCTTACATTATTTCAGTCATCTTCCTAAACAAGAGCTCTCATCTTAGGACCCTTATTCAAATAATTTTACTACCCTTCCCCTTGCCCTTCTTAACCCAGCCACACATTTCTGCAATCACACTAGAAAACTGCAGCCTCATAGGGGGAAAAGAACAAATCCTCTGCTCTTGAAGCCTCAATTTTCAGGATGCTCGAACAATGCATGTACATACTATAAGCGACAGACATATTTCATATTCCTATTAAAGCCAAAGTAAGAGAAAATGCACTTTAATCATGAAGTTTAGTGGCAAATTACACCACCCGCTGTTGTTTTTTAAGAGAAGGAAAACTCTTAACAGTACTACAGCAGCGGTGCCCTGTAAAAAGATCAGAGGAGCAACATTTCCTTCAGAAACAGTAGCTCTAAAACATCACCTGGTACTGCAACTGCCACAACAATTAGTCAAGCAAACTTCAATATTAACCTAAGATGATTCTTGGTTCACAATCTCCCTATTAGTGACTTCCATTAGTTTCTCCTAAAAGAGAAGAGCTTTCTGCAGTCTAAGTTCCTAGGTTTTGGCTCTGAAGAACAGAGAAGCTTCTGAACAAAACTAAAAGTGAAAATGGACCCCATAAAAACAAATATGCAGGGGACACATCCGTGCATCTGCAAGTGTATCTAAACTCTAACTCTGAAATGCTGATTTTGTGGAGGTCAAACTGAAGGACAATCTCTACAGCAAGTGCAGGAAAAATTCAAGTTGCAGTTTGCAGACAGAAAAGCAAGAATACTGTACAGGGTCTAGAAAAATCAACACAGGTAACATTATCTTAAAACACAAGAGTGCCAAAATTCAAAGGACTACAGCATCAGAAACAAAAGTGAAATACTGAATGGAGCTTGCCAAAGAGTCAGTAGCTAAACTCCTTGAAAACAGACACAAGTGGAGAACAGAGTGGCAAAGAAAAAGAGGGGTAATTAGTATACTGGACCATGGACAACCATGGACAACCACAGATACATCACTGGAATGCATGAAATTTCTTTGCCCCTTCATTTGTCTCTCAAATTATGCTATCCAGACAGGAGAACTATAACTCCTTCTGATACACAGGAAAGTAAGTTCTGCTATTTTCCTATTTGTTATTCATTTGCTTGAAGGTTCAAACGAAGGTAAGTCTTAAGTTGTTCACAAAAGACAGTTCATGTAACTTCATGCACCCCTGTAAAAACACAGTTTATTTTTCCAAGGAATCCAGACACTGATTTGACTGTCTTGTCCAAGAAAATCAACTACCCCCATCTGAAACTTGTACTTCAACAACATCTAATTTAATAATCCTTTTTAAACAATGTTCAAGTTGTAGTCCTTCTACTAGGATAAGCTGCTTATCTGAATCACACTGAAATCATAGGCACTTGTTCAAACTACAGTGACAAACATCCCCATACTCTTAATTTCCTGGAACAATTCTCCAAGTGACATCATGCCCTGTGTGTTGTAATGAGCACCATAAAGAAAGATTACAATCTTTACTTGAACTACAGGGCACAGACCAAGTCACCAAATTATACAGACTGCTCCTGAACAGAAAAAGGGCATTTGATCACTTCAACTCCAATCTGATCCGTGGTACTTTTCCTCCTGCCTTAAGCAGGCTGCTGGATGCAGTAACCAGTCAGCACGTAACTGTGCAAATGTGGAAACATTCTCAGAAGTTAAAGCCTGTTGAATGAAAAACTGACAGTACATACTGGATGCCCCAAATCAATTTATGTTAACAAACAACATGTCAGAGATCATCTGAAGGATCGGAAGAATGACTAAAATAAAACAGAACACGCAGATGAGGAGACATAATTACACCACAGTCATGGGCCGAATGAAGTCATGAAAAAGCTTCCTGCCAACGAAACTATTTAAAAACTATTGGAGGCTATACGACTGAGTTCTGGCACTCACAGTTCAACAACATCAACAAAGTCCTGAAAATTACAGTTGATGTTTCTGAATGTATATTTGCAGACACAGGAATACACTGCCAACTAGTAGACATGAATTGTCCATGAAAGAGAATTAAAAGTAGTAAAAGACAGAAACCGGGCTATTTCAATAAACATGGACTAACACACGATTTCCCCATCAGAGTACTTGCTTCCTGGAGATGCAACTAGTCTGCACTGCATTTCAGTACACAACTGCAAATAGAACATACGAAGAAACTACCATATGGGTAAAAAAAAAGTCTGTAATAACATTAAGAATTTTTTGCTTTAGGACAGACGTAGGAGCTATGGCACATGGTGGACAAAGGGAACAGGAAAAAACAGACAGCTGGAAACATTACTTTAAAGAAAGTAAAGAGAAATATCAAAGCTCTCAGAAACAGGCCTTCAGACTGGACACAAGTGAGACAGGGCACAAAACCCCCAAAGGTAAGCAAGTGTGTGAGACACTGTGTGCAAGGGAAAGTATGAATACTTTCAACCTTTCCCCACTTACAAGGGGGGAGGGAGGGTAATTAATATGCAACAGTGCTTACAATTACAACTTCTTACCACAGCAGAAAACATTAAATCACTGCACCTCTGATACACTCCTATGAACTCTGACCTCTTGATAGCTGGTCCACAGGCACTCCATTTCACTGAGCTAGGTTGTTTTGTTGTTTAAACCTTAACTTCTGCTTAAAACCACTAGGAGCAGACAACCTTTCCAAATGCCTCCCCGTACTAAGCAGCAAAACATTTTATCTCACTTGTTTTCCTATGTCAACTTATTTTTTACGTGTGTACATGGTAGAGTAGGTAGGATTTAGGAGAGAATTGCTAAAGCTTCCAGAAGTTTTCTGGAACACAAAGTAACCACTATAAGTTAACACTATCCCTCCAACAACACATTTCAGCTTTTTCTTAAAATGCCTTTTCCTCTTCCTACCTAACTTTCCTGCAGACAACTAAACCTGTTCCAAAGTTAAACTAGGAGCTTCTAGTCTCAATATGAATGTATGTTGGCTGAGGTCCAAACTCTCTCCAAAGGAGATGTATGTAATCTGATTTTTTTAAAAAGAAAGCCCTGGATGTTGAAAAAGATAATTAACCTCTAATAAATTATTCCTGCAGAAATTTGAAAGATGGTGATGTAGTTTCAAGATTTATGGAGTTGCTTTCATTTTATTATGGTCAGTTACTGCAGAAAATTAACTTCTTTCGAGAATCACTAGCACCACTACCAGAAACAGAAAAATCATTATATTGATTCTGAGAGGAGATACAACTTATATCCACAAGTACCACTTGCTCATCATGATCCTAACATGACTTGCACCCTCAGAACACAACTAAGGTAACAATTCTTGGTCTGGAAAGAGCTCTTTCTTCTTTCTAAATATTTATACTACAAATTAGAGGTGGGAAAGCATAAGAAAACCCCCCACCAGGCAGCAGTATTAAAGTACAAGCAGCCCAATCACTATGGAAAACTGCGTAGACAACCAAAACTGTGTAAGGACTTCGAAAATCAATCAGGTAGCTCTCCATAAATTCATATACTGCTGTTTGAACAGTATGAGAATGAAAAAGCCAAGGTCCTTGCTTGAAACATTAATAAGCAGAAAACATGCCCATGCTGGTGTCTTGCTCAGCACCTTTCTGGTTATACTTAATTTTCCCAAAATTTCTTACTCAAAAGTGTTGGAAGATAAACAAAAGACACCCATTTTAGACACGGAGATTAGACAACTACTTTGTTAATAGCACACAAACTCCTGCAGACTCCAGCCAAAATTCAAAGCTCCTTTGGAATAAGCACTGTAAAAAGGAACTGGAAGATCCAAGGAAGCTGCAGTCTATGTAGACAGAAGTTGGGAGGAGGAAAGGCCTTGCTTCATCTTATATATCAATGAGAGAAAGATTCAAAATTTTTAAAAGAGCAAGGCAAACAAGTGAAAATAAGAATCCCTACCAAACTGCTCATGTCAGAAAGAGTACACAGTGCTATGCAGCTATTCCAACAGAACTACACACAGCAAGTTTCACCAGAGAGAAAATACAGGTGAAAAGGAAACAGAAAATGACAACAGAAGAATGGAGTTACAGTAAGTGCTAAGAACTGAATTACATCCCATCCCCCCCCCCCCCCCCCCCGTATTTGTACCACCAAGCGGGCTCTGCCACTGTCACCTACCATCACAACAGACTACTACCCCACTCCTAGGCATCATGGGCCTAACTGGCAATTCTTACTTGAGTATAAGCCTCTGAAAGCCCAAGAATCAAACAGATCTGAACACATCACATGCTTCAAGTAATAGCTAATATAACCCCATGTTCTTTACATTTACTTTTTTAAAAATCTCTTATTTACAGCTTGAAGCCTCAGCATCTTCGTTCACTGCCAGTGTTACCAATCAAACAATACCTGCCTTAAAAAAACCAAGTTGAGATTCATAGCGGAATGTTTTCTTTAGGGGAAGAACCATACTATTCCACTGCTACTTCTGCATCAGAAAGAAGAAAACCCACACAAAACCCAAAGAGCATTTGCTTTTTCATCAAGTCCAGCTAAAGATATTTAGAAAAATCAAGGCAGAATTGGAGTCCTAGCTCATCCTGCCACTACCCCCAAACCGGAAAGTGAAGTTACTGGGTAAAAAGCCTCTACACCAGAATGACTTATTAGAATGACCAGGACTGTTCAGGTTGCTCAAAAGCCACCGGAGTAAAGTCAAGCTACGGCCAATTTGTCTTTGTCAGTGTTTTAGGTGAAGTGTTACAATAAACTAGGAAAATGATGCTACATGGAAAAAGGTACCAGTGGGATTATTCACTGAGACTCCAAAAAACAAAAACAATAATTAAAAAAAAACAACAGAACACCAAGTGCATTAATTGAACCATTCCTGAAACATGGCAAAAAAATATAAAAACATTAAAAAATTACATGCACACTCACTCTCTCATCTGTCGTGATGAAGTTCAGGACACTGCCACTTTTTGGGGTTTCTTAACAGTTAACATAATTTAGCATTGTCACCTGTGGTAGCGTGGATGAAGTCTTGTAGAATCCCACCATCCTTCTGTCACGCTGTTTCACCAATAATCTCACAACAAACAACTTAGTGTGATGATTCCATTTTCTTTAGGTATCTAGGACTGTATTAACGTAAAATCTATCTCCTCTTTACTTCTGTCTCCAGTTGCTCACCAAAGTAACAGCTCTTCCTGAAACAATTATTTAAAGCTTTCAAACTTCAGATCCTCCTAACTTCAACAATGAGTATCAGCCACCTATTTCTGATTTGTCTTACAAGTAATTTATTAATCAGTATGGAAGAATAAAACTCAAGTGAAAATATGGTTTATACAGATAGTGCTTGGGAATAAAATAAACTATTCAGAGAACACGCAACTGGTATGCATGTGCCCAGTGATTAGAAGATGTTTGCATAAAGGGCCCAAAATTTCCTGTTTAGCCAAGTACTCAATATTATGAAATAATTCCAAGTAAGATACATAAGCCATTTCCCAGACCCTTCATTCTACATGAAAATATTTGTGGAGCTCTAATCTCAGCAACATAACCACTATTCTGGTGGACATAGGAAAAGTAGCATACAGGATACTTAAAACCTGATGACTACACATGGGAATGGGAATAAAATAGGAAATGCTGTGAAGTGTACAGCTGTAACCTGGCTTTGCCTGCAAGGAAATGACATCAAAACTATGCCAGAAGCACATTAAGACGTGGAAGTCAAAGCCTCAAGGCTTAGGAAAAGCTGGAGTTTGTTCATTTGTACACACACACAGAGCTTTTCTTTACAAAGCTATTTTGCCCTCACGTCCCCAGCATTCCTATCTCATTAAAAGAACAAGGACAGAGGATGACTGCTGCAATAAAGCAGATTTTTTTCCCCCCTCAAGACTACACAAAAATATAAAAAAAGAAACCAAGTGAAACCCCCTATTGTTTTATCCTTTTATGCAGACAATGACCTGCAGGACAGGCAGCTTTCCTCAGAGGGTCACACTGATTACCAAGTTCCCTTCTATCAATATCAGTGTGGAGCTGACATTTGCCTAGATGAACAAGGCAGTAAGGTGCTCTCCCGAGTCCAAACTTAAGTTCACCACAGCTCTAAATCTTCTGGTCACCAAATGTCACTGTCAAATTCACCTGCTCTTCAAAATATAAACAATGCCAGTGCCAGCATTTCCAAAGCTTTCAGGGCCTCATTCTGCAGCCTCCAAGTAGTTCTTCATGGAGAGCAGTAGTACTAGGTTTTTAAGAGGGACCTGTCCAAATATCTAGTATAATTGATTGGGGGAACCAGACAACTATTGACCGAAACTGCTTATTTCTTCATGAAATGTTACTACAATTTCATCCTAACCACTTACCTGCCCACATTTTCCTGCATTCTGCACCCCTTTCCAAATATCAGGTTTTACTTAACTTAGCAGACAGCTGGAGAACTCCTTAAACTCATCTCCAAACACAGAACTCAGGCTTTACACAGTTTACACAGTTCTCATGGCTATTGCATTTTAGGGCATTTCATAAGTAAAAAATGCGACGTAGTTTTATGCACAAATAGCTATGATATATGGTCAAGGAGAATACAGGCTACCATTCAAATTCCAGATCAAAATTAAAGTTGGCAGTTAAAATGATTGTACGCATAGATACAGAAAATCCTTCAAGTTACAGCTGAGACCCTGTTTCATCCTCTAGGTCACAATCCAGCAAGACATTTAAGTATGACAGCAACATCATTCATCTGAGCAGTCCCACATAATTCAGTTGCATGTGGCACATCTGGGTAAGCACATTTAAGTACTTTGCTTTATTTAAACTGCAGCTATCAGAACACAAGTCACGTTACACTTGAGTTTCTTGGGTTTGTAAACTATTATCGTAGAACACTTTAGAGACCTTTTTATCTACTAAAATAATCTTATCTGAATGGAGAACTAAGATGTTGGCAATTAAAAGGCTAATGTACTTTTTTCTATATGTGTAAACTGCTAGCATTTCTCTACATTTTAATACTGAAACCTGATCAGCCAGTTTTGGTTTTTTCCTCTGCATCACTTAGATGCTCTTTTGCTACTATACTGCTACGAAGTTTATACTCTAAACAGCAGAAATGTACTTCATTGGAACTATGTGTATAGTAAGGAAGTTTTTATTCTGTTGTTTTAGTCACATATAAACACCTTTTTAGAAAAGCTGTTAAAAAAATCTGAGCAACTGTTTCACATATTTATAAACACACTCTGTTTTTTAGACTTCAGTAGCAAGCTGAAATATCCATTAGTTAATTTTAACAGTACATGAAAACAAAAAATTTAAAATAAACACTCAGTAAAACAAACTCTTGTTCAGCTTAAAAACAAACAGAAATTTCAAAAAAAAAACCAAAACAAAAAGACTTGACATACATCTGTAACTTAGTATGTGGTTTAACACAGAGCAGAGTTTAGCAGACAGAAATACTGAAAAGCAGACCATACAGCACTGGTTTAACACCAGTAACACTCAGCCAGGTGCTGCCTCTACTCAGGAACAAAAAATCAGTCTACTCACTCCCATAGTATCACACTTGCCTTCCTCTCCAGCCCAATTACAATCTCCTTGGTCCAAACATTCTTCCTAGTCTTAAGATTTAAATTACTTACTCTATCAATATCAAATCTTAATAAATCCTAAATTGTTCCTTCACAGACAGATAGCAACAGGAACAACATGAAGAAGCTACAAGCAGATAATGCTGTCTCCACTGTGATCTACACCACATCATGGCTCAAATAGACGAATCCTTCTTAAAGATCATTTTTATGCACTGGCTAATGGAATGTACATAAAATGCCATATAAACCACATTCTATGTAAATTCCCTCAATCTCCTAAACATCTTAAGAACACCAGCATTTTTTCAGGGATTACATAGCGTTTACACAGACTTTGTACTTTGCCATTCTTTCAAGGAAGAGCAATGGAGTTAAGAATGTTTAAATTTTACATGTTTATTTCTTTTCCTAGTATTTTTAACTGAAATTTGGGTCACGTGACTTAAACTACAGAGATCTGTAAGAGTTCAGCAACAAAGTAGTATCCAAAAAGAGCTTAATTTTCAAAAGAACAAATGACACTACGGGTTCCATCATTTAGAACAGTTACAGACGATACAACAATGTTTCAAAAAACCCATAAAAGTGAGGTATAATTTCTGAGAGAAGAGGAACAAAAATTACAAAGGGCCATGTGCAATAGTAAGAATAAATGTTGTCTGACTCAGGTGTAGCTATGATAACCCACTACTGTCTTGACTTCAAACACTGTTACTGTTCAAGTCTTTAAAATGAGCTGCAGGTTTGCAGACACAGAACAAATACAATTCATATTCATTCCAAAACGTGCTTATTTAACAACACAACCTACATCATTCAATCACTTAATTGCAATGCAGTTCTGCTCAGCCAATTACATAAAACAGTATTTTTACATCAGAATAAACCTGAACATATAAAAATTAAGTCAATAGTAGTATCAGTATTTTAGGAGGAAATATGTTATTGTTAAATTACTTATATTCAGGTCGCCTTGTGAAAGCAGCTGCTTTGTATTCCCTACTTCCACTAAAAAGGAAAAGTGCAGTAAGATCTCTTATTGACAGCTGCATTCAAAAACATACCAGTTACATAAGTTTGCAAATTATACTGTGCCAGTTAAATATCTAAGCATTTTAAGAACTGTCGTTAAAATGCTATCTCAGCAAGAATGACTCAACTTCACTGCCTAAGCTGCACTTCAGATAAGCAACTAGCTTGATTTTATAGAAAAAACTTTTTTGTATTCTGCTTTAATCCAAATTGCACTAAGTGAGTTTGCTTGTTTAGACCTGCAAGCTTCACCAGTCATTTGGCATTTCCATCTCTCCTCCTCATTTCAACAAAAGTATCTTAAGCTTACCTATAGACAGTTAAGCAAATACTTGGGAAACAAGTAGTTTTCTACTGTACCTCAAGGGGAGAGATTTACCAGACAACCACCAGCCAAAGGACTACACCTACAAACCAGACCTAAGCCTTGCCTGTATACCAGAAAAACACGGCTATGCCAGAAAAGCGTGAGAGTACAGACCAGCTCTCTCCAGTACAAGCTACATTTATCAGAGGGTTTTATCAGATATCTATGTCTGTGAGGAAAACATTAATAACTGGCATGATGCATCAGCAAGTCTTTTACTCTCAGCCCAATCTCACAAACAAAAGATAGACCCAGAAAGGCCTGGAAGAGAAAACTTTAGGGGCAGCTATCCCTACCCCAGGGAAAAACGCTGGTACACCTATCAAAACTGCTTTCCTTCAATGCCTTTCCTGATTGCCACTTTGACTGGATAGGTCAACTGTAAAACTTCCTGACCCACATTCCCCCCCCACCCCCCGGCATCTCTGATGTTATTCACAGAAAAACTATGAACAGCAACAGAAAGGAAGCTATCAAGAGAAGAAATGTGGGTAGAACTTGCACAGTTCTTGGTCATTTGGCAAGTCACACAGGGTCCCGAGGAACAGCAGCCGTATTCCTTTAATTTCACTAGTGCTTCACAAATCCTGCTTCAGCCACCTAACCACTGATAATGTACATGTACAGGCTCAGCAAAGTGCTACCTACACAGGCTCATGTTTGGAAAGTTATTTCCTAGAATCACAGGAGTTAGAACTTCTACTTTACAGTTCTACTTACTCTGATGTTAAATGTCACAATCTAAGGAGAACGCATCACCTACCTTCAAACCTACTGCTCTCAGGATCTAAACACTGCCTTTTGTTTACAAATAAATAAATGAATCTTCTGTATGACACGCAGGACCTTAAACCTTAGGGTTACCACACAGGCCATCTTAATAACTAGGACTTTCTCTTTTCACAAAAGGTACAACTCAAAAAAAAAATTAGTTCCTCCCACATACTACCGTAAACTTAAACATTAGTTTTGCAACACCAAAACTTTGCCATACACATGGCAACACTGAAAAACTGAAGCTGTACTAATTAAATACAAATACATTAACGAACAGATGTCTACAAAATCAGTTCTTCTGAAACTAACTTGCTGACAGTCTTAAAACTGTATCCTATCCTATCCTATCTATTATAATGCAGCTAATGTAATAAAAAGGTTACACATATGCTCAGAAACTCTGGCATTTAACATGCAAGCCCAATTATCCAGTACATCACTGGACAACTTTTTAATACAGGAGAGTTGCTTTTAACACGCATGCTATGACAGATCTCAGATCATCAGCGTAACCTTTGCTCACGACATTGTTTTCAAAGGCAGCGAAATCTCTCTCAAACTTTAGGCGTTGGCAAGGGAAAACCGCCCGCTGCATAATAATGTCACTATTTGGGGAGTGCTTGATGCTCCGACCCTCGCTAGGGTGGGGTGCTTTATAAATAGATGCGGGTTTTTTTTCCCTAGTGCCGTGCCCCAAGCGTTTGGGTGGCGATGGGAGAGCAGGCTGTTTATAGCCATTATTAAATGAACTCTGGATCGGCCAAGAAAAGGAGGGGGGAGGGAGAAAAGGAAAGCTGCTGCTACCTGAGCCGGGCCCAAACCCCTCTGTACGTCGTCGTCCTCCTCCTCCCTTTCTTTCCCCATGCCCAGCCCCAAGGGGCTGCCCTACCACCCCCCACCCTTTTGCAAAGGCGCCTGCAATGCAGGGGCTGCGCAGCGGAGCTCCGCGGCCAGGCCACCTTCAGCCCGGGGGGGGGGGGGGGGGGGGGGGGGGGGGGGCGGGGGGGGGCTCCCGGCAGCAGCATCTCGAACAGGCCCGCACCCGCGCCGCCCCCCGCCCCATCTCCCTCCCTCTCGCCACCCCCGACCAGGTACCAGCTGCCGCCGCCAGGGATGGCGCCTGGCTCCTCACCCGGGCCGCAGGAGGCACGGCCCCCGCCACGGGCTCCCCGCTCCCGCAGGGCCGAGAGGCAGAGCAGCCCCCGCGCAGGCCGCCCCCGCTTGTTTACAGGCCCCGCGGCCCAAGCGGCGGCGGCCGCAGCTCGCCCAGCGCCCGGCGCAGCCCGGCCCCGCCGCTGCCCCCTCAGCCCGGCCCGCCGGAAGCCCCGCGCGGCGCGGCACCACTTACCCCCCGGCCGCGGCGGACGGCGCCGGCTGTGGCGGGCAGGGCCGCGCTCCCGAAGGTGCGTGGGGGCAGGGAGGCCGGGGGCAGGCGGGGACGTCCGCGGAGGGGCCGGCGGCGGGCGGGCGGGCCGGGGGAGAGGGGGAAGGACGGGGAGAAGGAGGAGGGGGGCACCCGGCTGGCGGCCTCGCCTCAGCTCATTCACAGGCGGCGGCTGCGGAGGGCGGCTCTCTGCCCAGGGGGAGCCCAGCGCTCATCTCGCCTCCGCTCCGCTCCTCGCTCGCCGCCGCCGGCCCCCCGCCCCGGCCCCCTCCCGCCCGCCCGAGCTCCGCGCCCACTCGCGGAGCGCCGCGGACCGCCGTCCGCCCCCCGCCTCTCCCGCGGACGGACACACAGACACACACACACAAACGCGCGCGCGCGCACTGCGCCGCCGCCTCCGCCTCCTCTCTGCGCAGGCGCGCCTCGCGCGCCCGCCGCGCGCTCGTGCCTGCCGCCGTTCCCCTCCCCCCACCCGCCCCGCCGCGGCCACCGCGCGCGCGCCGCAGGGGACGGGGTGGGGGGTGGGGGCGGAGGCGGGAGTGGGTGCGCGCGCGCGCCCCGTCGCCCTTTTCCCTCCCCGCCGGGGCCGCCCCCGCCATTAAAAACCAAAACAGAACAGAAACGCAACAAAACGCCAAACGCGACAAACGCCGCTTTTCGGGGCAAAACCCCGCCCTATGCCGCGCGCGGGGTACCCGGATGTCGGGGCCGGCAAAGCCGCGGGGGGGCGGGGCGCCGTCACGGGTATGACATCACCCCCCGCCCCGCCCCCCCTGCTTCGCCGCGCTGCGCAGGCGCGAGGGAGCGGCACGAGCGCGGGCGGGCTGGGGCGGTGGGAGACGTCGTGGGCGCCGCCTGTTTCTCTCAGGGGAGGGACCGGGGCGAGCGCTGGCGGCTCCGGCGGTGGGAGTCGGTGCCGGTGTCGTGGCGGCAGCTCACGCTCGCTGCTCGCCTGAGGCCGGGGGAGCGGGCAGTGAGGGCCAAGCTGCGGCCCCGGCGGGGCCGGCCGCAGTGGCGTGCCTGTCCCCCTGAGGGGGCGCGGGGAGCAGCGTCTTTCGCCGCTCGGCGGGGCCGCGCCGCCCCGCTGGTGTCCCGGCCCAAGGCCGCAGGGACACGCTGGGGGATCTCACCCTGCTGCAGCAGAGCCCCGCGGGCTTCGCCGCTGGCAGCACAACTGCTGGCCAAATCAGCAGCGGATTACCAGCCATGAATGCCTAATGGGTTTCATAATCCCATGATTTTCAGTAGCCCTTTGATGAAGCCTGGCCTGTTGACAAAAGGGACAGGAGCCCGTTCAGGGAGCGACGGGGAGCACATGTAGGGGATGGGCTTTTAGAGAAACCTGCTTCGCCTCAGGGAGGGTGACAATGTGGCGGGGGTGCTCGGGGAGGTTGCGCTGGGAGCGGGGTGGCTCAGGGACTCCTGTACGGCTAATTCCAGCCAAGATAGAGTTAAATCACAGGGCTGGGGATTTTTGAGGTGGATTCAAGGAGTGCTTTTAACGGCAGGATTAGGAATGCATAGTAGTTTTGAGGCTGTGAAGAAGGAATTCAGTACAGAGGACAAGATACTGAAGAGGGCTTGGGAAAGGTGAAGCAGGTACTTGGGTAAAGGATCGGGAAGGTTGTCTACTTAGATAGTTCCTGTCTTCAGCAGCAATCAGAGTGAACACCCCTACGTTAAGGTTTACCAAAACAGTATTTGGAAAGACATCAAACTGCTGGTTATGTTGCCCTAGCCATTGCAGATAACAATCGGTGCAGCAGCATCTGGAGCGTGCCAGCAGCTGAGGGCAGTTAATGGAGGGCTCTTGCTCAGATAAGACCTACGGCAACAGCAAAGCCCTACCCAGAGATAGCTAGAAGAGCTGTAACACGTAACAAAACCTCATCGTTGTAAGGCTTTCCTGTAATAGATAAACTGACTGTTTCAGTGCGGTTACAACATCTCCAGTTTCCATTGCTGACTGTGGCTGAATGGTATGTTTGGACCCAATCGCACTGTATTCATCCTAATCGTGTTTGTTAGCATGATACAGAGCAGCAAAATTCCTTAGCAGAAAGAAACCTTGAAAATACGTTTCAGGGGAGCAGCATACATGTACCGTATTCCACAAGGAGGGGGACATTTTGGAAGGTTATGGGGTAATTCCCATCATCTTCATCAATACAATTTTGAATTTCTTCTTGGTATCTAAAGACAATTGGTTACAATTTTGATGCAGTTCAGATTTTTAAAACTGCATTTCTCCGTGCCCCCATCCCCCCCACACCTTAACAGTGTACAGACAAGGTAGAGGTTATGCAGAATTGTTTCCTGCAGGCATGTGCCATGCTTCCTTAACCTCTACAAACATAAATTTAATTCTTCATCCTCCTTTTCCGCTTCAGTAAGTCTCCCCTGACACTGAATTATATACAATTGTGAATTTCATTTAGATTCTGTTACCTACAGCTGTGGGTTTGTGTGTGGCGTTTTTTTGAATAAAAGTGAATGAAAACATGGCCCAGCTTTTCTTTTTTTTTTTTTTTTTTGTGATGCCCTACTTTTAAGCTGCAAGAATGTAATGACAGCAGAGAGTTTGCTGCTGTCATTTTCTATTTATATGTTTTTCTTGGGGAATTGGATGGAGTCAAATTACCACAGTATTTTCTTAAAGTGTAACTTTTATTTACTTTGCTAGTTTTGCCTGGCTTGTTGTACTGACAATGGTAATAAATATTTACAGGAAATCCAAACATCACATGTAATTAGGATAAAAAAATCTGTGTGTAATGTATGCCTTTACTATGTATATTTGTAGCTAGCTGCTGAGACTACATCTCCCAGCATACAGGTCTATTTTCTCTTTAGCTGTAGATCAAGATGGGATACAGATAATTGGAACCTGTAGTCACTAGAGCCATTAGCACCTAGAAGCCAGTAACAAGAACCACTGTGAAACTATTTCAACACTGCATCATAAACCATAACTGAATTATGGAGAATATTCATATTTCACTGTTTGGAACCAGAAATTTCTATTAGTATAATAAGGCATATTCAAAGTGACATGCTGTTCCACAGTGTATTTTTAAATAATACTAGTTTTAGAGAATTATTTCTGCTTCCTGTTACAGCTTTAAAAAAGTCTTTAGATGGATGGTATTTGCCAAGAGCATTTCCAAAAAAAATCTATGTATCTAAATAAATAGATATTTTCCACCTATGCACACTTGGTTATTACAGGCAGAAGGGTGATTTTTTTTTCAGTTAAAACTGTCAATTTAGAAAATTCCACACTTTGCCCAATGAAGCTGTTCCCAATGACATTATTTCCTATAAAAAGAGAATAGGGGACTGCAGTTGTCACAGGATCACATGGCAATTTAACTGCATTTTGGAATCTATTTCCATCATAATGGCCATATTCTGTAGGAGTCTGCTGTAATTGCTGTGTGTAATATTGCTTCTTTTAACTCATTCAGTTTTAATACCAGTTGGTTAAACTTCTGTTAGAAGGTATATCATGAGGTGTTGGAATTTTGTCTGTATGCTCCTTAAACAGGAGACATTTAATACAAATATTAGCTGTTATGTTGCCGGATTTAGATTTCTTGATCCCTAAATAAAAAAGCTGTACTTCTTCCAAGTGTCTCACCTGTAGTTTATTCAAAAGGTCAGAAAAAATGGAGCCTTTTGGTTTCAGCTTCCCTTACTTATCATCCCTGTTTCTCCTCTCTTATATTGTGTGCCTTGAATGTAGGCAGGGAATAATGTATTTGAAGTTACTCTGCAGCCTAGAAAGCTGGTAGACTGTGGTTTTGATTGTTTGGAATAGGGTTTGTATCACCAAATAATACTCATTAAATATTAGATGTATAATCAAGGTGTTGTCCAGGCTGTCTTGCTTCAGTGGAGGGAGACAGGCACCTTCAGATAATCATTACTCCCATGCTTGCACTGCTGTCTAAAGCAGGTTGGGTGAGTTGCCTACTGAAGGTGACTTTTTCTCTCCTATAGTTTCCGTGACTACAGAAGAAGCTCAGATGATCACCTAAACTGGACCCCTAATTTTCAGATGGCTAAAATGGATCACCTGTGGTACTTAGAAGTTACCTAATAGAAACTGTCATATTAATGAAATGTGTAGCTTGTAATAGTGTGATCATGAACTTGCCAGAACTTTATACTTGGCTTGTGAAGTACTGATGCCCTGCCTCATCTCTTCTCCAGTGGGCTGTACCTGTTTTTGGGATCTAAAAGCCAGCTGGATGACTATGCTTCAGGCTTTATGTCTTCTTGGTACTGTTGCTGCAACGCCCTGCTGTGATGACATGTGTAGGTATCTGCTAAGGCAGCTGTGCCATTGGGAACTTCATAAAATGCCAGTACTGTAGCTATGATTAATAATCACATGATGTTTAATCATCAAAAGCGCACACCTAGGGTGTATCCTGTATCCAAAGTGAATTTATCTGAAAGATGTCACAAACACTTTGGTCTTTTGAAGAACATCCTGTGTGAATATCCCGCGTTCTTGAAATGCAGGAGTTCTGATAAAAGTCACTTTCTGCTAGAGTCTTGAAAAGTGCTACACGAACTGCCACACAGGCTCCTCTGAGATGAGATTTATGCTTTCCTGACAGCTTTTCAATACAACATTCAGATAGTTGGGACATTTGTTAAAAAACAATTCTAGTAATTTTCAGTTGACAAAATTAGGTGCAAAATCATTAGGGCATCACAATGTGGTTTTCTTATTCTAGCTATAAGAGAAAGCAAGCAGTGCTTGGTTATGAGGGGGGGGGGGTTCCAGTGAGAATTTGCTGATGGAAGTAACTTGCAATTCTGGAAAATCAGCAAAAGCAAAGTACAGTAAAGACCAAAATATAAATAGAGAGAAAATCCTTTTATGCTGAAAATTAATATAAAGCTTTATTTTAGAATATTGTTATTATTTTTGTCCCTCCATTTTTCTCCTACTTTTATGTATGGGAGATATGGGAAGAGCATGACACTTCCCAATGTCTTGAAAAGACCAAAATAAGATGACAAAAATTCAGGCAGCTCAGGAAGCTAACTGCAGTTTGTCAAGGTTTTCAGAGCTCATTTGCAAATCACCTACATTTCGCAATTCCTTCTACCTGTAGCAAGACGTCACTAAAGACCTGGTGGCCAGGAAAATTTGCTTTTCATGTGAAATGGGGAAATTAAGAGCATCAATATAGTCTACGAGCATTTTAAAGAAAATTAAAAATGAGGGGTGAAAAAGAGAACCAGTTAAATACTGATTTTATTCCCCTCCCTTTAGAATCTCAGCTGCCTCAGTAACTGAAATGGAGAAGTCTTGATAGAAAGCCTGTGTGCACTGAACTTGTTATATAAAAAGGGACAAGACAGACCTAGAATAATAGAACTGTTTAGGTTGGAAGAGACCTTTAAAATCATCGAGTCCAACTGTGAACCCAGCACTGCCAAGCCCACCCCTAAACCATGTCCCTAAGTGCCACATCTACATGTCTTTTCTGTACCTCCAGGGAGGTGTTTAATGTCTGAGGAAGTGCTGGCATGGCGTGCCAGGGTATGCCAGTTCATCTTGGCCCCTGTGCTATCTACCCAATTTGTGATGGTACAACGGAAACGGTCTCTTTGGGACCATCTGCATTACTCCTCAACGCAGAAACCATGAATCAGCTTAAAGCAACATTAGTAGAAAACATCAGTTGATTTGCAGTATTCTACGGGCTGGGTTGAATTCACACCTGACTGGACTCCAGCACAGCTACCTTCCATGGTCCTTTCCAACCTGAGGGGAGTACACTTTATTGAATCTTCATCTGTCAGTGGTGAATGTTTACAACATCTTTGTGTTCCATTGCTGAAAGTTTAATTTTCTTGACAAGATCATCTTTTGCTATAAGACAAGCCGTGAAGTAGATAACAACCAGAATATTTTATCAGCTAGGCTTTAGCTTATTCTGTTCATTAGATGGTTTTTCTGTTTTAAAAATGTGAGGGTATATGTAAGTTGCTGGTTTCATTTGCTATTAGTAGTCCGTGCATGAAAGCCTGTACCCTGAAAGTCAGTGACAAAGCTTCCATTGACCTCAGCGTGGCAGGATCAAACCCTTAGTCATTAGCATGTTGTAAAAATGGCTGTTATCCCAGCCAGTTTTAATGGGCCTGCCTACAATTGTCAGTTGTTTAACCTAAAAATTAGCTTAGCAATCACAGCGAAAATTACATGTCAGACTGTTGATGCATAAGAATACTTCATACTGAGTCATCATGAGTCTTATGATGCTCTTAAAGTTTTATAATTATTAACATTCAAGCTAAAGACTGAAATTCAATAAAGACTGGAATTTCCAGATGTGAAGGAGATAAGTCCTGATGAGAGGATAAGATTTATATTCTGTAAAACTATTTTTTTTTTAATTACTGGTCGTTTTCTTCTTTAAATAGTTGGATCTAGTCATGTTCTTTGTACAACCAAACACAACTTACTTTTTGCTACATTCATTCATATAAATATGTTGAATCAGTTGTCTCTTTTAACAAGCCTGTTATCTGGACAGAGCTGAGGGGGTAATTTTTTTGTGTCAATTAAACAGTTAAACTAAACTAAAATCAGCATGTCAGAATCAAATAGTCAAGGTGTGGAGATATTTTAAATGTAAACATTGCTCAGTATTTTGCATAATAGGTTTTCCACAGTACCAGGGGTTCTGGAGAGTCCAGGATCTAAAGGATAACCTTATTCTGGTTTTGCCACTTGGCCTTTTTTAGTTGACAACATAAGTGAAGTTTAGTTGCATTACATAGGTGCTGGTGTGGTATGGCTGTTAAGAAGTAAAGACATTGTTTCATGTTTTCTGGCATAAGGGACATAATAAAAATGGGTATGAGATCAAAAGCTATATGTGATGGATTTCTTAGGAAAGCAAACCAAGTAGTAATTTGGATTTTACCATTTTTATGACAACCCTCGCCCCCCACCCCTCAACAGTGTTATGTTACTTTGGGAATGGTGCAGAACAAAATACTAGCAAAGCGATAAAGGCCGTTACGAAAACAATCTGTGTAGCAAGAACTTGTGCAACTCATTCTCAGAGTTTCAGGAGGAGGAACCTATGAGGAAAGGAAAATCTCATATTGCAGATCACATTAGCTTAAGTTCTTCTGTGGAACATTTTAGTGCAAGTAATGTGGTGCAGCTTCATGTTAGAGTATTACTCAAAATGTGGATGCTACTTGGAGATAGTTCAGGTCTCCACCCTAAACAGAAAAGTATCCTTCCTTCTCAGGAAATTTCAATTAATCCAATGGATTAGGAGTACAACTACTTCTTGAGAGATTTGGGAATGTGATTTCTTTCAAGGATTTGAAATAAGTTTGTTTTCTTGCTTGTTTTCATTCATTGTAGTATATCACTCGTATTTATCAAGGCAATTCTGTTTCCATATATTTGTGTGTAGAGGCATACATTATATTTTTACAAGCACACTTCTTTTTTTTCATTTTTTAACTTTTATAGGAATAATCAGAATAATTGGCTAGTACTTGACATTTATTGTGCTGTATTCTGATTACTCCCTTGTGTTGTTTTACTCTGTTTTATGTTCAAAATACATACTCTAATCCCTGGACTATATTATTTTAAATATTTTTATTATATTATAAGGAAAAAAGCTTGTCTTACAAAGATGAGACAAACAATGAGGTGAAAAAGGGAAAGCACTGGTGTTAATTCACAGCAGCCTGCTGAAAATGGGATTGGAATCATTAGCTCACTCTACAGAGGTCACAAGATTGCCATTCTATGACATAAATTTCAATTAATATAGACAGTGTCTCAACATGAAAGTAGCAGTTGACCTGAGCTGAACCCAAGTTAGATGAAAGGCTCATTACCAGTTAGCAAATAGGAATCTTCCTGCAAGTGCAAACTGAAAAGCAAAATTACATACCTTCAGGACACTGAGCAAACACTTAATTCTGCTGCGAACTCTCTAGGTAGAATTTGTGAATACTCAAAGATAGCAGTTGTGGAATGCTTCGTTCTCATCTTGCTGCGAGAGCAACCTACTGAGAAACCGCAGTAAACCCCAACACCATTCTGATGCTATTTCTAGTGTTGTCTACACAAATAAATTGTAGGATCTTTGCTGAACATGAATGCTAAAAGCACTGAAATTGATCCAATGCTTTTCAAGTTAAACTCAAGTTTCTCAGTGACTTCAGCAATTCTGGATTGGGTTTAAATGTATTTCCTCGGGGAAGCATCAGTACTGTCAAAATTACTTTCATCTGTTTAAGATGGATTAATGATACAGTAGTCACTTATCATGAAATCATAGAATAATTTTGGTTGGAAGGGACTTATGGAAGTCATCTAGTTCAACCCCTGGCTCAAAGCAGGTCCAGTGAGATGGAGTTGCTTAGGTCTTTGTCCAGCTAAGTTTTGACATCTTTGAGAATGGAAATTCCACCTCTCTGGGCACCTGTTCCTGTGTTTCCAGTCAGAATTTCCCACGTTGCAATTTGTGTCCGTTGTCTCTTGTGTTATCACCGTGTGCCTCTGAAAAGGGTCTGCAGTTGAAGGCAGCGATATCTTCCCTTAGCCCTCTCTTCTTACAGCTGAGCAAAGATGGTTCTCTAAGTCTCTCTTCATCTTGGTGGCCCTCTGCTGCACTTTGTCCAGTATGTTGAAGAATTCACTTATGCAGGAAAGGTAACGGGAGGCTGCTTACATAGCTTTGATTTAAATACTTGTGGCTAGTATCTTGCCTGTTGCTATAACATATAAGGTGCTTTTAAACATAATTAAAAAACTCAGCTATGCAAAATAAAACATTACTATCTTTTGCAACTCTTCTGAAGCTCTCTGGGTAGATATCTGTGCTACCATATACAGCCGGCTGATGGATCCTCAAAGCACCTGGTTGCTTACACTGAGGCTTAATGCCAAGTAAAAGTAAAAGTTGACTTGAGAAAGTGGAATAGGTGAAATGCTCATCAGATCGTGTACATCTTGGATTTGTGTTCCCGTAGATTTAAAACAAAACTTCTTGCAGCATACCATCCCATACACCTCAGAAGATGAACAAGGCCACCTTCCTGACAGACCCACATCTGCCTGATCCTGGGCAGCAGGAAACTTTTTTAGGTGTTGATAGTAGTTAGAGCAGACTTAGAGCTACTTTGTCTTGGGTGAGGTTACCAGAAAGGGCCTACTGGCGTTCCAGGTGCACCAAGCTTCCCCTCTCCCAACACCGGCATGCCTTCTCCTTCAACTGGTTAAGAAAGCGCTGTGCTGTAATCCACTTCTCTGACACCCAGGGATTTCCCCAGATGAATAATTAAATCAGCTCCCTGTTTTATTGTGCGGCTGGAATGGAAGCTAGTATTTAGCCACTGTATCTCCTTACTTCTTTACCTCATTATCTAAGCAGGACTACTGCCTGTGACTTTTGTTAACTGAGATACATAGAAAAAAAAACATCCCCAATAGTGTATGCTTCTAGAGCTCCTTACATAGTATCTTCATTAAAATGACAATCACAGGGTTCTGCTAAGAGCCAGGTCAGACTGTCGTCAGCTTTTTAGGCCACGTTCACTTTTGGACTTTTTGCCTGAGAAATTCCACAGGTTCACATGCTTCATTATGCAATTATATTCTTGAATTCATTTAAAAACTCCCTCCACGGTCAGTTTACAGCTCCAAAGCTGATCTTCCTCGTAATTTCTGTTCTGATAGTAAAAGATTTAGAAACAGAAATCTGGATTTTTCTCTTAAAAATGTTGGTTGTTAATGAAAATTCTCTGATATTTTGTGTTTTGCTTTGGGAAGACCAGCAGAGGGTGCCTGAGCTAGAGAGCAAAACCAGATATGTGCTGGATTCGTTAATAATATGAGTTTAAAAAAAGAAATAAACTTTAATGTAGTACTCTATTAAAATCAAAGAGGAATACATTAATGAAAATGAAGGGAAACTCACTCTCTCAGGAAAACTGCACAATTAAGAGGCTGTCAAAAAAGTAGTACTAATAACCAAGGAAAAAAAAATAATGTGGGGATTAGGAAAGGCATTTTAGTTATCTGATTCTGTCGTTGGCTAAGAGCTACTAAAGGACTGGTTCCCTGAATTAACTTTTATTGGGTTTTGGGAGAGATTCCCTCCGTAAGCTACTCCATAAGCTACCTCTGTGTAAGGAGACAGGAGGGGAAAATCCTTCACTGCAGGATTCAGAGCAGGTTCCTAATTTATGCTCCCTGGCCACCCCCATGATTTTGCTTCTGCTGACTATAGTGGGTGCTGAGGGAGACAAAGTTCTGCAGAATTCAGCCTTTTCTTTTCCTCTTCCTGTCTCTCACTTAACATTAAATGTTGCAAGAGAGAAAGTTTTTGCTAGTTCCCTGCATGAGTAGTCTTTTCAGTACTAGTACAACGAGGGAGCCCACACGGAAAGAAACCTTTCTAGATTAATCACAACAGATTTAAATTGAATAAACATTGCTTTATGTGTCTATATATGTATTTGGAAAACTCCACATGTGGAAAGGGGGCACAGATCTTTCCTTTGACTTTGGTGATCTTGAAACCCAGCCCAAGATGACAGATGCAGAACAGGCATCTAAGAATCAGATGGACAGACATATCAGTGCTCTTGTCTGCCTTTTCTTTCACCATCAGAAGAGGTTTGTTCTATATCGAGAAAGTGAGAAAGCTTTTTCAAAAAAGAAAATCATTAAATACTTGCTTTCCCTCACCTATCCAGATATAATGTATGGCATGGTATGTTCAGATATGTTCTAGCCTTACTTATCTATAGCTATTCCTCTGAGGAAAAGTCCTTCATCTATCTGCATCCTGACTTCTTCTGATATTTCTTTTGAATAATGAAGAATTATGTAGAAGTAATGTCACACAAACAAAATGGCATTATCATCAAATGGAGTTTTGTTCAATTCACCTGAACATGTGCTATACTTCTGTTATTTATATAAACACAGGTGATTTAGTCATACTCTTCAATGTAAACTAAAGAAAGTATGTTACGAAAAGGAAATGTATGATACAACTCAAGGACTCAGGGTGCCATCACTGTCCCACCATAGTAAACAAATCTTATCTTCATATAAATGGCCCACCTTCTGCAGGAAAGGTTGGAGTTTTTCTGGATTTCTTTTTATTATTTTTCTGAATAAAAGTGCTTCTAATATCAATAAACAGGAAGAGAAGGCAAAGTAGTGTGGTCTAGAGGAATGAGCAGAATTCAATCAGGCAGTCCGGTAAAATTCACCCTTATGTGAAGGACACATCTGGAACACTTAAGTCATATTCAAATATCCAGTTAGGTCAGCAAGGGAGATGATGTGTAGGAGCTCTTTGTCTGCAGGCAAATGTTGTCCTTTAAAAAGCATGCCCCTTTTAAACAGATACAGTTAATGCAAGTGTCAGTAAGAGCTCACCCGGCACTTCAGAAACAAAAGGCAAAGCCAAACAGTTTATAATCTAATTGAAAAGTCATAGATGTGAAATTTGGAGGAAGGGCAAAGCCAAGTGTAGCTGGGAGCACGGCAGAGCTTTACAGCTTCAAACGGCATCACACTGGGTAAAGGGTAGAAAATGCCTCTTGCTTCTTATATTGAGGAAATCCTTCCCAGGGGATACCACAGAAAGTCACTATCAAAGCAGTAGTCATCTGCTTCTGTGTCTGAAGATGCTTCCTATGTTCATCTGGCTGGCTGAATAAGGATTGTCTTGCCACTGTGTATTTTTGTATTACTCTTTTGTATTTTTCTGTGATATTCTGCTGTTATCAGATGATTAGAGATATATATATTATTTATTTATTTTTCTGAGGGAGAAAACAGATATAGGGAGGGGAGAGGAGGAAAGAATTACTTACAGTTACACCACTTCGACTTAGGGTTTGCTTAACTAAGCAGTTGGAAAGGCTTGTGTCTCTCTTTGCTATGTATTTGCTAGTAAGTAAAACAATCTGTTGACTTGCTAGTCCTGAGACCAGCTGGCCTGGCCTGGCTTATGTCTATAGCTGATGCCCCTCAGACATACCCCACATTCCTTGGGACAGTGTTTGTGGGCAAAGCCATACCATGAACCATGACACCAGTTTTAATGTATGGATGCCCAGGTGACAGTGTATGACTCCACACCTTGGTCTTGTCTGACTTATTAGTTTAGATGTGGCTTACTGGCAAAAAAGTGATTTGTCTGGTTTACCTTCTATTGCTTGGGAACAAGTTGTACTAAACTGTAATGCCATGGCCAGGAAGGCAGTACCAACAGTTTTAGTAACTGTTTTAATAATGGATAGAAGACACAGTAGTTCAACTTGCCCTAATTAGAACTAGACTTCAAGTTTTAAATTGATGGGAGCTCACACACAAAACCGTAACTAAATGGACTGAAATTAAATGGATGCAAGGCATAAGTACAATTAAGGAAACATTTGAAGGAAGAAAAGATGGAAGTTATTTCCTTCAAGTCTTTCTTTAAGTGGCCTGAGTAAGGAGGCAGTCAGAAGGGGCTATGTGTGAAAAAACATGAAGATAGAATGACATACTAAAAGCTGAAATGAGAGGAGATTAGGGTAGCTAGGAATGCAGAGGCTTAAGTGCACAAAAACTCAGACTTGAACTCAAGAAGGTGATTCTGATGCAGAAAGCATGCAGCTTGTGCTTTTTGTAAGCAATTGGAAGAGTTTCACTGACATAGCAACAGCAGAACTGTACCTCAAATCAGCATCGGATCAAAATGATTCCCACATTTAAAAGGCTCAAATGGATGCCCCTTGCCTCAGATAAATTTGAAAAATTTTCAGTGAATGTTATTACAAACGGACAACATTTTCTTGTATAATAATTTGTGGTTAAACCAGATATAAAATAAAAACTATAGAAAGAAGGTATATATCCACTGTCTGATCATACAGATTTATGTAAAAAAAAGTATATTTGGCACTCCATTACATTTATGTAGGACTGTCTTTGCCTGGATGTGTGTGTGTCTCCTCTTCTAGCAGCACTAAACCATACAGCATGGGCAACATGCTGAAGCAGATAGCATGGAGTCACGGCCTTACTTCACTTGCACTCATTTTATGACGGATTCTCCCTAAAATTTTGTTTTCCTAAACAAAGCAAAGAGCTTTTCTCCTTAGAAGCCGTTCTGTTTTGCTTGCAGTGGAAAAGGAAATACAGGAACTATAGTGCTGCTCTACTTACTGGTATTCATTTTAATGTTATTGTACCTGCATAAATAATTCAGTGAAGTAAGAGCATTTTTAAAATCTATGTTTTACACAGACACTGAAATAATCTCAGATAATTGCACTGGAGCTTTATTTACTCTAACATGGATCAAAGACATTGCAGCACAGTACCGTGGAAAATATTCACACCCATGCTCTCACAGTATTACTACCATGGCTGGCATCAAGTTACCTGAGGCCCCCTTGTGAACATTCAAAGAGGAAGCACTTCACCCTTAAATATACGAAAATTTACTCGCTTTATAGAATCATAGAATCACAGAGTAGTGTGGGTTGGAAGAGACCTTGAAGATCATCCAGTTCCAACCCACTGCCATGGGCAGGAACACCTTCCACCAGACCACATTGCTCAGAGCCCCATCCAGTCTGTCCTTGAATGCTTCCAGGGATGGGGCATCCACAGCTTCTTTGGGCAACCTGTGCCAGTGACTCGCCACCCTGACATTAAAAAAGTTCTTCTTTATACCCAAACTAAAGCTACCCACTTTCAGTTTAAAACCATTGCCCCTTGTCCTGTCACTACAGGCCCTGGTAAAAAGTCTGTCTTCATGTTTCTTATAAGCCCCCTTTGTATATTAAAAAGCCACAGTAAGGTCTCCCCAGCACCTCCTCTTCTCCAGGCTGAGCAACTCTCTCAGTCTGTCTTCACAGGAGAGGTGCATCAGCCCTCTGATCACCTTCATGGCCCTCCTCTGAACTGCTCTGACAGGTCCATGCCTTTTTTGTGCTGAAGCCCCACAGCTGGACACAGTACTTCAGGTGGGATCTCACCAGAGCAGAGGGGCAGAATGTGGCCTGCAAGTGCACGTTGCCAGCTCATGTCCAATTTTTCAGCCGCCAGTATCCCCAAGTCTTTCTCTGCAGGGCAGCTCTCCATCAGTTCATCCCCCAGTTCCACCTGTGCCATGGCACTTTTGCATAAGGTCTTCTCCCCCCACACCTCTGCCCTGGTAAGGCCACATCTGGAGTACTGTGTCCAAATCTGGGCTCCCCAGACAGAGAACTACTGGAGAGGTTCCAGCTGAGGGCTATGAAGATGATGAGGGCACTGGAGCATCTCCCTTCTGAGGAAAGGCTGAGAGAGCTGGGGCTGCTTTGCCTGGAGAAGAGAAGACTGAGAGGGGACCTTAGCGCTGTATGCAAACACCTGAAGGGCTGGTGCCAAGAGGACGGGGCCGGGCTCTTTCAGCGGTGCCCAGCGACAGGACAAGGGGCAACGGGCACAAACTGCAACACAGGAAGTTCCACCTGAATATGAGGAAGAACTTCTTTACCTTGAGGGTGACCGAGTGCTGGCACAGGCTGCCCAGAGAGGCTGTGGGGTCTCCTCTGGAGACATTCAAAACCCAACTGGACACGGCTCTGTGCAACTTGCTCTAGGAGAACCTCCTTTAGCAGTGAGTTGGACTAGGTGATCTCCAGAGGTTCCTTCCAACCCTGACCATTCTGGGATTCTCAGTTCTGCACAACTGGAGAAAAAAGATAAATATTTAGAAACAGCAAGCTAGTCAAACATTCATTTCTGGCTTATTGCTTTGGAGACAGAAGGCAGCTTATCTTGTTTTTATTTACATTAAGTGTGTCAATATAATTTGTATAACTCTTAAGAATAAAGCATATTATCATGTTATGTGCTGCATTTAATAGATCTGTTATCTGCTGCCACAAAGTCAACATGGGGAACCTCAGCAAGCCCCGTGGCAGGGTGTGGAGCAAGGCTATGACCTCCCACATTGGTAACTGTTTCTGATTTTGTTTTCACAGCCTTGTACTTCAGCTTTACACTGGCTCTTGCATGTGTAAGATGCAGTTAAGTACTTTATATAGATACCAGCATATGTTTACTGAACTCCAAAGTGCTGTCTGCATCAGTCACAGAACAAAGTGCAACAGAACTGTCATTCATTCTGTTGATGTTCAGGTTGACTTTGGTTGTCTTTTAAAAACTGTTAGCAGATTACTGCTACAGTAATCTGGCCATTAGGCCTCTTCAGAAAGTGAAAATTAGCTTCTCGTGGAAACAAAGTTCAGGCATTAGAAGGGGAAATATTTTTTGTTTTCCTTGGGAATTCAGATGTCAGTCCAAGGGCTTTGTTGTGATGTGATCCTTTAAGAGATGTTTCACTTTGCTTTGGTGCTTTGTCAAACAGCGCTCCTCTAAGTAGCTGCTGGCTCTGAAGCAACAAAAAGTGTATGTTACTGTCAACGCTCAAAGTTGTACCTCCAGCAAGGAAGGTCAGAGCATTGCTGGCCATAAAGGTTAGACTGGAAGTGGCAACCCTGGACTCCCATCAATCTTTTGCTGACTGCTTTGGGGTTGAGAAGAAATCACAGTCTGGCAGGATTTGCATGATTTACAGCAACCATATGTAAAAGCTGCAGCCTGTGGTAGCCTCAGTGCTTTTTAGCTGGGGGGGATCTCAAAATAAATATTTTTAATAGACTTGGGTGTGTATAACTAAGAGAATTCCTGACGTATATTTATCTGTCATTCTGATAATATTAATGAGATGAGCATATTTACTTTTTGTAAGTTGGAAAACAGCAAGAATGGATATTAGCTTGTAAAGGACCTTGTAACTTTTTCCAGTGCTCTCCTTCCCATAGTCAGTCTGACACTGAGCATGCCTTCATGCACTGAGCAGGCACTTCAAGCCTGTCTTTGTAATCTTGGGGACAGGCAGTAACATCCCCACTGATGGCGACTGTGCAGGTGTACAAATGCACAAGAACCCTGTAAATGAACCTTTTTTTTTCAACAGGATACATCTATTTTACTTGGTGTTATTGTAAAAGAAGGGTTGTTCTACATTGGTCCCACCTCACTCCTCCTTGTGCGAGTCGTGGCAATACCAGCGTTGACTACAGCTTATACAGATACATCTTGTCCATGCCCCATGCCCAGCGTTTGGATGTAACAGACAGGGATAAAAGCAGGATGCGGAAAAGGGGACAGTTCCTTCCGCAATCAGGATACAGTGGGTGATGCACCTTATACAAGTCACAAGCAAGTGCAAACGTTTGATTTCCTACTGCATATAGTCCAGGTCACCCCAACTGTAAAGGTATCCTCCCTCCCCACAGGGAATGCTGCAGCCTGGAAAGCTGCCCCACTACACTTCTTTTTGAAACCAGTGGCAAATTCAAAACTCTATTTCCCTAGGTTCTTCAATCCATAAGTTTCCCAGATTGTTTTGATTCATCAACTGATCCTTTGTTTGAGGGTCACCTTGGTCTCACCAGGTGGGGAAGTCACAACCCAATGATTGGGTCCAGCCACCAGTCCTTTTATCCAACTAATGTCCATCCTTTTTCTCTCCTTGGCACTGCAACTTCAGTGGTCAGTAGAACCTGGAAAGGACCCTCTCACTGAGGGGTTAATGAATGTTCTTTCCAAATTTTGACCACTATCCAGTCTCCCAAATTTATTTTGTGGATTTTAAAATCCAATGGTGTGAATTGTGATATCAGCCCCTTTCCCCTCAAGTTTTCCAGACAATTCGCTATGCCTTCAATATATTTGCAAATTTCTAAACTTTCTCCTTCATAACTGGCCATCTCTTACTGTGAGGTCAGGAAGGGAAGCCCAAACATCATTTCGTAAGGGGAGACCCCTAAATCAGTTTGGTTGCGTTCTGACCCTCAACAAGGCCAAGGGTAAACATTTCATCCAAGACAGCGGTGTCTCCACCATTAATTTAGTGAGTGCTGCTTTTAATGGCTGGTTCATTCTCTCTACTCATCCTGAACTTTGAGGATGCCATGGGGTGTGCAGTTCCCACTTGATGCCTAAGGCCTGAGTCACGTGTAATATTACCTGGGAAGTAACGTGTCTTCTCCCATCTGAATCAATTCGTTGTATTATCCTGTATCTAGGAACTATTTGTTCTAATAAAACCTTTGATATTGCATTTGCAGTGGCCCTTACACTTGGAACCACTTCCACCCAAAGGGTTAAATGGTCCACTGTCACCAGTACCTCCACCTCTGGACTTGGGGAAGCACAGTAAAATCTACTTGGATACTTTGAAAGGGTCATAATGCCAAACTTCTTCCCCGTGTTGGGGTTCTCCTCATGGTCTTCTTATTGAAGTTCTGGCAGAGTACGCATCCTTCGATTATTTGTTTGGCTATCATGAAAACACCTATACACCCAAAATGTCTTAGAAAGTGATCACATAAGGCTTGAGTTCCCACCGAGTTGGTTGGTGTACCTTATCATTTCCCGCGTTATTTCTTTGTTTAATATCTGTCTTCCATTGGGAAGAAACCACTTTCCGCAGGCGTCCTTCACTCCCGCAATTTTTATCAACTCCTTTTCTTCCTCCTGTCTGAACCCTGGGATTCGGGTGAGTTGGGGAGGTTCTGGGTCATGCATGCGACAAAACCCGCCGCTGCCTGCAGCATGAGGGGTGCGGGGTGTCTGTGCCAAGGCCCGGGGGTGGCTGCAGCGGGGCTGGGAGCCGCCGGCCCGCTTCGGCGGGGAGAGGGAGTTTTTGGTGTCTCCAAGGGACGGCCATGAGGCTCTTCTCGGGAAGATGGGCGACAGTGTGCGATCTCTCACCGCCACAGCCAAACCGCCCTGGCCACCCCCAGCGCCGAGGTGGCGCAGCGGCCCAAGCGGTTTACCGGCAGGGGAAGGCGGCGCAGCCCGCTGCCCTCGGGGGCACCTGCCGGCGGGAAAACAGACGAGGGCCCTGCTCCCAGCAACGCCCTTCGCCCCCGGCACAAGCGCGGCCTCTCCCCTACAAACCCGGCGCTTATCGCCGCAGCCTTGACTGCGCCGGCCGCGCCGCCAGGCTCCCGCCGGGGCCGCCTCGGGGCCGGGAGCGGGCCAGGCCGCGGCGGGGCCAACGGGGCGGGGCCAGCGGTGCGGAGCGGGGCCGCCCGCCCCTGCCCGGCGGGGAGAAGGGGTGGAAGGGGAGGCGAGAGGCCGGGAGGAGCCGGCGCTGGGCTGCTGCGGGCCGGCACCGGCTGCAGGCAGCGGGGGCGGCTCCTGCCTCGCCGCGGCCCTGATAAAGGGGCGCCGCGGTGGGCGGGCGGCGGTAGGCGGCCATGGCGTGGGGCTGCGAGCTCTGCCTGGCGCTGGCGGCCGGAGCCCTCCTGGCCCTGCTGTTCCGCTGGCTGCGGGCCGACGGCGACCTCACGCTGCTGTGGGCCGAGTGGCGGGGGAAGAAGCCAGGTAAAGGCGCCCGCCAGCCGCCGCCGAGTGCCGGGAGGGGGGCGGCGGGGCCCGGGGCGGGGCGCGGTGCCGCCGGGGGCGGGCTTGGTGCGCTCGGTGCGGGGAAAGGGGATGGCGGCGGGCGGGGAGCGGGCGAGGCCCCGGGGTCGGGGCTGGCGGCGCTTCAGCTCGGTGGAACCAACCCTCGGCAGCTGCCCGACGGGCTTATCCATAAAAACAACCCCGAAGCCACAATCTTCCAGCCCTCGCCCAGCAGGCGCCAATGAAGTAGCTCGCTAAAAGCAGCTCCGCAGCGGTGGCGAGCTCTGGCAGGCCTGTGGCGAAGGCTGGCGCGTTTGGCCGCAAAACGGTTGTTCTGCCCAGCTCCTGGGTGGGCAGCCGTGCGGGCAGCCGCCCGCGGTGGGTGCCTGGCCGGGGGGCGGCGGGTGGCAGGCAGGGTGGCCACGGAGCAGGGTGCTCGGCGGGGTGGCCGTGAAGGGGGATGCTCGCCGCTTGTGGCTGCGATGAGTTGCTTCGTAGTTTGTTTGCTGTCCCGTTTCAGTTTGTTCTGGCATCCTCAAGCAGATCTCAGCATCACGGTGGTGCTGGAAGTGTTTAACAATGAAGCAGATGTATCTTAGTGTATGGATTAAGTGGGTTTCCTCACGTGAGAATTGTGCCCTCTAAGGCATAAGGGAACAACAGCACCACACGGTTGCTGTCTGGCTTTACACCACTGTTCTGTAAGGTGCCGCTTTTGACACCTGCGGATACAAAAGTTGAATAATAAAATGCCATCAGAGATTTTCAGTTCTTGCTGCTGTTGATCTTTATAACCAGACTGTGATTATGCCTGCTTCTGGATAAAGATCTTTAGAAATCATAGGTTTATTTGCTTAATAGGGGCTTTTGAAAAGAAAAGCCTCAAGTTCCTGAATATCCCCTCCCAGCTTAGCCAGCAGTTGCCATCTGGGGCTGCTGTGAGCTGCTGGGTGCAGGTGGCTCAGGTGAAAGCAGGGAGCTGGTGCCATCGGTGACCACGCAACAGCCTTTTCTTGCACCTGGCTGGTTGGCGGCAGAAGCTGAACTGAAAGAAGATGGGATGAGGGACACTACAGGCTGTCCCATGTGGGAAATGAAACTGGGTGTTGGGTTGAGATAGGACCGCATGGAATGAAGGTGGAGTAAGGGTTTGGACTTGAGACCATGTTTTGGTAAGGGATGGTGGTGCAGGTGAAGGTCAGCATTCGGAAAGGCTTGAGAGAAGAGTAGGACAACTTCTTGAGACCTCTCTGTCTTTTGCTTTCAGTAGAAGCTTACTGCAAAAGTGCTAGTCCATGGGATGGGCAGAACAGAAAAGCACATAAAAGTAATAAAGCTCTAATAAACATTAAATTTAGACCTGTGTGAGTGATCTTCTGTAACTCTTTGGATATGCAGCCCAAAGTTTTATAGGAACTCCATCAGGTAGTTGCCTTAGTGTAAGAAAACTACAGAAAAGCTTTGTGTGTGGACTTTGCAAAGATCACGGAAAGACTCTAGGGCAGAGAAACAAGCTAAATCTCAACTAATACAAACGGAATTGAAGCTTTGTCTCAAGGGATCTGTGTGCAATGCACATCAAGATGTAAGAGCTCTCAGTTGGACATTGAATGTAGCCTTCAGTCTTGTTGGAAGCCTGGAAACCTTCTAACTAGTCTCTAAAGGTTCCCATGTAAAGAGCAATGTAGTAATTTTCTGATGTAGTTGTTCCAACATGTAATCTAAGAAGAATCAGGTACAATTTTGTCAACATAAGCTTCTTTACTCTGCAAAGAGGTGAGCTGTGTTTTGTGTCCCCCCTGCAGCCGCGCCCCCCCCCCCCATCTCCCAGCCTTAGCGTTTGTGATTAAATGCTATAGTTTGAGCTACATATTTTAGTTAAGTGGCATTCTGCTAATTGTTTAGCCATATACATGTGGAATGGTGGTGCCACAGTGCTGATCCTAACCGTTCAGGTAGGAAAATGGAAGGGACAAACACTAGAAAAGATGCTTCTTTAAATATGTTCTTCCTTTTCCTCGTCCCCATATTGTGCACATAATGTGGCATGCCTTGGTAAGTGATGCGTGAATCCCATGGAAAAAACCCTTGATTTTACTTAAAGCTGTTACTAGAGCGGTCACTCTTGCAGTCATACCCTGTTATCGCCTTCTACAACAGTATTATGGATGTCGAAGTTTTTGGAGGTAAAAATACCAGAAAGCAGAGTGATCTCATTTGTTTCTTGTGCTGTAAACTATAATTATGTAGAAAGGCCTTAATGGAGGGAAGACCACTTCCATTTCAATGATTCAGTTCTATAGGGAGAATTTACTTTCGGATTTTGGCATTGGCAGGTGCTGGATTGTCTCCCATCTTCTAAGTATTTGTGTGGTCAGGAGACAAGGGTTACTGGGTGCTGGATGACTTTCCTTATGTGCTGTGTTTCACTAGCTGAACAGCAGTCACTCCAAATGGTGTGACTTTCACAGGCAGATTAATACTATCAAGCTAAGGCGGACCCTTTCACATATGAAAGCCTACTTTTAAGCTGGGGGTAATGGTATAATTCTTTAGGGCTGTGAGGAGGATGTTCTGCTTTAAACCTCCTCGCCCCAGATTTTTTTCATGAATGAAATGACATGGCAACCTTGTGCTATAGGAGCTATAAAATACTGGAAAAAACCCCGTGAATAGAGCTACAAAAGCACTTCTTGAGTTACTTGCAGTACTATTCTGTTCAACCTCTCATTTGTTATGCCTTGTAATACAGTAGTTAATGGTTAATAATAGTATAATCTGCTTTTATTCTTTAACTTTTAAACTTTTATTTCCAGTAAGAACAGGACACTTATTCTGGAGCAAGCCAGTGGTTTGATACTTGTTCTACAAGGGCATTTGAGCTAGGTCTGCCATTATGTTAACTCCCAGTAGCTCAGTGCTTGGTAACTATCAGCACTGGGAAATCAGTGGAAAACTTTCCTTATCTCAGTTAATTATTCTGTCCACAGAACAAGATCCTGAATAATTTCAGTGAAGCTGCCTAAGACAGGTTGGGGACAGGAAACTTGTGTAGCAGTAGGAAGCGGATTTGTTTTCAGTAGCAAGAGGAGATGAGTGTGGTAAGCAGGGTTGAAAGTATGTCCATGTGTTGTTTTGTTCATGTAGTATTTGTCTACATTGGTTTTCTGCCAAACAAACAAACCAAAGATAAGTCCCCATGTTTCTTGTGGTTGATTTAATGAATTGGTAATATATTGGAATAAAACTGTAGGAAAAGAGTGTGAATGAACTTTATGTATAGCAGCCATTTGGTATAACTATTAATTCAGTGGTTACTCCTACAACTTCAGCAACACCTCTTTCCACCTCCAAAGTTCATACCCTTAGAATACATCTGTCCTTTGGAAAGTGACTGTTTTGCTGTTATTGTTTTAAAAAGTGAACAGAAAAACCCAGACAACCCCAAACCACCAAAGCTTGGTTTTATGAGGGATTTTTCTTTGGCTAAAATACAGTCAGCTTAAAACCAAAACAAGTAATACTCACTGCCAGTGCCACAAACTCAAGCTGAGCTCTGATCATCAGTCTTGAGTATCTGCTCATGAAGGGTAGAAGGTTTTGGTACTAATCTCTTCATGGGATTTATGTTAAGACTCTGAAAGTGAAATTTGAAACAGTGTGGTGTAGAGAGAACCAGGAACTGGGTACGGAAGTAAGCAGGAAGTACTAGCAGTCCCAGCCACTGGCTGCAGTGGAAAAGAAGTACTTTTTCTAAATTAAATGAGTGGCTAAGTTTCAGTGAGCTGAAAAATGCTGTTCTGGCTTTTTTCAAAATAGAACTGACTTTAAGTCTCAGGAGCTGCATTTGACTCTGCTGTTTGGATTATATCATGCAATCTTCCTTGTTTGGCCAGGCATTGTTGGAATACTCTTTCTGTGCAAAATTGAGAAATAGGGAAAATCTGACTCAAGTACTCAAGAGCACTGCTGACAGGAGCTCCTCCTTCTAAGACTAATCTTGAAGAACATGTGCAAGTGTTAGGTAATGGCACGTTCTGGAAGGTGCTCTGATATTAGTGTTAATTTGTTCTTAAATCATGTTCTAGAATTAAATTGGTGATTTTCAGCCATCTGTTGTATTTGACGATTTTGGATACGTGCCTGGAAAACTAAGCCTTTTCCCAGTACCCAGGTGTATTACGGAGTGAGGATGATTGCAAACAAGGGGGAACAGGCATATAAGCAGAGGAGTAAAAGTAGTAGGATGCTCTTATTTTTACTACAGGTTGAAAAAGTGTGCCTGGGCAGGAACTATGAGTACACGGGAAATTCACACGTAAGCTTATACCTTTGGAACTCTTTGTACTGGACTCTGGCCAATGCAGGAATTAACCTGCAGCAGATGATACAAAACAAAGTAGATGAACACGTGTTTGGTTTGCTGTGATTAGCTTTCTTCAGAGAATGTTATTCTGTTGGTAGTTACTTAGGAACACTTTTGAGGTAGGACATTATTGGGAAAGGTTTACTTAGGCTTTTGTTTGCATTTGCAATACAGTAGCTGTTTCCTGTCACTTCCAAGAAGTCTCCCTTTTCCTCTGAAGCTCTCTTTGATGAGGTTAGTGGAAATGCTGTGTGAGGGATGGCTTGCAGAAATGCAATCAGATTTCTTCCATCAGGTAGATAATCAGTGTTTATTCAGATTAGCCTTGGAACAAAGTTCAAGTGGCAACAGAACAGCTATGAACAGTTTCACAACTGTGTGTGACCAAAAAATAAAGAAGTCAGGATTTTGTAACAGCCGCCCCAAATGAGCATATTTCTTAAAAACAGTATCAGATTGTACCCCTGCAGTGACTTTGAACTGCTGTCTTGATTCTTTTGATAGAAAATGAACTACGTGGCAAGGTTGTCTGGGTGACAGGAGCTTCAAGTGGAATTGGAGAAGAATTGGCTTACCAGCTATCAAAGATAGGAGCCTTGCTTGCCATCTCTGCAAGAAGAGAGGATGAGCTCGAAAGAGTGAAAAAGAAATGCCTTGGTAAGTATAACTTACTGCTTCATGTGAGCAGCTCCACTCTTACCGTGATGGAGCTGCCACAGATGTACTGACCCATATATCACAGGAATAAATTTCATGATGAAAGTAAACTTTACACATAACTTCACTGTACATTTGCAGCTGGTATTTTCTTTTCATGAGTGAGAAGCCTTTGTATAGACTTGCCTTATGAGTTCTTTCATTAGCCAATATTACCTAACAATCTCATTATCAATTGCAAGTGGTCTTGTAAGATACTAGATTAAGAGGACTAAATACTGTGGGGAATGGAGGAAACGGTCTGATGGGTATCATCCTGTTGAGAACCAAACCATGTAGCTGCATGCTACTAAGAAGTCTTTTTCTTCAGGTTTGTCCATGTTACAGGCAGACTCTTAACTCCTTTTCCAAAGAAGAAATTCAGTTATTAGAAACATTCACAAAAAGTTGTTGTGAGCAGGTACAAGAAAGAGGATCTCCTATATGTAGATCAAGAGGAACAAATGTGAAGTGGAACGTATAACTATTCCAGTTCTTTCATATGCCTGCTGAGTCAATGGTCTGGCTTCATTCCTCCTGTTTCTCTTTCCCTCCTGTTTTCTGGCTTGACAGTGAGAGGGGTAGGCAGTGAATTCACGCTGATAAATAGAGGTTTTGAACATGGTTAACATTATGTCTCTTTCAGACCATTTATCCTCCATAGCTCAGTATGCAGTATTTAATACTGAGTATGTTATCACACTGACAGTTCATTCCTAGTAATGTTGATAGAATGTCCACAGTCCACTTGGAATGTGTGCTAGTGGATAATGAAATGTTTATCTTGGGTTAGCACCTAAACGTTTCTAGATATCTAAGTCATAGCAGGGTACTCTAAAAGTCTGTCAAGGAGCTTTCAAAAATTCACAACTCCTTAGTTCAATTTTCTGATGCTTCAAAAAAGTGGTCACTCAAATAGTTGTCTTCCAAAAGAAGCAAGGGGCGTAAGACAGTGTGGTTAAGTGGTAATCATGGCAAAATTCCAGTGCTATATGACGCAATGTTTAGCGGTCAGTAGAAGTATGGGACTACATTTGCGTCTGTGGCTGGCTGTTGTTATTGCAAAACTGCTAACACCAAACAGGCTGGCAGGAGCCATAATCCTGGATATGCATTTTCAGGCAACACTTGTATGAGAACGCAGTGTGCTAAGGAATATTCAGAAACATTATTTCAATTGATGTGAACCAAGAGCACAGATTTATCTAGGATGATTTCTGCCTCTGCAGCTTCAAGTGACCCTGTAAATGTTTTAGCTGTTGTATGTGCTAGCTTCAAAGTCTTACGTAGCCATGTGTTCTGCAAGTATATGCTGCTGAACTTTAGCTGTAGGTCAGATTAGTAGGAAGACTGGAAACTCTTCAGTAACATAGTTACTCCATATTCTCTATAGCCAGCCTGTAAGTAGTGGAAGACAGTAGTTGGGCCCACTTCCCGTCTTATCCTTCTCAAGGATGTGTAAAGCCAGCTTCCACCCCTTTCCTTGATTATTATGTGTGCTAGCCCCTCTGACCATCTTAGTGGCTCTAAGATACGCTATCTCCAATTCATCTGTATTTATCTGAACTAAGGGGGTCCAAAACTGGACACAGTACTCTAGATTCAGTCTTAGAATCCTGTGTAGAGGCACTTAAAAATCACTTCCCTCAGTCTGCTCTTGCTAGCACAGCCCGTTAGCATTTGCAATTGCCAGAGCTAATTTCTGACTTAGATGCAACTTGCTGTGGTCCTTCCGTCAGGACCTCAGGTCTTGTTTGGAGAGCTGATGCACAGCCATATGGGCGTTGGCCTGCAGTACTGCATAGCATTATCCTATCCCAGGTGTGAAATTTTGCATTTGACTTTATTGAGCTTAATGAGGTTTGTCAGGCTGTTCTTACTGCTTGTTAAGATGCCTCTGAATGACAGTCCTAACCTCCAACATAGCAACTGCTCCTCTGAACTTGATGTTAACTGAAAATTTGCTGAAAGCCTGTGTTTTGTCCCATCATCTGAGTCATTAATGAAAACATTAAAAGATACTGGTCATGGAGGGATACCACATAGAACTGACCACCAGTTAGACTGTGAAAGGTTGGTTGCTATTCTTTGGGCCTGGTGATCCAGCCTGTTTTTCACGTGCATTATAATTCACTCATGTAGACCCCTCATATTTCCCCAATATATCTTCAAGGATGCTATGGAAGACAGCATAGAAAGCTACACAGTCAAGGTAAGCAACATCCACTGCTCTCCCCTTGTCCACAGAGCCAGTCATCTCATCACAAAAAACAGTTAAGTTGGTCAGGCAGTATATGCTGAATCTATGCTGGCTTTTCCCAGTCACCTTCAGGTATTTGGAAATTGCTTTCAGGAGGAATTGCCACATAATTTTCCCAAGGACTGCGGTTAGGCTGTGTGACATTTGGTTTTCTCCAGTCACAGGGAAGCTACTCCACTGAGCGAGTGCCTTCTAAAGATGAGTGACATAGGTCAAACTCTTATAAATCTTGATGTATGTGTTGCCCTGCTTATATGTGGAGTTTGTCCCTAACTTGGTCTTCCTCTGACACTGGTAGTATTTCTTTCCCGCAGAGTCTAGCCTCAGGCTTGTGGGAGACCTGAGAGGAGATCTCGCCAGTGAAGACTAATGCAAAGACTAAGGCAATGAATACCTCATGTTCTTCTGTGCCCTTCGTCACTTCCTTGCCATCCCTATTCAGCAGTGAGCTTCCTGTTGTTGGTGCTGTACCTACAAAGTCCTTGTTGCCTTTCACATTCCTCACCAGCTTCAACTCTGAGTCTTGATCTTCCTGATTCCGTCCTTGTGCGCTTGGGCAGTGTGGGACCATGTGCTTCCTGGGTGGCTTCTCCCTGCTTCCACCTGCATGTTTTCTTTTTGCAATTGAGTTCAGGAGTATTCTGTAAAATTTGAGTAGTGTGGAACGTGTTAACATTGAGCTGCAACATATGACATCAGCTTGAATTTTGCTGTTTTATATGGCATAAGTGGACTAATAGGCTTTAACATGCCCGCTGTAGATGCTCTACACAGCAGCCACTTAACTAGATAATTTGCATATTTATGTCAGAAGCAAGCATGTGTATCTTATTTAAAGTTTACAGACACCACCCTGTGATACGTGCTTATGCATTCTACACTGCTTAAAAGCTGAAGGGGAGAGAGAGAGAGAGAAGGAAAGTACTGTAAAAGCTATGGCAATACCTGATGAGTCATGCATATGACAACTCAACACTTCATTGCACTTCTGCAGGAGGGAGAGAAAACAACCTGTGTAACTTGGTTCCTGCAAGTGGCTTCTGTATTTCCCCCAGCCACTCTCTGCAATGTAAGCTGAATTTCACTACTAATGTTGGAGGCTGTTTTCTCTCAAAAGTCCTGAAAAGAAAAAGGAGTAAGTGGGGGAATGTTTCTCTTTTTTTTTTTTTTTTTTTTTTTGACAAAGCTCAAATACGATTTAAATATGGATAGGCCAAATGAATGACAATCTATAAGTTCTAGTACTATACAGTAATTGACATTAGAATGGATCTTAGGAGGTCATGTTGTTCAGCCTCTGCTAAAAGCTCATGTCTTGTTAAAGAGCATTATACAGGATAGAAATAAGAGGTAGAAGGAAGCGCTGAAGAGATGGAAAATAAAGGTTCTGTGCCGAGTATTAGTGTTTATTGTATTGGGAGAAACTGCTATCTTGGATTAACATGTATTGAAAAAGAGTTGTTGATCTGAAAACCTCTAGGGAATCCTGGAGGCAAGAGGTATACGCTTGATGTTGTAACAAAATATTATTTTAAGTCAGTATCAGTTATGCAGCTGTCTTTTCAAAAAACAAGTTGGCTTTGGGTGGTTGTAACCGTGTTTCAGTTAAAAAGTAATTAGAACTTAACCCTCAACAGGGAAGAGGCAGCCCATGATTGCTTGAGAGGAAAATGTCAGTCAGAAGACTGGCTGCTTGGTGGTTGGGCAGTTTGATCCCAACCAGAAGCAGTGTTGTGTAAAGCTGCTATGTAAGGAGGCTTTAAAGGACCTCCGGGAAAACTGTGCACTAGAAGTGTACGGGTTCACAGCTGGTGAAAGTGGCCTTTGTTCAGTGTAGGCTGAGCTTTGAGTGTGAAGTTTCAGATGCATCTGAAAGCTGGTGGCCATGTGTACTTTGCAGCTGGAGACACTTCACTAAAGGATGTCAACTACCATAAGTTAGCATTCGCGTAAGGCGATGAACTCTAAACAAAGGTCTCCCACTTTGGAAGAAGTGGGTTATCGTAATTGTTGCCTTAGAGACATTGGTTTGGTAATAGGCAGAAAAGGAAGTGGAACATTAGGGGTCATTATTAATATTATTAATAGTAATAATTAGGAGAATATCATACTGGCTTGAACTGGGACTTATACGTGCCTTCAACACTTGCACAGTTCTGGTCATCTGCCACAAAAACAATGGGATGAGTAGGTGGTAGAAGCTCACCCTGGAAAAGAAGTGAGGAAACTGATAGAGATGTACGGTCTGAGTACTTTTGGGGGTGGAAATCAGGCTGGGCTACGGATTGCTCCAAAACAAAAACTAGGCTTCTGGTTTGGTATTTCCTGAAGTCAAAAGTTTCTTACGTGATATAAAAGAGCACTTCCTTCTATATCAGCAGTCTGTGTCTCTTCCTCTGCTTTTTTTCTTTCCCCACTATATCGCTTTTGGGGCTGGGTTGATGGTGTGGTCTTGTTAATCCATGGCAGAAACACTCCACTGTGCAAATCTGCTTGAGGGAGCACGATGTAGAGGTGTGGCTCTGTAAACATAGTTTAAACTACATGGATTTTATTGCTGTGTTTCTGGAAGAAATGGAGGGGAAAACGCGTGTGAAGGGGTTGGAGTGAGCAATAAATGAAAATACTGGCAGCTTTAAACCAGACAGATGCGTTTATTTTAATCAGTAGCCTAAATACTAACAATTTTTGAACAGAGGCAACTTAGGGATTTTAGTCTCCTCCTTATTTGTACATCACTGTAATGACAAGTTTAACCTTACCTGTATATGCAAGAAGTAGTAATTAAAAAATCAGATGCTTAGGCCTGCTAAAGAGGGCAGATGGTTAAAGGGGAGCAGGTACACTAGCTGTGGCTAGGAATCAATTTAGAAACAAAAATAGCACTATCAAACTAAGTAAAGAAAATCATGTTATATGTGGTTAAAAAAAGTGAGAAGATTAACATTGAAGATTGTATTTTTTGTGAGTCATCTGTTCCAAAACCCCAAGGTAACAAATTGCTGCTGAAGAGATATGTTTTATGGAAAAGGTCAGTTGTTCTGAAGTGACAGTGGTAGAAACACTCAACATGGAGGCTTGAACTTGATGACAGCGGACTTTTATTTCAGGAGATGGATATATTAAAAGCTGTCAAACAAAAACCTTCTCTTTCTACCTCCTCCAATAATCTTACCATCTCTAGACTTTGCCTCATAGCTACTTATGTATGTATGTTGTGGTTTGGGTCTAAATTGTACTAGTCCTGGTGTCGGGAATAAACATGCTTGACTAGTTAACATGTAAGCAAAGTTATGCTGCCAGTACGCTGTGCTTCTGAATGGCTTAGTGGGAAATTTCAGTTGCACGTTACTCCCAGATTTTGCAATTTATTTGGAGATTTGAGTAGTCTATATTGTGCTACACAAGCCTGTTCAAAAAAGTCAAGCTTTTCACAAGCAAAACCATAATGATGAGAAAAGAAAGACTTGGTAGGAACAGATTAAAAATGGATTACGTGTGGAAATTAAAATGAAAAGAAACCAGGGATTTTATTTCCAACTTAGTGTTATGGTTTCTTGGTGTCTTTCTAATGAAAATGTGGTGTAAAGCACATTAAATTTCCCACAATTGTTATGTTTGTAATCTTATTGGTTCCCGTTGACTTTACGGTTAATTTTAGAGATTAGCGACTTGAGTGAAAGAGATATCCACGTTCTGCGTCTTGACTTGACTGACAGAAGCTCTCATGAAGCTGCAACCAACCGTGTAATTCAGCATTTTGGCAAGGTAAGGTGTGCTTCTGGGGTTAAACTTTTTCTTCTTTATCTCCTATACTTGTATTTCACTTTTATTCTATTGTATGGTAAATTCACTAGTGTCTACATCTTTTTTAAGTTTCAGTGTTTGCAGAGATGCAGCAATGAACAGATAACCACTGGTCATCTGGTCATTACCAAGAACTAAAAACTCACTTGCTTGATGTCGCTGAATTTCTGGACCAACTGGAGCAATCCTCAGCTGTATATTTAGGGCTTAAAATTGCATGTGAAAGTCAGAACCTTTATTTGGTAGTTTCAGCAATGTGTGTAATTTGGGTTCAGAACCATGTGGACCAAAACTGAACATCTGGCACAATTGTTTACGTTGTTTGGTGCATAGTTTTCTTGATTGCTAGTCCAGAGTATGGAGTTAAGAAAATAGCAGTCAGACCTGATCAATATTAAATACAACATGCAAAACTTCAAACTAGGCCTTTAATCCACTGATACTTTGATTTTTGCAGTGAAATTACTGGCACCATATTTTTTTTCTTCTGTTCTTTACTGTAGTTAGTTTCTGGGTTTGGACAAAACATATTTTCCGAGATCACCTTGCAGGACCTGAGTGTTAGGTGTTACTTGCTACAGTGCAGCAAGTTTAAAACGTGTTGTGTGGAAAGCAACTTTCCAGCTGCCAGGGTTCCTGTACTAGGAGTTTACCTTGTTTGGCATCAAATGCTGTATTCCTGTTCGGTTGACTCGGTTCAAGATTTGCCAGCCTGCTGTTCGAAGGGGGGGCTGGTGGGGGGAGAGCACTGCTGACACTTGTGCAGCAGCTTGTGCATGGCAGAGGTGACACCAGAAGGAAGAGAACAGTCACTTAACAACTGCCTGAGGAAGCACCTTTTAGTGGTAAAGGAAATGTGTTCTATTAATCTATCATTGTATTTTCCCCGAGATTGATGTTTTGATCAACAATGGTGGACGCTCCCAACGCTCCTTGTTTGTGGATACAAACCTGGATGTCTACGAAGCCATAATGGGACTTAACTACCTAGGTACAATCTCGTTAACAAAACATGTGCTGAATCACATGATCCAAAGGAAAAAAGGAAAAATTGTTACTGTGAGCAGTGTGATGGGTATCATGGGAGCTCCTCTTGCTTCTGGGTACTGTGCCAGCAAGCATGCTCTGCAGGTAAGTTACATTTCTGAGGTTAATTAAACCCTGCGTAATAGACCAGCATCAGTTAGTGCTGTAGCAGAGGACTATTCTCTGCAGAAAATGCAAGTATTGCTTGAAATTGCACACAGCATATGTAACTCCCTCAGGTGTTGAAAGTCCTTTAAAACTAATTTGCTCTGAAATGCAAAGTATCTCAGCTTCCAGTGTAGATTTATTTTCCTGACCAAAATTGAAATGCTGTCCTAGTTGGGCCTAATGGCCGTGTAGTTAAATTCCAATGTGAAACACAAGACCTTTGCCTCTGGCCTTCAGATGAAGGAATACCTAAATCAGAGGATTATGCTTTTGCATATAGAAGCCCTAATATTCTCATCTTAATGCATTTAGGGAGGAACAGTCACTGGTGAGAGTTTTAGGCCTACAGGAAATCTTTAGGACAGTGAGTGGTAAAGCAGACTACTAAGAGAAATGAGAATTCCTGACGTAGCTGGGAACATCTGAATGCATCTTCCCAGCAGTTCTGAATGGTGCTGTGGTGTGAAGAACTGGCAGCTCATACTGTCTTAGAAGCTATTTTCTGCATAAACACTCAACTTTCAGTATTGCTTGGAAAAAGTTTTTGAAAGTAGTTGCACTTGCATAAAAAACCATAGAAGAAGAGCTCAGAGAAGTAGCGGGGGGGGAAAAAAACCTGCCTGTATCATTGAGGAATCATTTGTTTAACTGGTAAATTTGTTTAGACATATTTGTCTTTCACCAGTGTTTGACTTCCTGCTAATGTACTCTTTGATCTCGGTAAAATAAACTTCAGCTGTGCTCAGTGATGGTTTAAAAAAACTGGCACCTTCTTATTCTCTGCTGGATTTAAACATATAAACAGAGTAACTCTGCTTAAGCTATGGGATCAGTATTTTTTTGACAATTTGGCTAACAATAACAAAAATGTAACAAGTGGCTGACACAGCAAGCCACTAGACACTTGAAAGAATGAAGATGTAGAAGACAGCGACCGACCTCTGCTAATAAAAAGTTTTCAGTTAGTGACAGGGAGAGTGCTCTTCACTTGAGTGGCAGCGATGAAATTGCCCATTAGAGGCCCCCTCTTGGTTTAAGTCTACTAGGTTCAAATTAGAAGAATTCAACGAGCAGAAGCATGAATTCCCTTTATGCTCCTTCATTAAGTGTTCTTTCAGTTGAATTATCTTTTGGGTGTGGTGCAGTTGGTCAAAGCATGGCTAATTAGTTGCAGAGCACAAGGAACTCCTCTTGCTTTAAAAATGCTTGGAACGTTAAAATCAAGAACATGGGCGAAGCTTTAAAGAGATAGTTTACTAAAAATTCGGGATTAATTAAAATAAGCAAACTAAACTGCTTATATCTTTGTTAGCTTATACCTCTGCTCAATAACCAGGCCAGGCTCCAAACCACCTTTCTTGTTTCTTTGACAGTAATTCTGCAAATACTAATTGCAGGTGTTTAAAACATGATTTGCAATATAGATTTCAAAAAGACTGTCTGAGAGTGTCTTTATCAGCCTGGAGTTATGGCTAGGTGTGGGCATGAAAATCCCAAAAAGCTAGAAAAGCTTTTTTTGAAATATCAAACTTTACCAGTACAGTTCAGGTAAAGGAAGTCTGTAGCAATGGCATTCTTCTTCAGGTAGCCCATCTCTGATGATGACCAAGAAGAAATGGCTATAGAGAGGGTAAGGGGGGAAATAATACGAAGTATAAAGTGATACTTTTCCTGTTGTGTTTTCCCAGCATGTGTCAACCTGTATTCTAAGGTCTTCTTGAAATGAAGATTGCATTTTGGTCACCAGCTAGTACATATGTGAGCCTGTCTGACATGAATTCGTTTATTAAGGTTTTGGGTTTTTTTAATTCATGCCTTGGAGTCTACCACAGCTGACAAAGTTAATGCTGCCATCTTAATCATGCCCTTTTTCAAAAAGTCCCTCCTTTTGTTTGGGGGTTTGGGTTTTTTTCTTTTTTAAATTTCTTTTAAATGGCAGTTGGAGGAGGAAGGAAGGAATTCTGTTAAGAATTAAGATTTGTTCTTGAAACAATCACGCTTTGATTCATGCCAACTGGAATTCTTCATAACAATGTTATGAGAGTACCCTTTATCTCAGTTCCGAGTGCTGTAAGAGCGTGAGTCAAGTCCACAGGAGTCTGCATCTGACTGATGCAGTTCCTCTCCTATCGTGCTGATGCTCATGACGATCATGTGCCATTTATCTAGTTGCAGTTCACATAATTGGTGGCATGTGGAGTGGATCAGAAATGGTGGCAGATCTGATCTGAAAAAAGAAAACGTTCCTTAATCAAGAATTTGTCTAACAAACATATGGACTGTACTGAGCAGCAACCACTACTCTCTTTGTATAGTTACTGGTCATTAGGGCAATTTCTAAATGTTTCTGGCCTAGCAGAAGTCAGTTCAGCTTCACTTTCTTCAGCATCTGCTAGGATTTGGGCACTAAGCTGGAAAGGCCCAGAGATGGCTTCAAGCAGTTCCTGTTCCACGTACCCTGTGTCTGTATGTTAGTCTGGCTTCAGTCTGGGCTTGGTGGCAACACTCAGATGCTGCCTTTTGCACTTGAGTTCCTTTACTGCTCCTAAAACTGGGCCTGCCCCTTGCCTGAATTTGGAAAAAGAGAGCACTTTCTTTTCTTTCTTAGGAATTTTAAGCTTCTTTTCTGGGATGAAGTGGAGGAATCCCATACCAGCTATCTTTGGATATCTAAGATAAGTGCTGGAATTAGAGAAGCCTTATATACTGTGGGTAGAGCCTCCAGAGGAGAGGGCATGTAAGATTCTGGCTCTTCTCAGCATGAATGAGCTAGGATGTCAGCTGAGCGAGTGCTTCGGCCATCCTGTGTTGCTGGTGGAGATTGTACTTCCTGGATGGTGTAGAAACTTGGAATTGCAGCCCAAGGGAAGGAGGGGGCACACAAACCCCTTGAAATGGAGGGGGTAACAGAACAGCTACAGAGAAGAAACGGGACCATGCCGTGATCTCTAGCTATGTGCGTTTTGTGTTTACAGGCTGTGCAAGCCTCTAATGAAATAGTGCTGACTTTGACGGTGCTACTCAAGCAGCACTCTGAGAAAAGCCTCAGCAGCCCTGTGCTCAGCTGCTGTGTGGACAGGATCTCCCAAAGATAACGTAACATCACTGGACCAACGCTCAGCTTTTGGTGTCTTGCAGCTTGCTCGGGTCAGCCAGGCTCCCTTTGTGAGAGCTGGAGAGAAGCAGCAATCTGAGCGTGCCAGAGCCAGTGTCCTCTGCAGGAAGGTGTCTGAAATCGCCTCCAGAGCCTGCTACTGCTGCGTGCCTTCGTATGGCTGCTCAGGACTGTGGGCAGGTGCCTATTCTTAGGTAGAATTTGGATCCCAGTAGCCTCCCAGCATTTGAGCAGGCGTAGGTGCTTTGTTACAAGTGACCGAGCAATGTTTCTGGCTTCCTTTTTATCAAAGCATTCCCAGACACACACATACCCCCTTCCACCTCCTCAGCTTCTGGAAGTACATCTCCTTCAGCCAAAATGGGAGTCAATTCTGTTCCTCAGCATCCCAAATCAACAGGGAGTGATGAGGGAGTGTAGGCTGGCAGAGCTCTTGCTTAGTCCTGCTCATGTAGTTCAGCGTTGACGAAATAACTGAGGGTTGCCCAGAGGAGGGAAGGTAGCTGCGTGGGCTGCTGTGCAGGCTGTGTCCTGGAGAGTCTGGGCTTCCCGCTGTGGTGAGCAGGATGCAAAGTACTCATGTGAACAAGCAGCAGTAGCATGTCTTGCCCTCACCCGAGCAGCCATGCTCATGACACACGCTGCTGCTTCTTACCGTTGGGGTCTAGCGTCTTTTTACTTGTTACTTTTTCCTCAGCTGGACCGATGGCACATCTTTTGTGACAGGACTGCACAGCTTGGGGGTTATGGCGCTTCTCTGAGATAAGTGGGCTCAGGACCCCTCAGGGAAAGAAGGGGATGTGGGGAGTGCAGGTCGGGGCTGTCGTGTTAGCCTGGAGGGGTAGGTAAAGCACAGCTGTATTGGTGCCACATCTGGTGCGCGCTGGGGTGGAGGAGGCTCCTCCTGGGGCAGGAGGCAATCCAGGGGAGGTCCTGGGCTTTTAATCTAGGACAGCCAGGTGGCTGGCAGATCTGAGGTGCTTCCCCATGTGTCCAGAAGCAGACTTCTAGGCATGTAAGTGTCTTTAATGTTACAGCTTAGCCCTCAAGAAGTTACACATCTCCAGGCTTTGATAACATGCTGTGAAGATCTGGTACTAGATATGGGGCCTGCAGGTACTTGGGACTTTAAATACATGGTTAGTGTTTTTGCAGAACCTAACTGCAAAGTGTGTATGGGAAATTAGAGCCCATGTTCTTGGTCATAGGTGTGCAACTTGCGCCGGTGTGCAACTCATTGCCTGGCTTTAGTGGATTGCCCCAGCCAACTGCCTCTGTGTCACGCCAGGACATCTGACTGGTTTTAGCCCTGTGTTGCAATTTAGTGAAGGGCTCTGGGTCAGCCGAGCCCTCTTCCCAAGCTGATGGGAGCACGAATGATAAACTTGCTGCAGTCGGAGAAGTTTACTAGCCTGTGCTTGCGCTCTCTCTGTTGTGACACAACATGATGTGTTAGAATAAATACAAGGAACTGTTATCAACCAGGTCAAAGACAAGACATGATGTGGTATTTGCTAAATCATGGCTCTACAGTGTTTGACCAGCAGCTTCAGTAGGAAGCACCTTCCTGCACTGGTCATGTTCCCCCTAATAGTTGCTGTCTAAGTGTGAATGGCTACAGAGGTTAAGAAAACTTTATCCTGTTCACTTAAAAGAAATACTTCCAGCTTTTGATAATTGTAGTTTAACTTAGATACATGGCTAGCATATTGCTGAGCCAAAATATGATTTATATCGATGTGGATGCAAATTTCAAATTCTGCAGTGAATTCAGTGGTGCAGAATTACCCCCCTAAAATCTCAGGGTGCACCTTTGACTTAATATGCTGAAAAGCTTTCCTCCTCCTCTTACATAAAACCAGTGCCACTTACTCAAAAGAAACAACTTTAAGTCTTTAATCTTGCCACAAAGAGCAAAAGATAATTTCCATTATATTGCAGTTCTTACGATTGGTGGCACTTCCACCACCAAAACAGTGAGGCTCGTCCTCAACACAGGGCCAGCAGAGTCCGGCTGTACTTTAGAGGAACTATTATGTATTTGAGAAGTCAAGGCTAGATTCCTCAGTGATTTACATAGCAATGTCTATAATTGCAGATAAAATTTTAAATTAGCCATTGAGTGTGAAAAGTCAAAGAAAGTAGTAGGAATTGCTTTTAGTGGAATACAGTTGCCTTCACAGCGTAGAACTAGTATAAAAACGTGTGGTCAGTTAAATCTTGGTACATGCAGAAACATGGTGAAGGAAGATTACATTACAGTCTCTTCTTCTAGGGATTTTTTAATTCTCTTCGGACTGAGCTGACTGACTACCCCGAGATAAGTATTATCAACATATGCCCAGGGCCTGTACAGTCTAAGATTATACAAAATGTCTTTACGGAGGATCTTGCAAAGGTAAGGACTCAATTCTGTGGTGATTAAATCCAACTTTTGTAGCAGGACCAGTGATCCTTTTGTGGTTTTCTTTTCTTTTTCCCTGCTTAGCCAGCGCTAACCTTGCCTTCTTAGCAAGAAATGCTTTAATTGGTGCAGAACTATGTATAAGCTTGTAATTCTTTGTGGTATCAATTGAGTCCATATTAAATGAAAATATAAAGCTAGAATTGTTATGCCTCCTCTCTTCAAACACATACAATTCAAGTCTAGTAAAATATACTGTATAGCCATCCTGCTACAGTTTCTGGGGAAAAGCCAGGATTTTCTGGACGGTTCTGCGTGCAGTATACTATCCTTTCTGCACAGGTAGCTTTTTGTTTGTGCTAGTCACGATGTCCCGTTTGGTTGATGCTGTTATTGGCAAAGCTGCTATATTTAGCTGATACAAGGCATGCATTCTTCTCCTGTTAGTGATTGTTCAAGGAGAAAAGCAAAACTTTTTAATAAAGGCTGTCTAACAAAGTAGCTGGCAGAATTTGCTGCTGTGATACATTAAAACATCATCTGTCCTAAATTCAGTCAATTCAAAGCTTAGGATAATCCACCAGTGAGGGGAGCAGGGGGGAGGGATATCTCCCATCATTGAATCAAGTTCTGAAAGGATTTTTGGCTTGCAAAACTTCATACTTCTGTGAAAGATGTACTTTCCGAGCAATCTCAAAAGCTTGCAAAACAAATTCCTCAGATTTCAGCGTGGCAGAAGACCTAGGAGGAAGACCTAATCTAGGCCAAATTGCTTTTGCACTGGAAAACAGAAAAACAGATTGTTAGAGCAGCCTCTTATTGCTGGAATGAAATGTAAATCAATTCACAGGGCTGTGGCTTACGGTCACTGTCACTAAGTGATACCTGTGGACAAGATTTCAAGTAAGACACCCCGGCACTGAAGCAGCCGGTTACTTTTCTCTTGCTTGAGATGACTGCCCATGGAGCAGGGCTGGTAGGAATATTTAAGTTAATGGGGAATGTGGCTTCATCTATTAACTTGGTTACTGTGTAACTTGTAGCATACAAGGGGGTAGGCACCCGGGAGCAGGAAAGTTCCCATTTCTCAGAGCCCTCAGCTGCAGAATGGGTGACCTGTTAACGACAGCTCCATTTCACAATAAATTAGAAGCCATGCTGCAGCAGGACAGTTTGGAGATCCATGGTTTTTTTTAACCTTTGACCCATCAATCAAGGCATTACCTGAAAAGGTGCTTTATTTAAAAGCACGTGTGCTACAGCAAGGTGGTTGGTGTTCCCAAGCTGAAAACTAGAGGCTAGTGAGCCATGGGTTCCCCAGCCCCAGGCTCTGCTGTACCGGCTGGATTATTCTACTGGTACACAATGGAGAAACTGGTGGGGCTACATCAGCTACACTGAGCCTGGCCCTTTCTCTCCCTTGTTGCACACAAACAGAGATCCAGTTCCAATCCCTCCTCACTCTCTCTCCCCTCCAGTCCATAGAGAACAGCGGTGATCAGTCCCACAAGATGCCAACTGACCGGTGTGTCCGGCTCACCCTGGTGAGCACAGCCAATGACCTGAAGGAGGCCTGGATCAGTGACAACCCCTACCTGGCCGTTTGCTACCTCTGGCAGTATGCGCCCACGTGGGCTTGGTGGCTGATGAACAGAATGGGCAAGAGGAGGATACAGAACTTTAAGAGCGGAGTGGTAAGTTTATTCCTCTCTTCTCTGCTTGCTTTCTTTTTTTACTCTGCTGACAGACTCTTTAGCCACGGGAATGTAGGGATTGCATTTTGGATCCGGTTCTTGTTTTCCTCTTCACTTCCTAGCAGCTGGTGGCAGGCCAGGCTCCAGTGCTGCATGCCTGGTAGTCTAGAATTACTGCAGTGTGGTCACAGCACAGTGAAATCAGCACATCTTGCAGTGCCAAAGGTCTTGCCTCTGATCTTCATCACATGGGCTACAACTTGAGAACTCGCCATTAATGCAGAGCTGAGTTATAAGTCACTAGCATAAATGATTTAATGCAACTTGGAATTAAGACTGTTGAAAACATCTCCCTTGGTTGTGTCTAGTTTTTAGATCAGGCACGTAATCTGAGCACCTCCCAGAAGCACATTAAACCATACTGCTGCCGGTCAGGGCTCCTCACTCATATTTACGTCCCTGAAGACAGATCTGTACTGCAGTGTTCTGTTCTTGCAATATTACTCAGTAGATGATATTTATTCTGTGTTTCTGTTGAACTTGCTACAAAAAAGCATGTTAAAAGTACTCCAAAACCAGGAAATGCACAAAGCAAAAATAAAGATGGCACACGCAGCTTAAAACTTTCTCCTTCTGCACTGCAACTACCCACTGCCGCAAGCTCTTTCAGGTGAAATAACACTGTGGGTGAAGGACTTAAATCCAGCAGGAAGCAGTACACTAAATCAGTATTTCCCCTCTCTCTCTCTCCAGGATGCTGATGCCTCTTATTCAAGAAAGAAGAAGTAAGGATGAGTACCTACAAAATCCTGCTGTTCTCGTGCTAAGGCTGAGAAACCTTTTGTTTGCAGTCATGCAATATGGAAAAGCTTTTTTTCCTCTGTTTTATCTTTGTTATCATTTACCTTGACAAACCTATCAAGGCGTATACACGCTTGACTCAATAAAAATCTCTTTCTAAACATACCTGTTTGATGTCAAACTCCCATAGGCTGAATTTTTACGCTTACAAGAACGGAGACAGAAAAGGCCAGGCAGTATTACTTTGTTTTTCTACTGCTATGACATTGGCAAGTACTAGGTGAGCAGGGCAGAAGTTATATACCCCCAGGATCCTCTTTCTCTCACTTCTGTTCCTAATGGATATTGAGCAAAAAAACCCCCCACAAGCAGAAGCTTGTGGTATGAAAGGTGAGGATGTACGGTCTGTGTGTGAGGTGTTCCTTTGGGAAAAGGAGAGGGTGTTTCATCTTCGCTGTACAAGTGGTCTGAGAACAAAATGTATATTTAGGGCTAAATCCCTTAATGTTGTGCCAGAAGTGAATTATTTCATCTCTAGGTCTCCTAGCAGCACCGTGGTGTCCTTTGTCTTCTGGTGGCTCTGTAAAGGCTGAGGATTGGGCAGTGTACAGAGCAGCAGCGGGGCGGTGTTTGTGCTCACATATTTTGCTTGCCTTGCCTGAGCCCAGGACAGTTGCTGCTACATGAGCAAGCACAGACCCACCTTCGTGAACTCTGCCATTGCCAGCAGCAGCATGAGAGAACAGTGTGGAAGGAGCAACAGTACCAGTGATGGGGACAGGGTGGCAATGGGATTACCTGTTTCAGAGAGGAAGCCAAAATTAAAGGAAAATGCCAAAAGCAGAAACTTCCCAGAAAGGACAAAGCATTTGCCATTTGAAACATTCACTGCCCCAACACTTTATTCCATTAAATGGATTCCTGTTGCTTTATGGGACAGGAATGGGACAGAGGTGGTCTCCAGGACTTCAGAAGTTTTTGGTAGAGGCCCAAAAAAGGGGGTGAAAATCCTCTAGGTAAGGACTTAAAACTGATCGCGTTAAATAAAGGTTCTCCAAAGCCATGGTGAAGGTCTTATGCTTGCTTACCTTTGTGTGATGAACGCTGCGGTCTGTGAAGCAAGTAAAGCCCATGCACACACCTGGTTAGAAAACACAGCCATTCTCATGGTCACACGGGACAGCGGTGAGTGGCCTGTCATAAATTCAGTCCTAGATCCTAAGCCCAGTACTAGCATTCCATCAGTAATCCAAAGAGCAATGTATGTGCTCATGAGAGCTGCAGACAAGATGAGGCTCGAAGGTGCTCTAAATTCCTGATAAAGGAATGCTCCAAAACAAGCAGGACACAGTCCAAGAGCACACAAACAAAACACGCTTAACCGGGGCACTCAGCTGCACAAATCTGTGCTATGGACCAAGAGCTGTAACTCATGTTTCTGCCAAAGAAAAAAAAAAGACTTGAAAGAGGGTTACAGAAAGCCATGACGTGAGTCAGGGTCATACTATTGCAAAACATGCTGGAATGCGTGAACTGGCTCTGTGTATTGAATAAGGGCCGGAGGACACGCTGCCTGCGATAGCAGGGGACGGGACGTTCCAGTGCATCAGAGCCCAGCCCCACGTTCCTGCGCACAAACAGGAATTCTGCATAACACCGATTCTGCTCCTCCATCTGGTACCAATTGGGATCTCTGCTAGAACACCAGGGCCACTTACCAGCAAAACTTTTCAAGAAGGCTGGGTACCCGATGGACAGCACCCGAGGAAAGCAAGAGAAGGATCACAGTTCTCTTCAGTTTTTTTTCTCAACTAGTTTATTCAGTTTACAGAAGACAAAGAATGAGGGCAGAAGTTAGAGCCATCTTTAAGTAAAAACTGCTGCTGCTGCAAAAAAAAAAAGTTAACTGAATTTTCTGTGACCATACAGAAGACAAGTAATAAGAAGCTAACAATGAGGCAAGGAGGTTTAATTTGATTTAGGAAAAACCATGAACTTCCCAACTGCTGCAAGAACAGCAAAGAACTGGAGCAAACTACTTGACTTTGTGATACTCCTGGTATTGGAAGTTTTGAATCAGATTAAACATTTTCTAGGAGTAGTTCCTTTTGGGAGGGAGCCACAATAGGTACTCTCTAAAAGCCCCTTCCAGACCAGATTCCATGACTATCTCCAGACCGTTCGTGGCCAAGCAAGGTAATTTTAGGTTATCAGGGCCTTCACTCCTGCACACCAGCCAACTACTAAAAGCTGCTGTTGATGTTCTGTGTGCATTTCATCCTGTACCTCAGAGTGTTACACCATGGAGTGTGACGGGTGTTCCCTTACCACTCCTGAAACCCACTACACAGTTTGCAGATTATTTTTTTAAAATCGTTTTTATGGTCACTGATCAAAAGAAACAGCAAATAGCCAAGTATGGAGTACACAGTCCTGTAACAAATTTTACCCGATACAAAAAGGTCTTGAAGGCGAGGAGTAAAGTAATAAACGTGCTCCAAATTACAACACTGGGTGTTCCAAACCAGTACGAATTCCGGAAGGGAGCAGATCTGATTTAAATTGATGCTACAGGTTAAAGACAGACAATTACCTACACCCTGCTCAGCATATGCCAGCAGTTACTACAGATCTACAGAGAAAACACATTTATTGTTATTAGCACATAAACACATTTATGTGCTAATAACTGGAACAAACAGGGTAAGCCACTGGAGAGATGACCCAGACCTGTGCTATTACAAACCAACTGCCAAATTCTGTTCTAACCTGTGGTAAGGTTAAAAAAATAAAATTACTTCTGGCACAGACAGCTAGATTTCTGCCCCCCCTTCATCATCAAGCTCTCACTGTATTTGTGGAAGACTGGGTAGTGATGTGGACACCGGTTGCAAACAACAATGTATATATAAAACTATGGATATTGGAAGAAAGAGATAAAATTAATCCATTTGGACTTACATTTCTTCTCTCCCCTAATGACATATTTACTTCTTTCATCAGTAGGTCACACGGGTTATTAATGCGTCAGGATGCACACTGTTTTATATAAATTCTCACTGTCCCCAAAACAAATGCTTTGGTAAAAATTGTCCCTTACAACTTACTTTGTTAGAGCACAGCTGATAACTTACTACAACTAAGGAAAAATCAGCGAAAGTCATATAACAAATGCTAAAACTGAACTCCCTCCAATACAAATTGGCCAGAATAAAAAAAAATTCATATAAATATTCGTATGTACACTTTGGTTACTAACTCTGTGGCTGACGGTACTACAGTGAGCTGTAACCTGACTGTCAGTGCAAGTCACCTGTCCAAGAAAAAGAAATAAAAATAAACCAGAATGCATCAAAAATAGTTAATGATCAGAATTGTGCTGCTCTTCTCTAAACTGGAGAAGAGAATTTCAGCATCTCATGGCTCGTCAGCCACACAGGCAATGGTGTCTCACGTGTTCCAGCAGCAAGAAAACAGTTCAGGACTTCCTGCCTGCTGAAGGCTCTGGTAGCACCATCTCTGTGCAACTCATGTACGCTGGCTCGGCACTGCCATCCAACGCCGTTTTAAGAGTAAAATCGCGTTTGTAGTGTATAAACGTAGCATGAGCATTTGATTCCCAACATGCAATGAAAAATACAAAACAATCGTAATAGTAATTAAAAAAAAAGTGCTACCAACATTCTAGAACAAAGGCAGATGCAGAAGTTCAGATGAATACACAGGGTAGCCCAGAGGTGGGTCCGCAGCTTGCACCGTTAGGTTGCGCAGAAGAACTGGGTGTGCCTGGATGCTGTAGCGTTCTTCATCATCATTTGTAGCATACAGCAGCTCCCAGGACAGGTTTGCCCACTGACCTCGGACAGCTTCATCATTAAGTTTTCCCACTTGTACTAACAATTCCTGAAGAGTAAGGACTCGCCCAGTGTAAATTCCCTTTAAGAACAAACACATCAATACGTTCAGTACACTCCCCAAGAAGATACACAAGCATTTTGCATACAAAGCACTAAACGAAGCTCTGGGGCTACATACTATGAATATTGTTCCTTTACAAGTGGCAATGTATAAACCAGTCTCCTTGGTTTAATTTTTCTGTGTAGAAAGACAATCAGGAAATATTGCTGCACCCGAGGAACGACGCGGTGTGATTTTCAAAACAGTGATGTCAGCTCCTCTCTAGTACAAACACAAATTTGTTCGTACAGCCTTCATGTTTTGGAACACAATTTAAAAAAAAAAAGTAACAGTGGAAAAGGAAACCAAACTTTACCCTTGCATACTAGTAATTTTTCTTCTTACCATGTTTGGGTCATGCCCCAGTGAAAAAAGGTATGGCTTTTCCTGAAGAACTGCCTGCTGCCACTCAAGATCTGATACCAGTCCAATGTACCAATCATTTTCATATTCTTCCAGGTAGTTAACCAGCTCTTTGAAGTTCTCCACTGGACCCAGGCTCGCTTTGTCAACCATAAGTTTAAAAGTGTATCTGAAAGGCACAGAAAGTCATACAGCAAGCAGTGCAGCACAAGGCAGGAGGAAGAAAGCCTCCTCAGGCTACAGAAGGTGGAGAGGCACCACCACATGCTACCAAGCACGAACAACTTTCTAAGTTCTTGCTTGTCAGCCGAGTCACCGGCAGTTAGTACGGGTATGCTTTTAGCTCACCCAGATGTAAAAACACATTAGCTTAAACATCTTTCATTCACCTCAAATACTGTTCTTGCTGCCTGATAATGGAAAGTGTCAAACCTCTAACTCCACCACAATTCTCTTAGATTATGGGGACAATGAAAAGGGGTTGTTTTTTCCCCACTTAACACAGCAGATTTCCAGTGCTAGAGGCAGCTGCTGGGGGGAAGGGAATAAGGAAGGAATCTCCTTATCACAGTGTTCACTGCCTGCGGTTACGGGCAATATTTATGTAGGAAGAAGCTACAGATACATTTAAATGATACAGTTTTAACATGAACTACTCCTAGGGAAGTGATACTTACTTCAAATTACAAGACTCTTTATATATTTTTTTATAATCGGAGGGAATGTTTTTCTTTTACCTGAATGCTTTTAATGCAAGTTGGAAAAGCTCTGGTTTGCCTGTTAGCCAGTCCAAACCAACAGACCACGGGATACCACCAGTATAGGCTCTGAACACATGGCTCGGGGCAGGCACGGTGTTATCCAGGCCAAACAGACCAAAACAACATGACAATACTCCATGGATGTATAAGTCTTTCAAAGCTTTATCTTTCATAAGGTCTTCAAGTAAATTAGAAGGCTTTTCTTTCAGGTGAAAAAAGTCCAGCTGACTCAAAATGAAGTGGTACCATTCTTCTGGAAACCTCCGCCTCATTTCATTGACTTTGGAAGAAGGCACTGGGGCTGTTCTCCATTCTTCAGGAATGCTCAATAGCTCCGAGTAAGAGCAACTAAATTCAACCTGAGGTAAAACTTCTTGCTGTTTCCCTTTGTCTACAGCAGGAAGCCCAAGGACAACAGCCCTGTATAATTTATCTTCCGGTGACATTTCTGGTGGGACATCTTGGCTCTGTGTTTCTACAGATCCCGGAATAGACAGATGTACTTTTGGTGTAATTCCCAACTGCCCAAGTTCTTTTCTGTCTTTCATTCTGCCACTGGGTTCAAGATGAAAAATGACACTATCATCAGTCCAGTCCTCAATTGTATCAACACTAAAGCTGTCTTCTTCCCTCAGAGGCCTGGATCTTTCTACTGAACCGCTATGCTGGTTATCTGGAAACGATCCTTTCTTGCTCTTGTTGGCGTCGCCTGAGCTTTCCCATGTTTTTGATTTTTTATAACAATACTGGACTAGCATCCATACAAGCACTTTAATGAAATCATCTTTCAGATGCTTTAAATTCTCATGACAGTCAATTATTCCAGATAACACATTTCTGGCATCAGAATACAGCCGCACAGGTAGAACAGTACAAGGAGTCAAAATGTGTCCAAAATGGTGATTAGGAGAGAATATCTTGGTGTGCTCCTGATGTTCGAAGGCCATTTCAAAAATTTCATCAACTCTGTGAGCTTCAGCGGCATGACAGGACGTTTCCTGCAATTCTAGCCCCTAAGGCATAAACGAAAACAATTTGGTTTTAGCCTTCACCAGTACACAACCCTAAATGCTAGCAAGCTGTTTTCTTGCAACAAAATTTTTCTGAACAAATAAAGATACATTCCATTGTCAGTATTTCCACAACTGAAACCACAAATCTAATTAGAGATAACAGTAATAGCAAAGCACTCGCTACAGTATTAGACACAGATCAATGTATTAAACAAATCTTTGCCTCATACAGATTTTATTAGCCAGCTTATTCAAGATGATGTGTCACAAGCTGTATGATAAAAAATATCACATCTGCTCAGCATGTCAGTTGCAGGACTAGTTAACACAGCAATAACTCATCTTAAAAAATTGACTGTATTATCAGGTAAATTAGTTACATTGCTGAAATGCTATACAGCAAAATGTTTGCATGATTTCAAAACATTAACATGCCAGTCCCCAGCATGCAGTTACCTTAATGTTCACACCACAGTAAGTGAAGCCTTTTTCTAACACCAACATCCACATCAGTCTATCCTGAAAGCGGCACAAATAATGTGATCCAGGCAGAAAGAGACCTAGTCAAGAAAAAAACAGAACAACCCAAAACCTATGTATTACTGTGGCATTATATTAACAAAAACCTTTTCTACATGCCAACTGAGGAATTGAACTGCAAACAAAATATTTCTGCTTCAACATCAAAACCAGTTAAAACTGGCTAGCTAGTACACTCACTTAAGAAACTACCTGCAAAGCTAGATCCTGAAATTGTAGTCCCCTCTGAAAAAGCTGTGGAAAACTGGGAAACCCTCATACAGCTTCAGGACTACAATATTCATACTGGACGAGGGTTAAGCAACCCCACCCTCAATTCCCTTTGTAGAGACAACTTTCACGATTAAAGATAATTTTTGCTGAATTTCCAACTGCACAGTTCCCACTGACGTCACCTGGAGTCTAAAATTCCTATGACTGCTGAACGCATTAAGGAATCATCATCTAGCACATAGGTATATTAATGGTCCTATTTCCTGTGGAGTATGAAGTTTATTTCTCCCATAAAAAAAACCAAAACATAACTCAACAGGACTTGTCTGTATTTCAGAAAGATTAGAAAATATCCCTTAGGATGCAAAATCCCAAGTGCAAATTATTCTGCTCAAGTGCCAGTTTACCAATGGCATAATATCACACCCATTTTACAGATCATAAATAGAGGCAGAGCAAGAGCACCTGCTCATCTTGAAAGATTTGTGAATTGGTATCATACACATTGAACACTAAGTAGATAAAGTGGAAATCATCTGTAGTCTTTCTGAAATACCTTTGTGTGCCTGTGTCTGGAGTGTGAGGGAAAGTATATCCAATCCCACTGTATTAAGGCTGACATCACCAAAAAGAGCCACACAAAATGAACTGGCATTTGAAAACCAAGTCCTGAACAACTTCAGATCATACCAAATGATCTGTACTCAAAAATTCCACGATCTGGCTCTCATCATAAAAATTAAAAATAAAAATTAAAAAAATGCTTATGTAAAAAAAAAAAGGTACTTTCTGTATCTTCTACCTATTTCAATAAAAAGTGCAATGCCAAACTTCCTAGCAGCTGGTGGTTATACCGTATTTCTTTTAAGTTATAGCCTGCTGTCAACTTCTCCAATACAATGATGCTGCTCTTAAGGCTGACATATGCTGCGAGTTTATGACCTGCTTCTGCTGTCACTCACATCCAAGTGACCACTCACACACAGTTTTATAATGTTGTAAAATGAAATCAGTGAAATCAACCATTAAGCTGTGGTTAAAATTTAAGTAACCTTTTCTATCCCACTGAGCTAATGAAGTGCATTTTCTTGCTAACATTTTGCAAAGATTTTAATTCTTTCCTTGCCAGCTGTTAAAGCTACTAAAACTCCTTTACACAGAAAAAAGTATGGTTTTAAATTAGAGACACACAAAACGGTACCTCTTCATTTTGAACTCATCTGAGAAGCCCACATTTTTTCTTGCTTGGAGACATTCATTCACAGGCTTTCCCATTAAAGAGAGGATTTTTTCCGCCTCAAGACTAGTGTTTTAAATTATTTAATCTGAGGCATACATGCCACCAGAGTCATGATGGCTATATAGATATTAAATACATGTATAGATAAAAAATAGATAACAAATACAGAACAGACAGAGATAAACATATTATATATAAAACACATAGGCTGATGCAGTCGACAAACGGAAGTGTCTCTCTTCTTTAGAGGAAAAAAGCTTCCTAGCTTTATTTTTTTAATACCTTTCTCTACACCAGTACTAAAAGTGCAGTAAATGTTTCCTAGTAAAGCACTTGCATACAGTCTTCAGAAATGCAATTAAAGTTTATGTTCATTGTCTTCAAATATTAGTCTACTTTTTCTAGTCCTAAGCCATTTTCTAAAAGGCTTATGTAAATATTTGCCTCTTCTCTAAGGGCAATGATCTTTTGATTATTTAGGTTATACAAAGACTGTTTCTCAAGAAAACGAGCTTGCGATTTTAACAGTTATCCTGCCTACACCTGACAAAAGAGTTGGCATTTCTTCACCTGTTTATACAATTCTGTGGAACACCCATCATGATGTCTTTCACAGGCTTTAAGATAACAAGCACTGTTACAGTCCTACCCTGTGTGCGCAAGATGTGACATTAAGTCTTATCAGCTGGTTCTGTTCTTAACAAATTACTGCTAGTTAGGCTACATCACGTGTTTTATGTACATCCAGTCCATATTTACTGTACCTAATTAACACAGCCAAATTAGCAAAGTTACCTTCCGGATCCTGAGTGATGCAGAGAGACACATAGATACACAAAGAACAGTCTGACACACCTCTTTCTCCCTGCTGTCAAGAGAAGTCAGTTTATTGCCTCTGATGACATGGAATGAGTGCATACCATCCTTTTTGTTCAGTATAAAAACGTTAGGAGTGATACTGTTTCACCACCACTTAATTTCTCCCTATTTTAAAGATAACAAACCAGACCGTTTTTTTTACAAGAATGTAACGACTAGAGATGTATGAGGATAGAAATAATCACTTCCCTCAACTGAACAATCTCCAAATACCAGATTTAAACTCTGCTGTGAAACATGCTTTAAACCAGATGCTATGATTCTCCTGTTCTCCAGCAAAATTGTGTTTCCCAAAATATTTAGCTACATTTCCTTGCAGTGTGGCTAGCGTACCTACCTAGGCTACCGGCTGCGAGTGCAGACTGCAGAGCAACAGCCAGACTCGGAACCATCTGCTGGTAGTACACTGTATCGGAGCAAACACCCGCTGCAGCACCCACAGGGCCCGGCCAGCTTCGGATAGGCCTAGGAAACCCAATCAAAAATACCGGTAGCGTGAAGAGGGGCAGCAAGGGAGAAGAAAGCAGCGCAGAGATGGCAATGAAGGTCAGCAGGATTGGGAAGAAAACAATGTTGAGTGTGATTAAGGTGGCGGTAGATTTACGACGCTGCTTCTTCTCTGTCCACGATGTCAAAAGAATAGCTACGGCAAACTGCAACTTGGAGACAAACTGAAGCAGTCGATCCCGCAGAATACCAACCTGCAAGATACATACAACACGCACATTTATCACATTTATTTGTAGCCTGCATCATATAATATTCAGCACTGCCAAAGCTGCCTTATCTACAATAATTTTAAGAAAATGAAGCGTGATTATCACTGGCTGGTATTAACGTGTGTATCTTAGTACAGTTTTTTAGCTTCTACTTGCTAGGTCCTAGACTCTAATTCTCTAATGGGGGAGGGCAAGGAAACAAAGACTTTCAGTGACAAGCATCTGCTTAAATTTACATTATGAAAATTACCAGTAAAAGTCTGATTCCTGTATCAAGGCTCCTGTTCCACCAGAGGTCTGGATTAAACACCAACATTTGTGCTACGGACACAACCACTATGTCCAGTAGGGCATTTTCTGTATTCTGCCAGACCTAAAATAGAGATATGTTACACATACGTTTAAAAATTTATTTCTCTCTCTCTGTTTTCATGACCTGGAATATTTCTTCCAAGTCACCTTAATACTTAAATCATGTAGAAGAGAATTTCTTAGGCTAACGTATTTAAAATTCAAATTACCATCCTAAATATTCTTGTGAATCCAATGCAAACAGACACAGAATGAAGATTCTGTAGCGAATGGTCTAGTGACAGGAATGCTATCATAGCAAACGGAGACACTGTAATTGAAATAAAAGAATCATTGATTTCCTTTCAAGAACATAATTAAAGTCTACAGAAGTAAGCAGTCTTATTGCAGAATGGAAATATTAGCATAACAAGAGAACTCTTCCCTGCATTATTACAAACTCTTCTTTGTATTACACCTCCAGGATATCAAACAACAGATTTGGACTGACGGCCCAAGACAGCACATACGTCGATGCTTAGTTATTACTTGCTATTGCTTTTCTTGTCGTTGGTTTGTCTGTTTCCCCAAGAACATGTGAACACTCAAATAAGTAAAAATAAACATGGGAACAGCATTCATCAATCCGCTTCCCTGAACTGATGCTTCTTTATGAAATAATTTAGATCAAATTTTGGTTCCCCCAAAGTAGATACATTGTCCCTAACCTACCAGAAAGGAGACCATTCCCTTTACTAGCAAGTTGCGAGAACCAAATATTTAATCACCCTGAACACTCTCTCAACTCACTTCCCCCCCCACACCCCGAGTACCTTTTAAAAAAATCTACAAGAGCCATTTTTTCAAAAGTGAGTACTGATGTTACAACTAAAATTCTTTAAAATGCCTTGCTTTCGGAGTTGGACTTTTAAAAAACTCAATTTTTTAGGTTTACTCCTAAAAAAAATAAAATCACTCATCACTTTCAAGTATTCTGAACCAGTAGTTTTGACCTCAATGCACAATTTAGTAAAACATCAACAAGTATTTCCGGCTACTTCGTTTTTCTCAGCTCATTCACAGAAGCTTGTACATACAGTAATTCTAGCATTGTTTCAATCTTCCTACAAGCATCATCTAACAAACAACAGACAGTGCATATTCCTACCTAGTGTCAGTAAAATCCTCCTGACAACACCAACTTTCATTAGCCTTCTTTGCTTCTCCATGAACACAGTCACAGTCCTGACATCCTTGGGATAAAAGGGGTTTCGGAAGACTCCAAACAAGTACACTCTCTGAATCTCTCTAAGAATCCACATAGTTATAAGTAATACGATCAGAACGTAACTTGCTATAGCCTGAGGACTGGCTTTGGAAAATGATGAAAAGCCTGCAAATTGATGCAGCAGGCTAGCTTCTATGAGAGCAAATGCCAACACAGTCAAATAAAAAACAAATTCCCTCCACCCAAATTGTATTCTAAGACCTCTCTGCATAGTTTTAGATTTGCTGGAGGCTAAATGGCCGATCATGGTGTGTTTGAAGGCAAAACCAATCTCGCTTAGGTTAAGACTCAGTATGAACCCAAATCCAGTCATGAAGAGGATCACACCAAGAGTGCTGGGAATGAAATACGATGCTATTGCTGTTCCAGCAGAAATGAGAAACATTACTAATAACCTGTGAAGGAGAAAATAAAGAAGATTTGCTTGAAAAGAAAAAGGTTATCAACAATACTAATATATTTTACAATTATATAAACAACATTTACTTTGGGTTACTTGACATAGGTGAACCTCCTAGTCCAAACTCCAACAGTTGTTCCATTCCCCACAGAAAAAGTGCGTCAAGCGGGGGCAGAATTCCCATTGCCCACAAGAATGGCAGAAAAATAAATACGATGTGCAAAATCTGGTTTGTCTGTTCTAGAATGGGTGTGTTGACAGCAAACCTGGATAAAAGAAGAAATGTATTTGACTTCTGTGAAGGAAATGATACCTGATGTGCAGGAAGACTTTCTGTTTAATTACTACAGCTAATCCAGAAGAGTAAACATTACATATTAAATCTACAAAACCTCAACCAGTATCTTTAAAAAACAAAAAGAGGGACATACATTTATGCTTGGGGCAGTAATACACTAATTAGAACATCAGAACACGGGCTTATTTTTCACTGAAAAGATCTGAAGCCTTTAGATTACACAGATCAGTCAAGTGATGTAAGTATCCTAATCATTTTGATACTGTTGTGATAATATACTGAAGAAATACTTGTGCAAAAAGAATGGTCCACAGGCTCGAAGACCTCAACTGTTTAACAAAAAAATGCAAAGTATTTTTTCAGAATTACAAAATTCAATTTTTGTGCAAATTCAAGACCCAAGACATAAGCCTTAATACTGAAAAAACTGGCATGTTGCCTGTACACCAAGAGAAAAAATTTCTTTAGGAATACAAAATGTTATTGTCTACATAAAAGCATTAAAATCTTCCTGTAAAAATACAAAAATCAGTGTTAGAAATCTGCGTAAATTCAAAGTCACATGTAGTTCACCAGCTAGCTAATTAAAGGTGGACTGCTAAGGTATTTGGTTTCTTTCTACCTTTTAATAAATAAATAAACCTCAAAGGATTTTTTTCCCCCAGCAATTTAAAGAATGTCTGAATTTTCTCCTCAGGAAATTAGATAGAAGAATTTGGGGTCCAAAACCACATGTGTAATTCTCATATCATAAATGAAGAGGCAACTAGTGTAAATCATTAACAAAGACATCTCCAAGTGCAAAACTAGTAAAATTAAAACATACCTTTTTTTCAAATGCATTTGAAGTACCCCAACTATAAAATATGTACATGTGACAAAGTGATACAAATACCACCTGACAGGGAGAAAGAATGCAGAGTAAACCTAAAAGCATCTTGCTTTAAGAGATGCTAAATACTTCAGCTAAGACACTCATCTGAAACGTGGAAATTTATAAGTCTCCTATTTGTAGGCTGACATAGTTCTTTGTATTACAACAACGTTTAAAAATCCAAGTTCAAAATTCATATAACAAAAATAGTGCAATGTTCACATCTGCTTATCCATGAAAACCAAATTCATAGTCCTTTTTTGCCCACAGTTTAAAACACTCTGCCATCACTTTGCAGAGATTTAATTGGAAAATACTCCAGGACAAATTCTAAATACAAACCCAGCACTCCTGAAGTACGTAGTGTTTAGATCTGATTCCAGGTCAGGAACATGTTTTCAAAACACATCCTTTCGAAAGATGCTGATGCAAATGTTCTTGTATAAAAATACTGAAATTGACACTGTTGAAGATAATTTTAGCTATCCCTTACTTAGAAACTGCTCCAACTGCTCTTCCTAATTTATGCTGAATGCTGTAAAAATTTAAGAACAACCTTTTATGCAGTGTAGAGCCTCAATTTTTACCATATACTCTTCTAGGTTCTTTCTTTTACATTCGTACAGCTGATTAAAATCCCAAAATAAATTTTCCTCAGAAGAGTAATTTCATCTGTTTCATCAAAAATATATAGAATAACCATTACTTGAATTAGCTAAATGCTGTATTAAGTTTACCTGTGTGCAAGATCCACTGCAATAAAGACAAAAATGTAGAAAGGTCTCATCAGAGCAGTGATTTCATAAGTATCCAGTGCTTGGAAAGTAGCTGTTTCTGTAGCTGTATTTATGATTAACGAATACGCTCCTATACATATAGTCACCCATCCAAATACAAAGATCATAACTGTTCCTCCAATGTTGCTATACAGCAAGGTTATTCTGTTTGGCAGCAAATACCAAGTTCCCAACCCACACAATACCCCTGCCAGAAGGGAATGAAATACAGTGTTGATTATATACTTCTTGCCAGGAATAATAAATTTTACTGTCTCTGAACCTAGACAGCTGGAAAATTCAAACTCATCTTCATCTGTTAGGGTATTCTGAATTTGCATTCTTTCTACTGTTACTGTTTTCTGCTTTGCATATAGATTTGCCATCTGAAGAGCAAGTGCAGTAACAAACATCAGTCCTCCTGAAAGTGCCGCGGTACAGTAGTCTTTCATAATACCTAATTGGAACAAAAGTGTACCTACTCCTCCCAAAACCCATGGCACCAAGAAAAGAATAATCTGATTCACGTATATGTACAGAGGGGCACAATAGCCTAATTTAAACCGGGGACCTCCCAGCACAGTCTGTGGAAAGCGCTTCAAGAAGAACTCCTGCTTGTAATCATTTAGTAGAGGTACATCTGGACCCATTCTTATTACTCAGGAATGCTGGATGACTATCATCTTTCCTGTAAGAGAACAGAAAGAAAAAGAAGGAAACATTACTGAATCTGGAACTCAGAACTTAACCAGGGAATTCTTCTGTCCTATTTTTGTTTAACAAGTTATAGTGGAATTCTGACAGTGTTAGCAGACATCATCCTAAAGCACCCACAGAATCTGCCAGAATACAACTACTAAGCAAACACCTAAAATGGAAAAAGACTATTTTAAAATGTGAACATATTCTTTAATCTGAAGCCTTACGCAGCAAATGAAACATACAATCTGTTCTTGGGAGATAATAAAACCAACACATGTCCACAGCAGAACACTTTCTGAGAACTTTATTTTTTCTCCATCCACTCTGATTCCTGTCACATCTTGCCACAGACCTCTAAATCCAGTTAATCCTGTTAAGGATCTCCATACACAAGCTGAAGAGTCAGTGATTTCAGTGAATAGCCACATAAGTGCAAGCATACAGTCACACTGAGGTCCCTGTAAAAATCAAAGCCTTTGAAATACACTAACAGAAAAAAAAAAAAAAAAAATACTAGTAGAAGCATTAAAAATTGTTTTCCACACCAGCATTTTTACTGTCCTCCCTACACGTAAGTACAGTGAGATCCTGTTCTGTAACAAGTGCTACACAAGACATAAAGCAGTTCACTTTCTGCTTCCTAAAACATATAAAATAAAATAAAAAACAGTACTTGAGTTGTAGCAGAATCAGCATATATTCTTCTATATGTCAACGAAGAAAGCTGAAAAAAAGGAAAGAGATACCTGTAAACATTTGCAATTAATCAAACAGAAATCAGATACGAATACTCATTTAGAGATGCTCAGGCAATGTAGAAATAATGAATGTAAGATGGTAACTATGATATTCAAATTTAATGTTATGCTACTAGTCACAAAGGCAAGAATCCATGAATGACCGGTAGAAACTCTCAAGCTAAGAAACAGGACGAAAAATCAGCACAAAACCACAATGCTAAAGCACTTCATCAATGATGATTCTAAAAAAAAAAAGATGATAGTTTGCATTAGTAGATGTGCAAGCACAGAAATTCTGACTTTCTTCTACTGGACCCATATAAGTTGATGAATTAGCCATCATTGCAGATATTTTAAAAATTAAACACTCTGCTCCCGTGGAGTTTCCAAGCTACCATGATTCCTTCTTTCTACAATACCAAATGCTTTTAGGCACTTCTGAGAACAATTTACTCCTTACTTTTAAACAGGTATTAATCATCTGCCTGTAGGTACATGTATGTACCAGGTCAACATGGGATAAATTAGAAACAGTGCAAATGAGAGAGATAAAAGCCCAGCCATATGCATTATCACAACTGGAAATTTGCATTCAGGGTCCACTAAGTTCACAATGAAAAGAAGGACCCCACGAGCTCTCTAGACACATGCCGTGTAGGCTGTGGAATTTATTATTTTTTTTAGAGTTTTTTTTATTTCAATTTGGAATTTGTACACATAGAATATTGAAAACATAAGAGGGTTTTTGGTCATATTATTTAAAGCCATTGAAAGTTTCTTAAGCGAAGGATAAGGCAGCAGTCAGTCTTAATGAAAAAGACACGTTGACAATGGAGAGGGGAATTCATTGCAGTCAGCTCAGGAATTTGAAAATGTAACAAGGACACACCCAACCAAAAACAAATTTCAAATATAATTAAACAAAAATAAATCAAAATTCAGCCAATCTTGTCTAGAAAAAGAAACACTGTTTAGAGGTTGCTGTGGAAGTTACATGCAGTAGATTTATAAGCATGCAAGTGACAGAACCTGAGTTTTAAAAGAAACACAGAACCAACACATGCATGGTCTTGCTTGAAAAACGGTTTTTGGGCATCTGTGTTTTTCTGCACTAAGAAGGGCTATTTTTGTTTCAAGTTCTAGTCTGCATTTGTGTTTGTCAGTTTATATTGCTAACAAAATGTTAACAAAACACTCCTCTTACAGTTTCTGTGTAAACAACAGACATCTCTGTGCGAGACAAAAATCTACATACATAAAACAATACAGTTCTACTTGGCTATACTCCAAAATGAGCCATAAAAAGATCTGAATTTATTTATAAATTAAAATCCCAAGACTGAAGCTCATGAACTATGGAAACAATACTCTCGACTTATCCTCCTGGCTTCCAAACAGTCAGGTAGCACATCAGGACTTCAAAGAGGCACTTGTGCGTGTGTGTCTCCTTATTTCTGTGCAGAGCCCTAGCAACAAGACTCCACACATTAGCGAGTGTTTACAGGATCTGGCTTCAATATACATTCCTAACATACAGGCCTGGCCTGACTCCGACAACTTGCCTGGTTACCCAAACAATTTGCACCACAACAGTCTGTCACCACCAGCAGGGATCCCTGCAACTTAGGTAGTACCTTAACAAGGATAGTAAAAGGCCTTTAACACCATAAAGCAACTTGACAAGTTCCTCCCCTACAATATCCTCTGTCCTTATTACAAAAGGAAACAAAGCAAATCTTGCTCAAATTCAGGAATCCACAAAAAGGCATGACTTTTTGTCTAACGAACACCATCCTTCGTGCCCACTGATGGCGGATCTGCTCGTGGTTCGGCTTTACTTCAAGCGGATTACAGAACACGTGTACAGCTCCCAGCCATCTACGTCCTGAAGCACCTCAGCCTTAAAAATACCTACCTCGCTGGTCTGCCAGGCGAATTTTCATGCGAGACCATGTGGTCAGGGTTATAAACCACCTGCCGGCACAGGCCAGCGGAACACCACGGCAAAGGCGCGGGGAAGGCCGTGGGCAGCCCAAGGCCGGGTGCCCCCCACCACGGCTGCAGCCCGGGCTGTGCGGCCAGCAGGCTGGGGTCTCTCCTGAACAGCGCCCATGCCGTCCCCAGCGAGACCGGGGATGCAGCGGTTTAGGCCCCAACACGCTCCATCCAGTTCAGGGAAGCGCATCCCGGGACCACCGTTGGGAAGGGCTGCAGACCAGCCCCTTCCCGAGACACCTCTGCGCCTGACCAGAGCGGCTCCTGCCGGAGCCACCGCGCTTCCCAGCCAGCCGCCTCTCCCTCAGGCCTTCTGCACTAACGGAAATTAAAATAATCAACCGAGCGAGCAAAAATAGAGCCTCTGCTGCTTTCAGCTCCGGCGGAGACGAAGGGGAGCCAGGCAGCCACCGGGCCCGGCGGGGCACGGCCGATGGGCAAACCCAGGAGAGGACAGCGCCGGCCAGGCAGAGCCCGGCGGCTTCCCCGGCCGCCCCCGCACCGCCGCCGCGCCCCGGGGAGGCCCTGGCGCCCCCGCCTGCTCCAGCGCAGGGCCCCGCGGCGCCGGCCGCCCCCGGGGAGCGCCGGGCAGGTGCGCCCCCGCACCCCTGCGCGGTGAAGCGCCTCTGCGAGGCGGGCACCTACCTCTGGCCCGGACCCACTGCAGGTCAGGGGCTTTGCGGGGCGGGGGGAGAAGGGGAACGGGGCTGAGCCTGCGGCGGGAGGAGGCCGGAGGATTGCCGAGCGCTCTCCCCCCCCCCCCCGCCCCAGGGCTGTCCTGGGGGAGTGGGAACGGCGCAGGCGGCCGCCGGGCGCTCCTCCCCGCCAGCGCTGACCTTCGCACCCAGCTGCTGCCGAGGTCGGCGGGGAGAAGGAAAGCGGAGACGGCAGCTAACGGCGGCGGTGAGGCCCGGTGTCGCCGCCGTGGCCCCCTCCCTTCCCCGCCCTCTCTTCCCTCCCCTCGGCCACTGCCGCCATTTTGCCCGCCTGAGGCAGCCGGTGGCGGCTGGGCGCCGCGGGAGTCTGCGCTACCTGCGGGAAATGGCCTCGGCAGCGGGGTGGTGCTGGGTTTCGCGGCTTGTCTTCTCGGTGGGGTCGGCACAAGAGCTGCGAGCGGCGGCGAAGGCGAGGGGCCGCCCGCCTTCCCGCTGCCGGCTGGTGCCCCGCGCCCGGCCGCTCAGCCGCCGCCCTGGCCGCCCGCGCTTCCCTCAGCCGCGCGGCTGCTGGCGGCCCCGCTTTCCAGCGCAGCCATCGTCCTCCTCCGGTGAGACCGGGCGTGAGGCACCTCTCTAGCCGGGGCCTGCCAGCAGCGTCCCGGAGTGCAGAAAAAGAAAAGAAACCCCCTGAGCGGGCAGAGGAGCCGCGGCACGCTGCGCGGGCAGGCCGTGCCCCCGGCGGCGCGGGGCCTCCTCGGCTGCGGAGTTTGGCACCCGGACAGCTTCGGTCTCCTCGAGCTTCTTTTCGTCCCTCAGAGCTGGCATGGAAATGGCAGAGGCTGTTTTTTCATGACTTCTTTAGTAGTCATCATAATTACCCACATTAACAAAAGTGCACGACTGACCAGATTGGTCTGTTTCATTATTATAACATTTAACATTCAGTACACAACATTCTAGTATTACATTAAAACATTTACCACAAATACACAATCCTCAACATTCTGACGTGATAGTAAAATACTCTTTAAAAGTTTCCATAATCTTGACTGGTCAGTATATGTATAATTCAAGAGAACACTGGTTCTAGCCTCAGGTAGAAGAAAATGCATTCTCAGTTTTCTTCTAGGTTAAATAAACGTTAAGCACTCGTTGGCAAATTGAAATATAAATCCAAATACTGCAATACTACATACCACTTCAAATCGCACCCATTAAACATTGAGATTATTTAATAAGAGTGAGCATGCTTAATATAATTTGTATCTAATAATACTAAAATGTGTAATTCACTATTCATTAGAACACCAGGGCATGCATGTCTACCTTAATATCCATGTTACAACAATCAGCATATACATTCTTAGTTATATCCAATTTAATCTGAATCCCTAATGTAACACACAGACATACGCTTAGAATTTTAGATAAACTAAAGGATTCACAGTAATCAATTCTTATCAGAAGCATTTTAACCTTTCTGTGGGTTTGTTAATCTTTATTCTTCAGAGGTAATAAAAAGGCAGCTTGGGGTATTCAGTGTAAAACCTTGGAAACACTAGAAAAATGCCCATTTACCTTTGCTGAATTTCTTTTAAATGAAGTTCAGTGGTACAACTAGAGTCCAGCCTCCTGGAAGACAAATGCAAGTATCTAAAAAATCAATCCGTTTTTTTTTCAGGATCCTTGATTTAAGATTTATTCACCCTGTTCTTCAATCTGTTGTATCTGTTGCAATCCTATTAAAATCAATATTTGTATGTCTCGTATATATTCCAAGGTAAATATAATCTCTGTACAATTCACTAAAGGTTGGTAGCAGGTATTTGCTTTTTGTTGACAAGTTTCATCCTGTCTCAGTTTATCAATTCAGTTATGATTTCATGAAAATGATGATTATTTTGTGGAATATGTAAACCCTAAATAACAATTTTAAGGGGGGGAAGCAGAAAACGTTAGATTTATTTCTTTGCAAGCTGCACCACTTGTGTTTCAAAACGCAGAAGGCTTCTTGCCTGTCCTCATTTCCTATGGTTTCACTCTTGCTCGGAAGAATAAATCAAAATTTTAGTCAGTGCAAACTCCAAGCTGTTTACTGGAGAAGGGGGCATGCTAACTTACTCCTCTTAAGAGTTCTAAGAATTTTCTTGGTCATATAAAATAAAATAAAGCCTGCTAACAGAGGGAACTGTTGTTGGTAAACTCTGCCCACCTCCAGCTCTCTTTTGCGGATTATCACACAATGTGTAACTGCAAGCATGTGAACTATCCCACTGACATTAACAGGACTCCTCATCTGCTCAAAATGATAATACATGTAAACTTTTTGCAGACTTGGGACGTGGGTTTTGGCTTGCTTCTTTTTAGTTTGTGGAAGGGCTGTTAGTCCTGACTCCCCAAATAAAAATTCCATATTTCCATATTTTTAATGTTTACTTTGTTTAGAATGATGCATGCACAAGCAAATACTTTTCTTACCTTTCTCTTCTTTAAAGATAAACTGAAAAAGTGATTTCTGCTTTGGAATGCATCTTTGTATACAGCTATAATACTAGGTAGGGGAAACACGCTTTCTTGCATTTACTAATTATTAAGGAAGACAGAGCTTGTAGGAATTTATTCTTTTAAAGAGAATTAGTGCTAGGTGAAAAGAATGGTTACTTTCAAATCAGATAATGGAAGTTAGTTATTCTCTTTTCCTGATGCCCAAAGTTAATTATTGTTATATGGAGATCTGCGGGCTGGCATTCCCAAACAGAAGATGTGAGAGTCAAATCTGACTCCTTGTACTCAGTCTTTTTGTTCTGCATCCCATAGGGGACCCATCCTGTGTTTATCTGCGTAGCTTTATGGAAAGCTGCGTATGCCAGATGTATGTTATCCATGACTACTTTCCCATGGCTCCCTTGGAAGTAATGCCTTTCAACAATACTTAGGCTGGCAGAAAAACATACTAAGGAGCTTGCTTCTTTTTCTGGATGACACTATCCCTTTAAAATAAACTTTATGAAAATGTACTCCATTCCTACATGTGAAATGCAGCTATGTTTTCCTGAAGGCAAAGGCTTTTGATGACATTTCAGAGCTACCATTAAGAGTTCAAGGGTAACAGTCATCCATGTAATGAGTTTCATCAGCTGAAGTATCACCGCCCATGCAGCTACCCTTCTGTATGGCAGCCAAGCATATGCTTCAAGTTATTTCAGAATTGGTATCTAGCTATTTATTATGACATTAAGGCAATATGAAAGTATTTCTTATCACTTTAGTTTTGTGTATAATGTGGTTTGGATTTTATGAGAACCATATTCTTCCAGTATTGCTCCCAGTTTGCTGTTTTCCTTTTAGTTTGTGTAGGGTATTCTTAAAATCAGGAGCTGTGAGCTGAATACTTATTATTGTTTAAAGCAAAGTTTTCCTTTTTTTGTCCTTGCATTTAATGCTGAAAATGTCTTCATTATGGCAGCAAACTAGTTAAATATTTCATATTTTGGTAAGACTCATTTGCCTTGGAAGTCTCTTTCAATTGCTGTGTTTTGAGAATCTACCACTGATTGGAGGAGAAAGGGACAGAGAAAAAATTACAAATTCCCGATTTGTGTACTACTAGAAGCATAAGTGACAACCCAGGATTGACTATGGGATATTCTGCATCTTTATGTTGACCGTGTGCAACAGTCCTGTGGCCATGCAGACTTCACAGTTGTCATTTATACCATAGTTTGTGGCCACACAGATATTGTGGTTATAAATGGAGACAGATCGTGTGCAAGACACTCCACTCCAGTGACACGCAGCCTTTTAGTGGTAGAGCTTAAGGACAATTTGTAGCTGCCATAGCAGTATTAGTTTGTATCATCTGCATGCAAGGCAGAATATCCTATGTCCTTGAGCACTTCACCCAGTTAAGAATGGTTCTATTCACACGTGCTCGTTGTTGAAGACTAGGTTCAGATCACTGCCACCCAGCATCCACATTTGCAATGACTTAAAAACATATTCTTGACTCCAAAAATTAATTCAGAGATCTAAGTGAGACATCTGGGCTTTGTGCAAGATTGGGAACAGAGCCAAGTAGGTGTCTCTGGAGGACAGTTCAATGCTCAGTGAGTGGAGAGCTGCCAACATTAGTCATTAGGGAACATCACTCCAGGAGCAGGTCAGAGCTGCTGTCTCAGTGCATCTGATTTGTGGTTGTGCATAAAGTGTCTCGATCCACTTGGAGTAGTGATGCCCCGGCAGGGCTGGTACCTGCTTAAGAAGGACTAAAAAACAATGATACAGTGCCAGGAGCTGACTTTTGTGAAGTAGGCCAGTGGCTGCCCACCCCAAGAGGAGGGAGGCCAAGGACCTTCTTAGCCTGACAGAGTCCAGTTTACTGTGCCACTCCGTAAAAGAAGTCCTCACCATGAAGCTACAGCAAGGCTATGGAAGAGCCATTATCTGCTATCGTTGTAAAATCAGACTAGAGAGGGAGCCTGATCCCATCATCCAAGGACAAGCATCTCCCTTGTGTGCCTGACCTAAAGTATTAATTAGTCCTTACCTGTTCCTTCTAATTATGTCTTCCAAAAAGCAGACCAGCAAGGAGGGAAGATCTCAGTGTGAAGATTCTCACGTGAAATTCCCACAATAATGAGGAGTTCAGCTATGGTGTCTTGGTATACACCAGAATCATTGCTTGCTCCTTGCAGCATTACAGACTATTAGGTCTGCTGCTGAATGTCCCATGCAGATAAGAGTCACTGCCAGCCATCCAAACACTCCCCAGGAGCAGAGCTGGCCCTCCAGAGCTCTTTGGGCAGCAGGACTGAATCGTATGCTTAGACAATAGAGGAACGCGTTGGGTGGACTGGTTGCTCTTGAGAAGAGCTTGTGAGCATGCCTCCGCTTAAGCCTGTCCAGGTCTGTCCTAAATAGTAAAACAATATATACAGAGACACAGATGGTAAAGTACTGTTCCGTGTTGGTGCTCAGCACACCACAATACTGTTAATTAAGCTTTGTTAGTTTGATGTCCAGTTTTTCTGACATGGGTTTTGATCTAATCTTGCAGAATTCTAAAACTCTTGTCTTTTTTCTTTTTATGTGCAAGTACATTTTAAAAAGATTTTCATAATTTCTTTGTGTCCGGCTTCTCTAATAAGGTTGGACAGATTCTCACAGTTTCTGTTGCTAATATGATTCCTGGCAAATAGAGCAGAAGGTTCAGGAGAACAAAAGAAATGATCTAATTTTAGTAATGGTGCAGACCGAGTCTGTCATTTTTCTCTCTCTTTTATCCTCCTACCCTTTCTGAATGTCAGAACCTCTCCCAGCACTGCCTCTTTTCAGTTTGTATTGAATTCTTGTTCTTCATCAAGGACTGGGCATGATGAGTTTTTAGATACTCCTCTGAACAGAAGCTGGAGTATTTGTGAGGCTTATCAGTGAAATTTTGACTTGTCACAGGTAATCTGCTAAGAATGAATCACTTCCAGCAAAGCTGTTTTTGCAAATTAGAAAACCTTATATCTGAAATTTCATTTAATATGTATGTCATATTTCTAGTATCCATTTTGAATCTTAAATTGAAGTTTGAGTCTAATACAGTGTAAAGACAATAAAGGAATTTAGTTTCTGAAAGACAAAGAGGGTTGCATTTAGTGTAGTAGGTCTGATCAGCTTGCAGAGTGGTCAGACCTCTATCCCGTGATGTTCTTTAGCCTGTGCATAATTGAAATATGAGAATTTCTGTATAAGCCTTAACATAAAACATATTCTTTCAAAGGCAATGGAAATACTAGCATATTTTAGATTAAATATATACTTCCAAACTTCCCTAGGTTTGGATCTTGGGGGATTTTCTACTGAATAACAATTATGCTTGTCTTAGTCAACCTTTATTCTTATTCTTGTGCTCCTGTTTTGGATATGAGAAATAAACAGGCTGTATTTGCAATTTGGGGGATGGCAATGACAAACATCTGATGTGCAAAAAAGGACAAGAAAGCACAGAGTAAAGAATAACATGGTTGAAAGCGAGAATTGCTTGAGCAGTAAAAAAATGGAGAGGATGTCCTTTCTCAGATGTTAATTTTTTGAGTGTACAACAAAAACACTGGTATGGTTAGAAATAAATTGTAGTTCAACATTTAGAGGCATAATATATTACAAAATGAAAAATAAAGCCAGCCTGATGATTAACTTTGTTTCTGAACGTGGTTACTTAAATAACCATGTCAAACTTGATTAAAAATGTGCAATAATTTTTCAAAACAAGTCATTCCTTATCTCTGGCTCCAGTTTGTTTCATATCATGTCATCGATATAGAAGGAGGCAGACAAGCATTGCAATTAAATCTATAAAACCTACAACTATATCCACATTAAAATAACTTCCAGTTATTGCTGTAACAAACCACACTACTGGCCTAAAATTACATTTTATTACTTTTGTTTTTACATTTATTTTACATTTAATTACTACCCCTATTACTTTGGGATAACACTTGCTGGCAACACTTTAGAACGGCATTTTCATTTGCAAATGCTCCAAAAATAATTAGGCAGACCTCCTACCCCGACTTATGTGATGGACTTAAAAACTAGGCTGAAGAATTGAGATTGGAGAAGTATTGCTTCTCAGTTTTCTGTCTTCAGGACTTCTATTTACATTGCTTTTTCTGAAATCATTACGCCTGAAACCCAGGAACTTGAGGTTAACGAAGCCCTCTGCCAAACAGGCAAGGTTTGCAATGCATTCTCCCTTATCTCAACCAAGCAGCTCATCCTTTTACCAGGAAATGGAAGGGAAGGACCGTTCTCTCTCCATTCCTGTTTTCCATTCACAAAGAGGTTTGGATGATTCCACCCCGAGGCTCAGGTAACTACAGCACTCGTGCTCAGACAATGTCCCATACCAGGCTGTGAGGCTGGACACGGCGGGTGGAATAGTGGTGGGGAATGGCTGCACAGCGATCTGGCTGTCCCTCACCACAAAGGCCTCCATGCCCTTTGTGCCACGCAGAGTTGAGTTAACTGCCCTTTTTGTCCTCTCCCTCTCCTGCCACAGTAAGTACACAGACTGCCAGCCCACCCTCCCCAGTAGTACTCAGTCTTGCTTATCCCATACCTCTTTCTGCTCTGGTGCCTGGCCATTACTCCTACTACACCTACAGTCATGGAATAGCACGATACTTAAGTGAATGTTCATTAAATGCTTCGCATGCAGGGGCTGGGTGGAAGACTAGAAATGGGCAGGAGGATCTGGGGATTGCTGACAGTTTTCCCGCAGAGTACAAAAAAGGTCAGCTCTCCCAGGCCTCTCTGTTGGGTGCTCTGTAACATCTTCATAGTTCTTTCCTTTATCTGGCATGTGTTTGTCACAGCATGACTTTCTGTCTGGGCTAAGTCATTCGTGCCCCTTTCGGTACAGCAGAGCCTGAGGCACAGGCTCAACCACCATTCCAGCCAGCCCCTCCCATCGCTATCACATACAGCTTTTATCAGGGTGCTAATACTGTGGCTAACGATGTCTGTGTTCTTGAGGCACATTAAGAAATCTGGCATATAGCCCGCGGCTAGAGCTCAGATTCTGCAACAATAATGTTTACATTGGCAGGCCTTTGAACAGAAACCCACATTCACTCCAGCTGGCTGGTGTGATTCTAGCAATTAATTCAGCTTTTCCAGTGGCAAGAGTTTGTTGATACAGCTTGTTGCTCTTCCTGTCACAAAACACATCAATAACATGGAAAAAAACTGCCTAGGCAAGTCACAGAGTCACAGAAGCGCCGAGGTTGGAAGGGACCGCTGGAGGCTGTCTAGTCCAAGCCCTGCTCAGAGCAGGGCCAACCAAGAGCTGGTTGCTCAGGGCTGTGTCCTGTCAGATTTTTAGTATCTCCAAGGTCAGAGACTGTACAACCTCTCTGGGCAACCTGTTCCAGTGTTTGACCTCCCTCCCAGTAAAAAGTTATGTTTAAATGGAATTTCTTGTATTTCAATGCATGTCCATTGCCTCTTGTCTTCTCACCGAGAAGAGTCTGGCTCTGTCTTCTTACCTCTTCACATCAGGTGTTTATATACATAGATAAGATTATTCTGAGCTTCTCCAGACTAAACAGACCCAGCTCCTTCAATCTCTCCTCATATGACACGTTCTCCAGTCCCTTAACCATCACTGTGGCCCTTTGTTCGACTCATTCCAGGATGTCTCTGTCTCTTTTGTACTACTGAGCCCAGGACTGGACCCAGCACTGCAGATGTGACCTCACTGGTGCTGAAGAGAGGAGAAGGATCACTTCCCTTGGCCTGCTGGAGATGCTTTTCCTAATGCAGCCCTGGAGGCTGTTGGCCTTCTTTGCTGCAAGGTCACCTTGCTGGCTCATGGTCAGATTGTTGTCCACCAGGATGCCCAAGGCCTTTCTTGCAAGTCTGCTTTCCAACTGGCTGACCTCAGCCTGTACTGGTACTTAGGGCTGTTCATCTCTGGGTGCAGGACTTCGCAATTCTCTTGGTTGAACTTGATGAGATTGCTGTTTGTTCTAAGTCTTTATAAAGAACCACATGGGATAGAGCTGGAGGGATGGAGATTCAAGTATCTGAAGTTCCCACAAAATCCACACATTGTTAGTTGTCTAATTTTTTAACTCATGGCCCTCACATTTATAAGACCATGTCTGAGCTCTGGAGGCTGTCAGAAATCTGAAACAAAGACAAAAGCAATGCATACAATGATTAGCTTTTTAAGTCTACACAGAAAAGAAGCGCTGCAGTTATTTAATTCTCTGGGTTGTCATTTGAGTCCTAAAATCATGTATTTATAGCTTTTCTGTTTTAATGACAGCAACTCTGCCCAAAAATACACGTGTGTAAATGTAATCGTCTTGGTTATGAATGAACAACTTATTTTCTGTATATTTATATAACTGAAATTCATGGTTTCCTCTGTGTACTATGTTTTTTCTGTAAGGTTGTTCTTTCCAACAACAAGGCCACAACACCTCTGCCCTCAGCTCACCTATAGTGAGGAAGTAGAGTGTCCATGTTGTTTCCCAAGTACACAAAGTACAGCAAAATGCTGGCTGTGAAATGTCACCAACTGGAATCACCACCAGATTACCAAATGTCCTGAATATGTCCAATTTTTTGTTTACCTTTATGATGTTGCCTGTTATTTTGGGCATAGAAAGGACCTAGAGCCTCATGGAGCAGTCTGACAGAGCTCCAGGTTTCTTCCTTTGCTTTTGCTGTTCCCACTAGATGGTCACTGATTCACAACATGGATTTACACCCAACTGTGAAGATTTGTTACTTTGGGCCCTACCTTGAATCCAGACTTTCTGGTCTACAATGGATGGCTCAGACAGTGCATTAAGGCATTCAGAGCATAATCTTGGTTTCTGGGGAGCCAATAATGCATATGCCTTTGTGTTGGAGGCAGCCTGTATTTTCAACCCATTTGGAGGTCAGGAGTACCCAGGCCTGTTTTTTCATCCCCACTGAGAAATTTAAGCACATTCAAAACCTTCTAGCTACCTTTCTTTACCCCAAACTCACTGAGTAATTTTAAACAGATAAACATAGTTCACTTGTTTTTTAAATTTACTTCTTTGGTTTGAAATGTCTTTGGTTTCCTTCAGGTTTTATGATGCAAATTTATCAATAGCACTAAAACTTAGATTTTTCAAGAAGGCGTGCAGCCAAAATAACAACATTATAAAGCGGATGCCGCAAAGAAAGGAAGTAGAAATATTGCTAAAATTAATTTTTTATATTTACAATTAATCTGCTCACTCCTAACTTCACTGTTGGAACAGGTCAGGGTGTAGGGTCTTTTTGGCATGGTAGTATGAATCTCTTTGGGTTCCCAGAAATCTGGGCTGCAGGTATTAACCCCTCAGCTCCATTCCTTGCATGGCCAGACATAGCACCGTGCCTTGCCTGGGGCTGCCTTGCTGCCTGCACGCCCTGCAAGTACGGTGCCCCATACCTCCCTGCTTGGACGCTTCTATTCAGAGGGTGAAGAATGGCCTGGTGTTTAAATTACTGGATTGAGATGCCTCCAGACTAAAAAAGTGGAAAATTGTTTTTAAATGTGGTTTCATCTGACCTCCAGTAAATCTGCTAACTTCAGCTTTCCCCCTACAAATCAGGTACTGTTAGTTGGAGAGGAATTATAGAGGAATGAAGGCAGGTTAATTAACATTGATAAAATACAGCTGTGGGCTGGCTTCAAGGGTGGTGGGTTGGCTGATTTGGATAATAGCAGCTGTGGCTTATTATTGCTAAGTAGTTAAATAGCACTGAAGAGAAAGAACTCTGAGAGGAGTAAAGGAAGCAGAGAGCCCAAGAGAGCCCTGGAGGTGGGAGAGAAGGGGTGGGTGGGTGGGGGGAGGAGGAGAAGAAACAGCATGGACAGTAGATTCTGACAAATGGTAAAGCCTTGTTGCAGCCTGATAGCTTGCTTGTGCTGGGACAGTTAGGCTAAGTTTGTTGGATACCAGGTGGTAGGAAGGAAAACATAATTATTTAAAAAAAAAATATCCAAATCCTGCTTCATAGACAGAGCTCATCTTGTGTAAGTAGGTCAGAGTTGTTACAGAAAATGTAGTGGCAGTCATACTGATGATAGGCTCTGGTATGTTTAATAGGTCCTGTTAACATGTAAGACTTTTTTTCCCTGTTTCAAAATTTACATTTTGAAGTCAGATGACTCATGACAATATGTTTTTTCCTTCAGTGTGTAACACACCGACCTGGCACCTTGGCAGCAGCACTGGGAAGCCATGGCGGTGAATCCAGGTCCCCAGGTCTCTCAAGGAAGCACCCATGAAAGGGTCCCTGGGATTAAGAAGGAAGTAGAGGTTTTAATGAAGCAGATTCCATTCTTCAGAGGGGTGAAGGAAGGTAAGGAAAGCTCCAGTTGCTTATGTGATTATTGCTAATTACTGTAACTGAACATCCTCATGACAGGAATATTTGGTGCCTGAGGTAAAGCTTGTGTCCATTACTTTTTTCAGCTGTCTTGTGGTGCCCTCTCGAGGTAGGAGAGCTGCCCGGTTCATTCGCTATTTTATGGCAGCAGGAACACAAACTGGAAACAGACCCTGGTGAAGAAGCTGCTGTTTGCTTTGAAAACAAATCAAATTTACTATGGCTTTTCTTGGTGTGCATTTTTAAATGGCAATCCAAAATCTCTTTGTCTCCAGCTTTTCCATGAGATCAAGTACTCCAAAGGACACAAAGCACAGGGGATCCTTCTTTGCAGTGCTCTGAAGCCACAGAGGCACGTTTGCCCAAAGTGTGAACCAAGGGATCATTGCTCTGTTTACATGAAGGAATGGAAAATGTTTCCCACAACATGCTCTTGTGTCCTTGAAGCTGAGCACAAAATGCATCAGGAAATGCTGATGTTTGGATGCTGAAGTGGATTAGGAAACCTTGCCGTATCAGGAAGGCTAACCTTTGTGCTCAGGTCAGATAGAGGGTCTTGTGCTTGTGGGGAGGGTCTGTGAGTGCGGTGCCTGTGCCTCCTGCTTGGAAGAAGCCAAATGCCTTGGATGTGATCACCACCTCACTGTGGAAGACTGCAGACTGTAGGTTTCCCTTTAAAAGGGACTTTAGATGTTTAGTCTTGAAATACCTCTTGCCAGGTGACAGCAGATTGTCATTCAAAAAATGCCTCATTTAAAATCCAACAAGGAGCAAGGATTGGTAATATGGTGGGTCCTCAAGAGTCAGTGAGTTAATCACTTCTGTTTAGGACTGGGGTAGGGTTGATGCTGACTATTTGGGGTGAGGACATCCTGCTCAAGAGATGAGCGTGCTATGGGTGTGTGCTGGTTTATTTGCAGTTTCCCTTACTGCTGTGTAGGATATATTTAACTGCAGCCTCCATGGTCACCTTCTCACAAGATCCTGCTGAGTCATCCAGGCTGTTTCTATCTGATCCCATTCAATGCTGGTATGGGGTTTTCAGAAGAATAGACACAGAAGGAAACTTCTGGTTTTATTTTGTTGAAGCCTGAGTCCTTTCAGACCCGGTGCCCCGACAGCAAGAGTCACAGAGAAGTCTGTTGCATCCATTTGACCAAAACCTCTGTTTCTTTTACAATATACTCCTCAAACTAAGCGAGCACAGAGTGCTTGATCTGGACTTGTTCTGAAGGCAAGCGGAGGCTGTGGCACCCTGCAGAGGTATTGCACCCAGAGCCTGTGCGCCCATGAGGCTCACCAACACAGTAGGCTGATGAATGCAACTCTACTTGGTTGTCTTAGCAAGTGGTATGACACCTTTTCTCCTCCTGATAGCTGATAGCACGGCAGCTGTGATTTTCTGAGGCATCTGAACCAGGAGGCACCTGGGGAGCAAGATTTTTTCAGTGAAGGGTTTTTTTGCTCTGACTTTCCTCTGCTGCTATTATAGATGGCAGACTTTGTGAACTACAGCCCCTCCTCCACCCTGTCTTTTATGGGCAGCTCAGTTTTGGATTTCAAAAGGCTCTTCATGTGTTGATTTTGTGCATGTAATGGGTAAATTTTTTTTTAAAAAAATAACATCTCTGCTTCTCATAGATAACTTTTGATGGGGGCAGTTGGAAAGTAAATGTAAACAAATGCAGAACAACATGCTGAATCTGAAGGCATAAATCCCTTCCACAGAGCTGCAAATTGAAGACTCAAAGCTCCTGTTGTGTTGAAAAGAGGGACTCTTGGGCCCAACAAGGGGTAAGATGTTAATAAAACCTTTGTTCACGGTTACAATAGGGAACAGCTAAGTGTAGTTTGGGGTTTCTGCCAAGTTAACCCTGACTTATTGCCATTGTCACAAGTACTGCTAAGAAACCCCTTAACATGTTATTAAAGATAAAGAATGAAAAACAGTTAATACTTTTCATTTTGAATGCTGTATTTAAAGGAAAAGCTTTCATTTTAAAAACAATCTTTATTCCCTTTCCCTGTTGCTAGACTAGGAGCTTTAAAGAGAATTCACATTTTATGTGGCATTAACTTTCTTTTTGTGGGGAAAAAAGTTAGCTTAAATGGTCCAAAACTGGCACTGCCTTTAATATTACTGGAGTCTTATTTTCTTTAAGATGAAAGTGCAGGTGTTCTGAGTCCCCCTGAACACATGCTAACATGGCTTATTTGATTGTTTCCTTCCCTGTGGTCTGTGGGGCTCTGCTCATCTGTGGTCTCTTGCTCTGTTGTTAGCTCCTTGGGGCAGGAACCATACGCAGCACATTCAGATCCATGACCGGACAAAATCGCTATGATAATTGAGTAATAACAACAAAAAGTCATGGAAAGTAAGACAACATTCAATCAGTATTTCAACTTTCTATTTCTTCAGTGAAGAAAGTCAGCTTTTGTCTACAGTCCCGCCTTTCATTTGAGACTGTGCTGTTAGGGAATCTGAGTCTGCTCAATACATGGTCGTGGATGAGACCGCTCTCTGGATGAGCATGAAGTTGTAGGAGGTGTTGGTTTAGGTGCATCTCCGTGAGAAGCAGATACTTGTGATGACAAGTACTATATCTTGATAACTAGGGAAGAAATGAAGGAGAGAGGAGGCAGGTATATCTGGGTACTTTCTGGTCCGGTCAAGGTGTCGAGAGCATTGGGGCCACAGAGGTCCAGTAGTGTCATGTTTAAAAGCAGGCTGGTGGAATACGCTGGGGTGATAATCACATTTCTTCCAGCCCTCATACCCTCCTCTGCTCCCCTTTGTGCCACCCACTCATCTAAGGAAAGGTGGCATCTTTATTCTGGTAGAATTAACTAATCAAAATATGCTGTTGGTGACTTCAATTATGAATGTTTCCTCCCATTCTTAAAATGTTTCCACTTGTTTTCTTGGCAGGACCTTGAGGATCTCTCCTGAGAGGTCCTTTCACATAGATACGCACAGAATGAATAGTTTATCTCCAGCTCCCGCTGACTTTCATTAATAATTTGATGTAAAAACCTAAGTTGGACTTCTGCTGTGTTGGATAACTTGGGAGTACCAGCTTCTAATATTCCAGCCACAGAACAAAACACTTTTTAGTTTTAGAGGTCCAAGTGGCCTTTCTGGCTTCCACTCACCCACAACCTTTCTTGGAAATTTCCAGTACCTTACCATTCCCTGCTTTAACTACCTGGCTGCTTCAGGCATCCCAAAAAATGAGAGAGGCTCTATGGCTTCCAGCTGGCAGACCTTCTCTTGTGAATGACAGCTGTTTCCTTAAACAAGAAGATTTGGTGGGACATAAGACCATGTTTTTTACTGTTTCTTGTTTAATTGCCCAGGTCTATGTCAGAAAATACGGTGGTCACTCCTGAAGGTGAGCAGCTTGTTTTACAGGGTGCATTCATCTGCCCAGTCTCACTGAAGACAAATGGAATTGCCTATCTGAGTAATGTCACACATGTCCCTAAATGATTGCAAGAGACTGAAAGGAATTGGAAGTAGAAATAATAGCACTACTTCATCTCTCACAGAGCAGCGCCAACAAAATAATGAAGCCATGTGAATAAAGAACCAACCTAACAATCAAGCTCTAACCATTTTTTGAAAATTAGCACTTCTTCCAAAACAGTAATGGCTGCTGGGAAAATGGTACAAAATATTAACTGTCAGGTTAAGCACACCTTAATCAACATGTGCCAAGTCCCACTGATGTGTCCTCAAACCTGTTACTTAAGTACTTGTTAAGGCCAATTAAATAAACAAAATTTTAAAGCTTAATAGCATAAACCACATAAATAACATAAGAGCCATAATGGTTGAATGGGTGGGTGTTTGGCCCTTCTTGATTTAAGACAGTGAAGTGAAAAATGTTGGAGCCCTTGAAGGTGATTTTGAAGACGAGGAAGTGACTGTGCTACACAAACAGCAATCAGAGACAATTAAGAGAACTGGGACAAGTGCCTCATTCTCTCTGCAGACTGCATGGGAAATTGCGCTTTACATTTCAGTCATGTTGCATTTCAAATAAGGCCCCCAGCTATGTCATTTTTCAAGTCCAACTCAAATCAAAAGATATTGCTTAAAATCTTTCTATTACTCCAGAGTGAAAGGAATGATTGTCTATGCTGATGAGCCTGGAAGATTGTCTTGAAAAGAATTTGACAGTTTTGTTTTGCAGTCCCATTATAATGTTATTACTGCCCCTGAAGAAGACTGACAGAGCCTGAACAACAGCTTAAGTATGAGGGTAGTTTAGGATGGCACTCTGCTGCAGATTTCATGTTGTTTCTCTGCACAGTAGAGAAACTGTGCACTATACTATGCATATGTTTTCATTTAAAGCTTAATCTGATGAAGAATCTCAGAGAGCCTCTATAGTAATAAAAGAACAGAAAATACAAGCAAGCTAAAAAAATCCCAAACCCCATCAAAATGGAAAGAATCAAAACAGGAAAATTTGGAAATAATTATCCATGTCTAATTATAACCCTATCCCTATACAGAATGCACAGCCCCTGGGTGATACTTCTTTCAAGAACTTTCTGGTAAGTATGGAAATGTTTCAGTATGCGATTCAGAAATTTCCTGACATGCTGAAGGGGTCTCAATTTTGTGGCCGCCTTCGCAAAGACAGGAATACAATGAGCTTTCAGAGCTCTTGTAGCTGTTTTGGTTTGGCATAATATGCCTAGAAACAAGCACCTTAGTTTTTAAATTTGCTTGAATACTGATTTAAGTAACTAAGTTTCCCCTGGTGCAAATGCTTATCTACATGTCATTTGTGTAATACAGTAACTTTTGCTGGTGTTCATCCTCTTGGTTATAGATAAAAAGTAATGGGGAAGTTAAGATGAAGAAAACAAATTAAGTCCCTTACTGGAATATCAGTGCTTTTTTATGCATAAGCAAGACAGTTTACTTCAAAAAAAAAAAAAAAAAAAAAAAATCCCAAGCACAAACCAGAGGGGTGGGATGAGGTGTTGAGAGCAGGGACAAGTGCTAGAGGTGCTGCCAGGTTGTGCCATGCTCAGCTGGATGCCTGTGGCTGTGTTTCCTCTGAACCCTGAGGAAGCCCAGCGCCACTCGCTGCCCAGCCTTCACCTCCGGCTGCCTGCCAGGGAGAGAGCGGCGGCTCAGCATCGGAGTGCTGAGCGACACGGAGACCGGGGGCTCCAGCTGCCTGCCCGCGAGGTGCCCAGCGACCCTTCCCTCAGCCAGCCCTGACTGCTCTGCTCACTGCTCTGAAAACCGGGAAGATGGAGGGGCTGTGCTGCATACATAGAAGTGATGCAAGACGCAAGCTTTGCCTGGCAGCAGTTTTCCCAAGGAAGTATCAATTTCATCTTCCTGTCGTCTTTGCATAAGGCACTGTTTTTTCTTTTAAAGAGGCTTGTTTGGTGGTTTTTTAATGAAAAAGGCTCTAAATGTAAATGTTCAATTATAATGCTAATTAATAGAAAGTTAGTATAAGATCTCTGCCCAGATATAATCAGTTCTGCATAAACCGGGTCATTTGAGAAAACAAGAGTCTAAATCAATTATTTCTAGATTAAAGATTTAAACTTTTATGTTTTGCTATATAACAATTGACAGATAAATTACAGTTACAATAACGACCTTGTACTTGCTGTCTTCAACCCAGTACACAAGCTACCCAGATCTCTGGGGAAAAAAAAAAGGCAATGCTTGTTGATTTGTGAGAGCAAATATGCCCACTGAAATTAAGAGGAATTTGTAATGGAAATGGGCAGCTTCTGAGCCACGGACTGTAGAAGTTATTTATAAATGTGATGACCTGAACAAGAAGCCTTTCCTAGTGTGGTGTCAGAAAGCAAGTTCGGTGAGGTCATTCACATATGGAACAACACAAGAGAGAAAAATGCTGCAAGACTACACTCACTGCTCTCAGAACCTTAACCCAGTACCCAGAATTGTGACGGACAACGTCTCCAGCAGAAATCTTAAAATTTCAGTGGGACTTCCTTGGCGCATGGCACTACTCTACTAATGATTGCAAAGCTGGGTCCTAACCTGCTTGTTTTAAAACAGTTCTAGCAAATTTACATTTGGGGGCAAATTCTTGTCACGAGAAGCCCAATGGGAGTTTTGTGACTTCGTTTCTGTATTATACAACAGTTAAATTTTCCTTATGTTTTCTTGTACCTCAAATATGTAACTCCTAACTGGAAGGAACATATTTATGTACAGAAAAATGATGTATATAAACCCACAATGTTTATTATTTTGTGTTCACTAGTAACTCTATGGCTCTGCATTAATATCACTCTGTTGTTTTCTGAAAGAGCCAAAAGGCCAATGGGAGTGAAATACCAACCTGAGAAAGCAGTCTAGCAAGGAAAGCAATGCTGTCACTGCAGAGGGACTTCTAGCAGAAGCAGTGACACTTGCAGTTACTGAGACTGTCAGTCCAAATCCGTGTTGCTTTGGTACCCCGGATAAAGATCAGGCCAACTTAAGAGCTGGCGACATGCCACGCAGACAGATGGACAGATTGGGGAGCAACACATAGACTGTGCAGGAGCATCAAGTGTGGATTCTGAAGGCAGCATTCCCAACTGGAAGGTTCCAAAGAGCTGGCCAGCCTGAGTTTTAAAAACAGTTTCTGGTTTAGGAAATGCCACAATTTTGTTCTAGAAGACCTGACATACTGAACAAATCAGTAGGAAGGGGTATTGTAATGTTGGTAAAGTTGGCTTGAGCTGCACAGAAAGGAGAAATTGAATAAGGGATGTTCCCTCTGAGCCCCAGAAAGAGTGAAGATGAGAACTGGTGAAAGAGTTTCCCCGTGTTTCTCTGCAGCAGGGCAAAACAGTCATACACTGCTAAGCAGCGCAGCAGAGGAATTGCCAAAGCTGCTCGTTAGAGATGGGGAGGAGAAATCTCACCTTGGATTCGGAAGCTGGAATGAATCACAAACTCACACTTCAGCCTTCCTCTTCAGAGAGAATCAGCATCAGGGTAGGGACACTACGGGACGACTCCTTTCCTGGGACAAGGGTAGCATTTACTAGACAGGATAAAATTGGACTTTTACTATTAAGCTGGAAAACTGAAACCCAAAGGTGGAAATCTGATGCCAGTGCATTTTGTTTTTGAAGAAAATAGAAGAATCTATGTGAATTTAAATATTTATCTTCAAGCAGTTTATTTCCTAGCACACCAAACTTTAAATGGTTAAATTAAATGATTCAACTCTTAAGTAAAAACGGGGCTGCTATATAGGAATTTGAATGATTGGTCCTCGTGTGCATCAGCATCCCTTTGATACCCTTACAATATATCACCCCTTCCATTTGCAAAATGGACAGGGTTTTCCTGGGTGGATACTCTATCCAGACTGTAATATATTCTGTCTTCTAATAATCAGTCCAAACTGCATTTCAAATGCCACTTCTACTCCATTTTCTGTAATTCATTCATTACTTCTTTCAGATTCCTGGGTTGCGCCATGTATTTTGCCGGTGTTGACGCCTATTGGGCAGTCAGGTCTAGAGTCATTCCGGGCTGCTCTTGTTTGTGTTACTCTTGTTGTGAACTCAGTTTATATTTAACCTGGGAATATGAGTCATAAAAGGCCAACACACACACAAAAAGAGGAGACAATATCCAGTGCAGTCAATATCATGTCCAGTCACAAACTGGGTTAGAAAGGGACAGGATGAGTGAAGGGACCGATAAAGGGCACAAGTTTCTAGTTTTTTGAACTGCTTTAGATTTGCTAAATCAGAAAACTATTACAAATTGAGAGCACCGGTTTATTGCTGGGCTCATCTCTTTGGGTGCACTGCGATGATAACAGAAGTCACACCAACAGACACCCCCATTGTTGCTCTTTGCAGAAGAAAGGAGTATATTATTTATCTGAAACTTTTGTTCTCATGCATGCATGTGACTAATGTTGTGGGATCTGAGTGGGGCTGCACATGTGGCAATTACAAAATAACATACTGGGAGTGTATTTTGATGTCAAAGAAAAACTTTAAAGCAGCACCTTTAATGGATACTAGTATATTACATAACTTTTTAAAGTTCATGGAAGAAGAAACACCTTTCCATTAATGCACTTGCCTAAGACCTTTGTTCTTCTATCAGAGACAACCAGTTCCCATTAATTTGGCATTGAGATGGGCATGCAGCTGCACTTTTTGGGCTTCTACAGATTACATTTACAAGCTTAGTAATAATTTTATGCCTACAGTACATGAAATAAAAGAAATACATTAAGGGAACATGAAGGGTATGAGTATGCCAGCAGAACAATTGAATTGTTTATACTTTAGGGTGAAATCCTAATCTGAGGACTTCTAATGGGATGTATATCAAAACCAGCTGATCCATGAAGGCTTCTAGTGCCATCTCAGGACAAGACTTTGGAACACTACTCCATTTTCCACAGCCACTGTACTTCCCACATGAAGGTAATACCCACAAAGGCTAGATGGTGGTTGTGTTATATTCAGGAGGGCTCTGATTTGCACCATCAGAGGCCCAAGACCACAACTGTCAGTGTAGACATTATCTCACTGTTGGCCCTATCTTGGCTTGCAAAGGTCAAGCACAGAACGTTGTGCACCACCAGCGGAGCAAATAAAACCATTACCATGACCCCAGCTCTAACTCAGTGATGTTACAAAGGGGTGATTCTGGATTTAAATCTGCATCGGCATTTTTAAGGTCACCGATTCTCTCTAAAGAAACAAAACAACACACAGACTTGTGTGCACACAAACACACACACATACAATAATTAAAAGAATTAACAGGGGACTTAAGTTTGTGTTGCAAACCAAGGTTCTTGTTAAGTGGAAATTTGCCATATGCTCTCCAACACTAGACACAAAGAAGAGCCATTTTACTAACTTAAACCTCCTACAGTTTTGCTGTAGGATTGGAATGCCCATTGCTGTCGATTGGCTTGTTTCATTTAGAGCACTAATGTTTATTTTGGAGACTGTATATCAAGGTGACTCGGAATAAGTTGTTTTGGGAAACTTTTTCTCTCAGGCTGCTGAGCCCATAGTTTGAAGAGAAAGTAACAAATAATAAAATGCAGAGGTGCCAGTGGGCTTATTGTTACAAATACTTGGAGGTTTCTATGTCTTCCTTCTTTTTTTTTTTTTTCTTTAACAGTCCAATTATGTACCACATAGCAGCAACTGGGCTAACAACAGCCATATGATGGAATAGCTTGTAATCCGGTTGTGGGTCTAGCTCCATGAGACAGACTCCAAGTAGATGAGTTTTAAATCTCCTTAGAATTAAGAAGGGTTTGGCAACCAAATTAATTGTTTTGGAAAAATCCTGCTTTATGGATCATGAAGAGGATAAAAAGGGAAAAAACATGTCATCTGTAGTGGTTAGTCAGATGTTCTTTTAGAGTTACAACGATTTCCTCTCTAATTCTTCTTGTTGACATTCCCGTTAAAAGAATAATGAGTACTAGATTCGTTGCCTTAGTGCTACTCATCCCTGTGTACATTACGAAATCTTTGCATTAAGCTACCCAAATGGATTGAATGATACTGTAAGGCAGACATTACAAACAATTGCACTCAACTGTAAGCATGCATAAAAGCAAAGTATAAACTGATATGCTAAGATACAAGTGATATTAATCGCTGGTAACCTGTATAGTAGTTTGTTTCAAAGAAGTGGTGGGGTCCAGACAACCGAGAGCATGCATCAATCTGGTTTAGCAAGACTGAATTATTTTAGCCTTTGGATTTTTAATATTTATGTAGTTCCCCTTTTACCAGTGAGGTTGTGATGCTTTGGAAAAATATGTTATATGTATTATTAATGCCATGTTTAAATAATGGGAGACAATTAAACAATCACTGGGTACTAGTTTCCCAGGTGTATTTCTGGTTTATGTATTTTGCAGATATATAATGTATTCTCACAAAGGCTACGTTACTTAATTACCCAATGCTTTTAAAGTATTTTGGTAAAAATAGGTGTGCAAAAAAAAGGTATTATTATTTCACAGGTGGCATAAAAGCAGCTTCATTAAGGAGGCTGGTACTGATAGTCCTTTCATACAGAAAGCCAGGAGATGGTTCTTCACATGGTACATTAAACAGTGAAATATGCCAATTTTGACTTGATTTCTATGCTGCTAAACTACCCCACATTCATTTGCTTCAGCTTTAAGCCCTTCCATTCTAGTATTCTCTAGCCCCAGTTACAGAATTGCAGCTTGCTTTTCACCTATCTTCTAACAGTTTAACATAGATGTCTGGGTCCAGTCCATTGTTCCAATTGTATATAGTTTAAAAAGCTCTGCAGTATTTTACTCTTTCCATTATATCTTGGCTTCCCTGAGCGCTCTGCTCACTGCATTTTGCTTGTACTGGCTCTGTTTTCTAAACCCATTTATGGCTTTTTTTCTGTACACACTTGTTCATTGGGGAGCTTAAATTGACTTCTCTCTATTCTGTTTCCTTAACTAAAACCGCACCATTAAGGTTGATTGAAGTCTTTTGAAAACACTTCATAAAAAATGAAAGGCCATAAGAAATTAGGCTACCAGTGTTTGCAAATACCTGTTTTCAGCCAAATTGATGGGAAGGAATAAGAACTGAAATTTAAAAATGCTACTGATATATATTTGTTTGCTCCCTATTTTAATAAGACTAGAAAAAGCATATGTAAAACATGTCTAGGAATAAAATACTGCGACATTAACAAAATATGCCATGCAGTAGCTTTTTGCTGCAGAAAGCCTTTTCCCCAGAAAACATCAAGCACAGCTTTGAAGAGAGAAAATGACAGAATGAACAGAAGTATCTGGATCAGTTATTTTCATGATTTTGTTTTTTAAAAAATATTTTTTTATTCTCAAATGTCTCTCTTCAACGAATACTGAAAACTACTTCTTTTTAAGAGTAACACTTGAACTATGGAATAACATATTTATCAGGAATAGGAGAAGTTCTTAATAAATTGCTTTACAAAGGAAAGATGCTTTACAAATGGGAGAAAAAGAAAGGTTAATTAAATCAGTGAAACTTTGAGTGTCCTTTCAGCACAAAAACATCTGTGCAGTGGTTGAGGATATTAAGTATGTTTTACATTATGTACATGTATACTTAATAAACAAAGCAGCCTCATTTCACAAATCACCCGACAGGAACAAGGGAAGTCATCTGAACAGCATGCTGAATTGTCAGGGAAACTTCTATGGACATATGGAAATGCATCTGCTTTAAAAAGAGAAATATCAAGAGGGATTTGCACAAAGTTAAAAGCAAAGCAAGTGCTTTAGAATCAAAAGTGATTACATTGAAAATGGCAGCTTCCTTGTCAGAGCAGCTGAGACAGCTCCTCACCGAACAAAATACTAATTGTTCCAGCTGTTTCCAGGCACTCCTAATACTGCTGCTTATTAAAAAATATATACTTAAGAAATGTGGAAAGCTCTATAAAACCAAAATAAAATAGTTTTTCTTCTTTTTAGATGATTTTTCAGACAACCAAACATATTGTATTTACAAGATATGGCTTTTTCTCTTTTCAGAAATACAGATATCTATTCTGACAGTCATCTCACTAAGTGGAGACATCTTAAACGCAGGAGACTTCCACTGTAAGACTTCTGTTACAGAACAGTTGCAAAAAATCTGCATACTGTGAATTTTACAGTTTTAACAGACTTTTTCCAACAACAAAAAATCTTAATATGGAAAAACCCCAACCCTACCTAACCCCAAGATCAAACTCACGTTTGAATTCGAGATCAAACCTGTAAATGAAAGCTGTTCCCAGACTTTGCCTTTAATAATGTGATCCATTTAAGATTTTGTTCCTTTTTATTTTAGAAAAGCCATAGAATAAGCCTGTCAGACCTCAACTGCGGTAGTATTTGATGGTGTACGTGGTGAACACAAATTGTAGCATACTGTATCACTTCCTTTAAGAATTCTCCCGTTAATGGAGGAAAAGAGCAGCGAGATCAACAAGAAAAGTAGCTAAGTACAAGGAGGTCATGCAGCAGCGATGAGTTCTGTAGCAGAGGTACAAGGAAACCCTGTCAGTTTCCATCCCATTAAACGAGCTATGAGCTATGTGTTGGACTCACTGGGATTACCAGCAAACCCCTTCCAAGCTGTGTGCTAGCTCTTGCTCACATCCTCTATCAATTATTCAGCTCCTTTTATGCAAATAACCTTTCAAAGAAGCAATGGAGATCCATAATGGGAAGAAGAGTAACATCCATTTAGAGGAATTAAATGGTAGATGGAAAGTGTGACACTTTGCAGGCAAAAGCTATTGAAATGGTGTGGTACTAGTACTTTTAAAATGTCTGCATGCATGCACAGACGGGGAGATTCAAAGTTTTGTTTGCTTTTTTTTTGATGATCAACTTTATACAAAATTAAATAAGAAGGCAATAGACAAAGACTCCTGCATTCACAGTTCAGCCCAGGGGACAGTTGCAGAAGTGAGGCCTGTGTAGCAGATCTGTGTTCTTCAGGCTCTAAGCTTTCGTTTTGTATTTTACAGGGGACGTATGCAACAAGCCTGGATACAAATGGTGTTTATGCTAAACAGAGGCCTCACTGTTCTTTAGAGTCAGGAGTTACAAAGAAACTAAGGGCCACTCCTGCATCCTTTTATCAGGCAAAACATCCCATTGATCTCAATGCATGTATGGGATCAAAACTACTCTGCTGCAGTACCACGACAGGTCACTGGGCCAAATTCAAAAATGGTGTATGCAGAGGCAACTCCATTCCTGTCAGTGGAAGTAAGCCTGCTGAGTGAGAGTCAGTGAAGACGCTCCAGGAAGGCTTCTCCCCACAGAAGAGTTGGGTAAGTACATGCAGACAATCCTGGGTGCATCCAGGCAAAGAACTGATCATGTCTCTGTTGCGAGCCTTTAAATCCTTGTCTGGGATTTTACTTGAAGGTTTATCCCTTTTCTTGTTAGTAAACTCATTATAGTCTTCCTGCTGAACTGTCTGTGGGCTGTTTGACCACTATGTCTGGGTTTGCACCAGCAACTTTGGGCGTGGCGATACCCCACTAATGCCTCTCCTCTGCCAAGGCTGTGGTGGAGCTGCCTGTCATGAAAGGAGACAGATCAGCGTGGGTAAGAAGACGCGCACCATCCTGTGCACTCCAACATCAATTAGAGAACCTCAGAATAACCTTGAATTTCATATCAGAAAGCCAGTGTTTAATAAGGCAGAAGCATAGAAACAGGACCACAACCTCACGGCTTCTGCCTCTGTCCTGCTGCAGCTCCTTCACTACACTTTGCTTGTGTGACTCTGTGTGCAAGCACACGAACAATCAAAAGTAAACAATGTTATTAAAGCATAGAATCCTGGAATCATTTTGGCTGGAAAAGACTTTTAAGATCATTGAATCAACCATTATCCTAGCGCTGTCGAGTCCACGACTAAACCATGTCCCTTTCTTTCAGTCTTTCAGCTTAATTTTGGGAGACAACACCTAAATGCTAGGAAACTTCCCATGTTTGAATCTGTATTTCCTGGAACTCACATACGCTCCAGTTTTGCAACTATGTCTTCTAGACATGAAGACATCTCTTCTAATAGCTTTGTAATGTGAGTGCCCTGTATATTTATGGTGCTTCTGCATTTAACTATCTTTAAGTATACTGTTATTTGCAAAGGAAGTTTTTTGCTAAATCAGGAGAGACTGAAAGTGTGTTTAAATGGAGTGCAGCTAGCCCCCCAAACAGAAATACATTTCTATTATAAACTTCTACACTGAAAAACGCCCTGGCAATAGGCAAAGGTGGAATTTAAAACCCTTGAAAGAGTATTATGCACAAGCATAGGTAAGTCCAGAAAATTAAAAAGAAGCAAAGCTATAGGGGGTGCACACGTATTTCTGATTTCAGGTTCACCACATTGTGCTTTCACAGCCTACAGAAATTAAAGCTGTTTACCTGTAACAGGCTGGCACAACAACGCTTTGCATCTCAGATGGAGGTAGCATGCCACAGAAACACCAAGACCTTTAGGAAACTGGCTGCTATAGGGCACAGAGTATTTCTCCTCAGGATTATATAAGGGGCTTTCTGTAGTGCTCAAAATTACATGGAGAGCACAAGAGCAAAACGCTGCAGTGAGCAATCTCTGCAGAGGACTATCTGAGCTCACTCTCATCTCTTTCCTCTCTCCTTATTCCCAGTTAGGGCCAATTGTTAAGTCTTGCCTTAAATTTCTGTTGTTACCTGGGAGGGGGGCTGGGACTGACCTTGTATAGAGATGAATAACACAAGGCCATGATACCACATGAGCAGTTCCGCTCTTCTTTTTCCTCCACACAGTACTTTTACAACCGGTTCGCTCATAAGGGTCTATCTTCTGTTTTGTGTTGTTCCTCTGCTTACGTCAGTTACACATGTGCTTTTCTCTCCTTCAGGCTCACCTTAGAGGTATAAACTGTTTTCCCTGACACTACTATGTCCTTGTTCAGGTCCCTCTATCGCTCCTGAATGAACAAACCTGACTGCTAGCAGGGGACAGCCAGGCAGCGACCTTTAGATACAATGTGATCCAACTCATCTGTACAAAAACGACACCAGTCACACTCAGACTCATTTCCCAAAGACGTCAGGGCTCCAAGTTAATCAGAAACAAAAAGAATCTGACACAAAGGCAGTGCTGCTCTCACAGACCCTGCTCAGCTCTGCAAGTGGTCTTTCCTTGCCTTGAAATTTCAAGAATGGGATCTAAAATTGTGATTTTTTCTGGTGCCAATCTGCCATAACCCGGCTGAAGCAAGGGGAGAGTCCCTGTTACCCAATGCACTCTTAGCATGTCTTAGTAGCCCTGATGTAGAAAATCAGCAGTACAACAAAGACATCTCGTGGCTGTCCTGCAAACCGCAAGTGAAACAAAGAGAACTTACCAGACAGAAAGGGGATCTGGCCACGACATGAACGTCTGTGGTGTGGTAACAATCTTTGCACTTGCTACCTGCCGTCTACTTGTAAGTATAATTAATACTAACCCCTCTTTCAAATCGCCTAGGAGAAACAAAAAATAGTATGTATGAGTAGAAGAATATCTTAACTGTAAAAATAAAATCATGTCATTCATAGACATTTACTGATGGCTTCCAAATTAAACACAGAAACTCAAATTATTAAATTAAAAAGCCCTCAATAATTCTAGTAGTAATTTAATTTGACCTGATAAATTTTTCATAGCATTTAATTCATGTATCAAGCCTGCGAGTAAGATCTTATATTAGAGATAGTACTCTAAAGTCTTCTAAGAACTTTAATTTCAAAGTAATATGCTAAATAATCAACATTTACTTTTAAAATACTTAAAGAGTTTTATTATAAAGCAGCAGATAGATAATATGTTTATATAGTTTTTAATATTGGTATATTTTTTTAAACCATATATAATCTTATACAGTATACCCCAAGGCCTATATTTTTAAAAAAAATATGAAAAGTGAAATGTATTTTTTTAAAACTAGACAGAATAATAAAGTCAATAATTACATTCAGATGTAGTTTCATTGGTATTCCTCGCATCAGTTCATACACACATGTATGTGAGAAAGGCTCTATAGATACAGTAAGCACATTATAGCAAAGCAGCAATTTTTGTGATTATCTAAACTGTATTTTTGAACAGCAAAATAAAATCTTGCACAGAAAATTTACCAGCATAAAACCTTGATCTGATACATACTAGTGTTCTTCTTCCTTCCTCACCTTTGGATGAGAATTTATTATACCATAAACCATGACATTTTTCCAGCTGAGTAAAAATGAAGAGTAATTAAGTCAGATCATGAAGGTCTTGGAAAAAAGACCAACCCACTCTGTAGTAAAGGTGGAGAGAGCAGACTCTGCCCTCCAGTTTCCCAGTGCAAATCTGAAGAAATCATACTGAATTCAGGCTTACTGTCAACTAAATTCTGAGATTGTATTGCTGATTTATCCAGTGAAAACGAAAAAAATCAAAGGGATCTTGTTTGAGTGCTACAGGATCCAGATGCTCTGCATGTGCATAAATGGTTGCTCCGCTGAATTAAATAAGTCCGTTACATAACTGATATTTCATATTCATTATACATTCACAGTCAGCATATTAAAATGAAAGTATAAGTGGCCAAAATCTTCCTTTGGTAACACCGCTTAAATCTGCGGAGCAATCCTCAGGAAGATTTCTTCCCCCAGGATTTCTCTCATTTTCACAGTTCTTTTGACTTTTATGGTTGATTTAGTGTGGGGAACCTAGAAACAATTCCGCATCAAATGACAGAGACTTTGTTTTAAAAGCTATGCATTTAATTTATAGAAGTAATAACAATACATATTTAATACATTAATAACATGATATTCAGTCCTATCATGCACTCTCATGACAATAACTTTATTATGTACCCTTCACAGATGAAATCACCACTTTGCTTAATTAACTCAGAGATCTACTGCTAATACAGACAAGCCAAGATTTTACCATGTACTTCAGGACATCTGTCTACAAGCATTTTTAGAACTTTTTTTGTTTTATGAAGAAGAGATTATTTACAAAGAAGATGAAATACTGAATTCCCGTAGGATCAGATTTGTAAACATACCTCAGTATTGCTCTGTTAACCCCATGAGACCTAAATACCGTACTAGTTTTAATCCTACTGAAAATCACCTATCATATTCCCCATACGAACAGGTGATTCACAAATGACAAGCAGAGGAATATGCCATTAATGGTTCATAAACATCCTGTTGCATCTTTTAACTCTGATCTAACTTGTTGATTTCCCTGGATAAGGAAAAAGCTGTTAGCCCCGTTCCAATTGTAACATGAAAACACTATCGACCTTATACTAGGGAGCATGCATCCCAGAATGTGACCTGAAAGAACCTGTAAGATAATAATGTATTATCTTATTATCACTCTCATCTACAAGCAGCTGATGGGTGGAGTGACCACCTACTGCTTTGTGCCATCAAAGGATGAAGAGCCAACACTCTTAAAACATGGGTATTTCCTTTTGAGTCCAAATTACCTTTTTTTAATCAACTATTTTGGTAGAATTTGCCTTCTATCAAAATACGATTTATAACTAGTATTTAAAGCTGAACAAGATGAAGCCTGGAACATCTCAATATTCAGAAAGGCAAACAAATGTGATGTTCTGTTTTAAGCAGGGAACTGTAGTGGAGACTCCAGTGGTAAAGGAAAGTTGTTCTGCACGTTAAACAAGTATCCAAACTCCTCCTCTTGTATATTAAACAGCACATTACCAGCTCTCTAAATAGAATGGGAAAATCAAAGCAAATCCATTTGTTACTTTTTGAAAAAAAAAAGAGGTGAAACACTACCTTTTAGGAGCTTTGCCTTCTTGGGTGAGTTGTTTCTCCCCCTGATCATAACAAAGGAAAAATACATATGCTTTAAACTTTTGCTGCCCAGGAAGGTTATGGAGTCTCCTTCTTTAGAGATATTCAAAAGCTGTCTAGACATGGTCTTGGGCAACTGGCTCTAGGTGGCCCTGTGGTAGCAGGAGGGTTGGACCAGATGGCCTCCAGAGGTCCCTTCCAACCTCAACTATTCTGTGATTACATATGCACTGCACCTGAAAAATTAGTTGGCAGTAAATTTACGTTATTAATAAAAATCATACACAAGTGTTACGATTAACCATGTCACACAGAAACCTAGGATAAAAGTTCAGTTAACTCCAAAGGGTAATTGTCTTAATATGCGCCTACCAACCATGCACCCTGTGGCCTCCACTGCTAATTTTCGTACATTTCCACATGTTGTAGTGGCTCACTAACATAGAATTGTGACGTGAATGTTAGTTGTCCTAAGAAATGTCATGGCTGTATGCTACCTTGAATATCAGTGGAGAAAAGGACAGTGGGCTGACTCTGGGCGTTGAAAAAGCGTTGTCAAAAGATCTGAAGCAACCTTAAAACCTTACAACTTTTTGGACTCAAGAAAGTAGGATCTTCCTTCCTACATAAATACACAGTTAAACTTGAATTTATGTTACCATACAAACTAATTCCTTGAGTACCAAAGATTAGGGTTCACACATTTTCTGGTGATGGAATGCAGCTATAAATTTAACTTAAATGATTACTGTAGTCTTCCTGATTTGATCCTGATTAAGGAAGTGAATCTTCCTTAAAGTTCAAAAAATAAGTACAGATCCTGTAAGCAGAAACAATGAAAAGTATCGCATAACATAATTCTTTTCTTTACTTTAAGGTTGTGTGCAGAATTTATTGTTATACATAACATTAAAATAGAAATTAGTAAGTAAACATAAGTAACAATGGCAAAATGCTAAGAGATGCTACAAATATTATCTAAATTAAGAAGCTTAGGGAAGAGAATACTTCAAAGAAATCTGACCACAGTAAGGCAAGAATTGGGCTCTTAAGACACCTGAATAGCTTTAACTCTGCCTGAAGAGATGCCATGAGGGAAAAGGTTAAAAAAAGCCTGATGTGTCCTAAAACATCACTTCATCTAATCTGGGATGATAAAATTAGCGTTGCTTAATCAGAGGCAAACCTTTTTTTAATTTTTTTACTATCTGGGTGCCTTTGCAGTGTTCTAATTTTAGCATGTTGGATTTAATAAAAAGTAAGACTAAACTGGAAACACAGACAATACGCATAGTTTTGCACTATTACAACAGGCTGAAACTGGAAAGATCAAAGAACAAGTGGCATGTGAGGAACTGCAAATATAGCTACTGATAGAGGAACTGCAAACATAGCTACTGGTAGAGGATGCTTTCTACAGCATCTCATCTACATTATTTAAAAATAAGTGGTGTCCATGTGTTGGTCTTTTAATGTGTGAGGATCAATCTATAACATGGGGAAGAAGTCATACATGCTGCTTTAAGCCAGAAAAGCCCACTTTTGAAGTAAAAGAGAAGTACCTGTAAAAAGATCCTGGGCAGTATGCAGTTAAGGTCGAATCCAGCCCTGTGAGGAGGCCAGCTTAGATCAAGGCTAGGGGAAATTTAGTTCTGTGTAAAGCAGTCATGCTGAGTAATGTCACCTCCTTTGACCTCTGCTTTCTCATCTGTAACATCCGAATCAGCAGGGCACTACTTGGTTTAAATAAGGTTTAAAATGTTTCCCCTCTACAGGTTTGGTGATACCAGCCACCAAAAATACATGCTCCTTTGGAAACTACTCCTATCACCTCTGTGCATTAGTATAGACCAACTGAAGATGGCTGTGGAGAAACATCTTTGGGAACAAACCCTTAATTAGCTCTCTATTCATTGACAAATATAGCCTACAGCTTTTAAACACATCTTTCTAGCAAAGAAAAATTATAGCTTATACCATGGTATATAGGTATGATAATATACAAAATACGCCTAAGAAAAATGCTTATTTGGGACTAATCTTACATGAAAAGCAACTATGCACAATAATTCCAGAATCGCTTCACTGACTTACACAACTGATTTTGAAGGAATCTCTTTAGGTAGTAAGTATTAGTAATCAAGATGGAAATGGAAAAGTCCCAGTGCCAGACCTGTTGTTCACTCGCTTGTAGTGGAGAAATGTTTGATACATTAAGAAATGTTGGTGTAACATTCAATCACATGCTGGCTTGTTCCAGCTGCCGGCAGTCAGTAATAGCAAGGTGCTGCTGTTTGTATCACAATTATTATTTAACTACAGTAACAGCTCTACCCTTGCATTTCTGCTTCCATACTTAATATCTTTAATTACTAAGCAAAAATAGACTTTATGCAACAGAAAACCAACCAACCAACCAACCAGAAAGTCTTGAGTTAGTGACAGTACAGGATTAAGCATGGATTTGGGAGGTAGCAGCTTCTGTTAAACAGCTGGCTCCATTTTACAGTATAGTCATTGTTCTGACTGTAAAATTTTAAATTGTTTTCTAGGTATTTTCTTAGATGCATTGCAAGTCTTATCAGAGGAAAGAGAATAAACACATTTTTGGTGGATCTGGAAACTGAAGTAAAGAAAATATGGCAGCATTTAGAGAAAGAAAAGTAATGTCTGAAAAGTGCTTTAAGGCTGTATTCTCCCCCTCCCTGTCCCTAAAAAAGGAAAGAAGCAGCAGCAGTGTTTAAGGCTGGTAAGAGCCTCACCTGCCTACATTTTCTGTGTTGCCCTGATGCAGTTGGCTGGTTTGAGATGTAGCACTGTGATGCACCAAATGGTTTAGCAGATTAGTTGGTGCTCCTTTGACTTGCCTAAGAGCTCTTTCTGCATGGATGCTTCAAAGATTTTTTGTTGTAATTCTTGGGTTCTTAAGACTTATCTGCAACACAAAATGCACACAGATATTCTCCCTGCACAGCCTCACACCCACAGCCAATCATCAAGTACTGTACTCCTTAATTTTCCTCACCAGAACAATGTTACATCATTTCCCTTCAGTTTCTAGCACAGTTTAAAACTTTAGTTTACAGGCTGAAATTCATTAATAAATTAAAATAAACAAACAGAGCTTTCAAAAGCACTGAAAGGCTAATTCTTCATTAATGATTCAGACTGAATCTGAAGATCCATCCTAGGGTTAGGAACTGACAAAGATACATATTCCTCCAGAAAACACATTTCCCATCTATGGAAGGGTTGTGAGAAACTTATAAACTTGCAAGATATTCAGGAAAGAAAAAAAAGGCCTTGTTAAAAATGCTTTATATGGCCATATAATATGTAGCATGAAGGAGTATAACTATGTTAAATACTCAGGAATAATAATCCTGTTTGTTCATGCTAACTTTCATTTGATGCATTCAGTAGAGGCTCTTCAAGTTCATGACCCAATATAAGACCAGAGCCAAATAAATGGTTAATGTTTTCATTCAGATTCCTGTTTGTAATTCTGAGAGGATTATGTCTCTCTAAAGTTTGCTGGCAGTGCAGGAAATCCAGAGTCCTCTGGAGAGTTTGCAACCAGAAAACCCTTCACAAGAAAAGGAAAGACAAAACCAAACGTAACAGATCTTGGTCTTTATGACAGAAATATCATTTTGGTTTTGCAGCGATATAAACAGTAATGATAAACTTTTTGTGAGTAAAGAGATGTAGGATCAGTTCTTCAGATTACTGCTGTGAGCTTAAGATTTTACTATTACACTTTCTAGATAAGCTGTCAAACACAGAAGCTGCACAAGTTGTGTACATTAAATAGCACCAGTAGCTACAAAACTCAAATGCTTGAAACAAACTTTTAATCACTTCAAGAACAAAGCTATTATAATGCACTGAAGCTGTTTTTACTGCGAAAGATGAAACCCAATAAACGTTCGAAATGTAAACCCATTACAGCAGATGGCTGGCAGGGGATTGATAAAAATTCAGCTTTGGAAAGATCTTTAGAATATTATTTGAAACTCAGTAGTTCATCAGTCTCACTTTGTGCCCACCACTTGTTGTAGCGACTGATTTAAAGCTGTGTGCCAGTCTGTCCAGATTTGTTAATTTTGTTGGAACTGGCTACAGTACAATGACAACAATGACTGATTGTCTCCTGCAAATCATCTCTATTTCAGCAGTGACATTAGAAGAGATTTCATCAAAAGCATGAAAAAGAAAATATTATCATGTACAGAGTGTTCTGGTGTTTACCTAAACCAGTACTAAATAAAGTGCTAGCCTTTCTGCTGGGAAAATCTCTTTTGAAGCTTGGGATCAAAAGCACTTTTTAAGCTTAAACAACACCATAAGGTTTCAATTCTTGCTTTCTAACAAGCACTTTAAAAAGCACAACTAAAATGCAACTGACAAACTTGAAAAATCTTTTGTGTTGTTCCACTTGAATGATCTAATGAGAAAATGGCTCAGTTCTGTTGTAGCTAATGAAGTATAACATCTTCACTGAACCTGAATATAAACCAGAAATTTCTCTAAAGATACAGTCTTAACATGCTTCTATTGCTTCACTCATTCTGCCATGTTTTTATTTAAGTGATGTCCAATGAATAAAAGCACAGGTCAGTTTTGAAATAGAACATTTACACATGAAATTACTCAATCCAAAAGTGCTTTGAACTCTGTATACAAGTATTGTGGCTTCAAGTGGGAAAATGTGTTTCAGTAACTTACGAAGGTCCTGAGTCTGCAAACAGAGGTATTAATGTAGTTAGACAGAGATCTGTGATAACGCATTTTTGACAGATGAAGTTCTGAGACAGAACCCAAGTGTACATGGATTTTAACCTACCTGGTTTCAGCAGTGACCTGTGACCTTCTATCAATGTAAAGACCGAGATTTGGCAAAACAGTGAAGATAACCCTAATAACACTATCAAATAACAGCACTTATTTTGTAGCACCTAGAAGCTAATATCCTGCTAAAGGGCTTTATTTATACAAGAGAATATTTATGCCAAGAAATTTCTACAAAGATACAGTAAGGCCATAAGTATGGGAAGTATAACAGCAAAGGGACTAGATTCAGCACATCAAGTAGTATTTGCAGCCCAGCGCAGGTTTAGATGTGGTTGGGCATGGTGACAGCATCATGGCAGTAAAGAATTAAGGAGAACTGGAGTAGAGTAACCTTGTCTACCAGTCTACTGTTAGTGCTTTGTATCTGTAAAGCAAAGAGGTTTGAGGAAAAGCTGGACAAGTTGTTGATGGGAGAATAAAACCAATTGCTTCTCATCGTCCTTCGTACTTATGTTTCAGATGTGTAAAAGAAGTGTTTCTGTGCCCCACAACTATGAAACTGAGACATGAAGAGAGAACTGTCTTGCACAACACGGAATGGGAACAGACTCTAGATCTCCTTATTACTCTATTGATCATTCCTGGGAAACTGATGGTTAAAATGCATACTGTAGCCTTCTGAGCTGGAAGGAAAGAACTCTGTTCATCAAACAAATCTCCAGAGAAGTTTCATGCTGTGATACAGAAAACACAGGTCTGCTGTGGGACAACAAACTCTTTCAGTGAGTGGGGTCTTGGTGATAAACAGAAGTACAGAGACAATGAAACTTCTGTTTGTAGGAGACACGTGCTGGGCTAGCCTCCTCTCTGACTCCTTGTTGTTGTTACTGTTATTCTTGTATTTAGGAAACCTAACAGTGAATCCTACTAAAAATCTCTGTTCCAGTGAATTTATACTGTCAAATGAGATGACGCACACCCAATGAATGCAGACAGACTGACAGATGGGTGAGCACAAGAAAATAATGAGCAATAAAATTGGTCAGTGTGACAGACAATGGTCACAGCAGATGCCCAACTGTTGTGAAGCTTTCTTTTGGTTTTATAGTCAGTGAGAATTTCAGGACAAGGTCTGGAGGAAAACAACAACATTGCTTGTCCAGGAAGCCCCTTGACAACAGAAGGAGTAGCAAAGGTAGAAATATGGCAGTGAAAAGGGGGTGCTGATGACCAGTAACAGTAGTCAGCTCATGGTATGCAATTGCATCTCAAGACATTAGGAGATGACCTCACTCAACAAGAAGCATGGGGACAGGCAAGACTGAACCACAGGCGATGGAGACAAGTACTTCAATGAGGACGGACAGTGAGAGCTAACACAAAGCAACAGGCTTACGGGCAAAGCAATAAATGAAGACTGTTATCTGTGTTAAAGTATTTCCAATGGATACAGATGGGGCAAGATAAGTATCTTTTAAGACAAGACAATATGATACTGCATTGCCAAATTATAGTTGAAAATATTATGTAGGTAACTATCAGCAAGAAGAGAAATTGGAATCAGGTGTGCCAAGAATCCCATTTACTGAGAAAAGATGGACAGAAGTTACAATGGTGAATACTGCACTTTGAAATTACAGTTTAAAACAGCGATGCAGCATTGCTGTGATACTGCATTATGTAGTAACATTATGAAAGTAAGAGAATTAGGTTCCTCTGAAACTTTTATGAAAAATTATCAGACACAGATACCCTGTGGAAGTACAGTTACTTCTGTTCCTTCTGTTCTTGTCGGCATGGACACACTTTCATGACACTGGTAGTGCATCTGCCTAAGCTACACATGAGGATTTGGTGTTTTGAATGTGCACCTGCAAATTTAATTCCTCCCCATGAACTCATTCTACCTGTAGTCTAGGATGGCCAAAAGCTGTGTAAGTGCACAGAAGTATGAACTGAGGGTAGACCTTGCTGGAAAAAATGAGTGGATTTGCTGCAGCATGGCACTTCAAGGTAAGTGTAAGTTACTACTAGGGATAAATTTCACATTTCTGAACAATAAAATCGATGGTGTCATCTATATCTACAGATAGGTGAGCCTGAGACTCTAACGGGTCTTTATTAGTTTTAAAGTGTTTGGTTTGTATTAAAATTGCCTATCACAGGCACCTCAATGAAGGCATCACAACAGCCAAATAGTAGTCATCTTCCTGGCAGGATGATACAAAGAACCTGTTATAGGTTCTCACACTCATTAAATTCTGTGATGAAGAAAAGGAACAGATGGTATATGTCTTCTATTTTTCCTGACTTTACAAAATCTGAGATTGCTTTAGAGAGTCTACCTGGAAGGAAAAAACATCTGGTTTAATGCTATGATAACCACATTAGGCACCCATCACAGGTGACATGAATATCATCCCTGGAATCTGAATAACATTTACTTTACTTGTTTCAGGGTCTGGTAGTCAGCTCTCATCCTTTCTTCTGCATTTACTGGCAGTCAAAACACAACCAATGAATACTAGTTCTTCTGGAGAGAACCATGTGCAAAGAAAATACAAATTAACCTGGAAATGGGATCCTTGACCAAGAAGTCGTCTGACAGTATCTCAGCTACACCAATAAATGTCTGAAACAAACATTACACCACTGCTACTCTCTTAGAAACAGAATCCAAACTGTGCATAAATGACTATATAACTTGGAGCAAAATTTTTCAGCTTTAAGTGCCTATGAATAACTGACACTTTGTATTGACAAAATGGCGTATGTTGGGCAAATTCATACATTCCTTGAGTTAGCCCGGACCACAGCAGCTTCTCATAGCCCTCAGCACATATGAAGATTTGAGTGCACTGTGCACCCTGCAGAGATGTGACTGGGAAACAGCCTTACCAAAGGCCAAGTGTTGCAGGTTGTGCTGCAGACAGGAAAGGCTAGCAATATTTCCCTATTTTAATATACAATGTTATTGAAAATGACAGGTGCTAAGTTATCTGAAGGGTGGACCATAATGGGTGGGACTGTGAGATGCACCACCTTCAGCCCTTTCAGGAGAAAGTCTAGGCCTGACATTCTGAAGAAGGAAACGCTGGAATAGAAATTTCCCAAGTGGAAATCTGTCTTTTTTCCTCGTAAAGAATATGACTGTTCTTGCCATTACTGGGTAAATTCAGTTTGCTTGACATTCTCCTGCCATTTCATCATCCATTTCATCAGCCCCATTTCGTTTCCCACTCTGTATAACCCCTTGAAAGCTGGTGTAAAAAATGTCGTAAGTGCAAAAATACTCTTTTCTGTCAACCACTGAAAACAGAGTGCATGACTGCACCATATGTACTAGGGCTCCAACATGCCCCTGGCTGCTTCTTTGCTGTGTTTCCAGCTCTTGCTTTAGACCAGAAACTGCTAGTTTATGGCAAAAGGAAGTTAAGGAGCATTTAGAACTTACACTTTCCACCTAATCGTCAAGGGAATATTTATGAAAACATACTGTATGTACTCTGTTTTCAACTGAAATTTAGAAAGCCACATTTTTTTAAAAAAACTAACAACAAAAAAAATGTTTGTTTTCATTTACGTTTGATGCTACTTTGAAGCTCACCAATGCTAAGATACTTAAATACACGAAGCTGAGATCCTACAAACTTCGTTCAAACACTGGGCCCCACTGAGTTCAACTTGTCCTTTTATAGTTACCAGGAAAGCCTTTTCTACTGTGTGAAAGAGTTAGCTGTCTTCTGCCCCGTAGCTATGTATTCGTAAAATCAGAAAGGCTAGAGTCTTCTTTACCGTGTTCTAAGACTTTGCTTCCAGGGATAAAAAAGGTAAACCAACAGTACTATGCTGAAAAACAGAAGCATGTCTGGAAAAAAAGAAATCTGAAATTTCCCTTTGGGACTTTTTCAAGGAGTGATGAGCAGAACAACAAAAAAATCGCTACTGAGCCATTTTAAAAATGAAATCCAGTATTTCAGAAATCTTTTAACATTCTTTGATCTTTCTTCACAGATCTGACCTGCTTTGGAATATTGAAAGGACAGCCCATCACTGCAACATAGTCACGCAAACATCTACATTTTAAATTTATCTTGCATCACTATGAAGAACCGTATGCTGAAGAATGAGTGCCTGCTGATCACAGTATGGCACTGAGACAGGCACAGTGAGGCAATGTGATCATCACGCATAGTATGGAGCTTTCAGCCTTGAAACAATAATAGCAGATACTTAGGAATGCCCTGGTTATGGAGAAATTATTAATAGGTTTAATGATTTAAAAAAGTAAATATTCAGTGTATAAAATGAAATACACATCTAGTTTGTTTGACAATGCAAACGAATATACTGACTGGATTTCCATGTTTGAGAGCACCTTTAGACTGGGAATAACTTCAAGTTTTTCTAGTTCAGATGATTCCTGTCCGAAAGTTAAAAAACGTGCCATATGTCAGGAGTTCTCAAAAACCTTGCAACTGTTATATATATTTTGGGGAAAATACTGGTAATTTTACACAGTCCAATCCATAGAAGAAAATGGGAATTTTGTCTGAAAACAGTCCGCCTCATTTAGCCCACAGAATCTACACAGAATTAACAAAAATACACTGTACTTGAATCCTGTTGAAGTCCAGAAAGAGTCTAATTTTAGCAAAGACTGTAAACTGTTCAGCCCTCATAATTGGTTTTGCTCCAGATGAAGAATCAGAAGACCAGTCTGTCTAGCAAGGAAACCTTGTGAAATCATTTTAATGCGGTTATGGTCCAATACCAACTCCTGCAGAAACTGGAGACCTTCAAGTCCTTCATTTTGGCTCATGTACTTTCCTAATACAGCAAAAGTACATGGAATCATCTTTAATGGATTTGGATTCCTTTCCAGCAAAAAATTATCTTAAGCAAAAGCAGTTCATAAACTTTCTGAATTACCTGTGTGCTGGTTTGGGCCACTTCAGTCATAGTGGAAGACAGCATGTTTGATTTCATCTATCTATCCACTGTCTCTAAAGGCAATTATCTTCCTAAACAAAATCAGGGCATCTTGAAGAGCAAGATGTAGGTCAAATGTAGGTTATTGCTAACTATAAGCAATAACCAATTATTGTTGGTATAGTTAGGAGGAAATTTCCTCAGTGTGGAACCTGCTGCTGGCCATCAGCTGAAAAATGCATCTTCCACATGCTGGATACCCTGCTCTGCCCCTTGAAGAGACGAGTGAGGCACAGAATTTCACTGTTCAATACCTGAAGGATCTTGGACCCAGGGCAAGAATTAAAGCTAAGGTATCATTCTTATTTGGGTCAAGACCAGAGAAGACTGTCCCCCACAAATCCAAAACACAGTGAAGACTGAACATAATGAAAGTAACTGTAAAATGCTTGAGTGCATGTACAGAAAAGCTGCTACCACCTACCCTGCAAAACTAGAAGTTTCAAGTTTTCTGTCCTGCTAAGCTATATATGGGCCATGTTACTAAGTCCATTATAGCCCAGATGAAAATCTTCCAAACTCTGCATTATGAGGGGCAGGTTTTCTCCAAATTCTGCATCCCTAAACCAATAAAGCACACAAGATGATGCCACTATCTTCCTTGGACAAAAGAACTTCAGCACTTCCCACTCCCCCAAAAAATATAATTATGAAGAGTATATGCAGATGACTGCAATCTCACTAATCACTGGTACAGGTTTCATAGGAATTAGATCTGTATATGATAAAAAAAAACCTGATGAAAAATGAAACAAATCTACTTGGATGTGGTAATACTACATATATACACTTCCACTATGTGGAAGCTAGGTCAAGTTTTCTGGATCCAGACCAGGAAAATCAAACAAATAAATAAACCCCCTCCTCTGCTCACAGAAGTCTGAGGACATGAAAACAGCTATAAACAGTTGTTTAATTAAGTAAAATACTTATGGCAACCTTTGTGTGTATTCCCACAACAGCTGAATGACAAACAGGCAAAATAAAACAACATGTACTGTTCTACTAATTTGCTTCTCAAAGCTTCATTTTTGTTACATCTGACCTGTAATTTGGTAGCATGAACTAACAGATTAAGAAAGAGAAGGGAAAAATGAGTTCTAATTTTAGCTTTGCCTCTTCCTTATGACCCAGCTAATGAAACAACATGCTTAGCAACCTCAATTTCCAAAAACCCACTGAATATTGGTGATTGCTGAGCAGGTAGTGGACTTGATTACACTCATACATCACAAACAAAACAATATCCAAACTGTATGTTAATATGTACTATTAATTTGTTAAGAGGTGTAAATGTGTACTATGTATATCTTATTCTTTACACAAGCTTACTTCACCAGGCTACAAAAATTAAGAGCTAATTCAACTTCCGGAGAAAGTGCTAAGAGGATCTGGGGAAGGTTTAAGACCATTTTTGTTCCTAAAATATCTCACAATTGAAAAAGAAGGCAGCAGTCATTGAGAAGACAGTATCTATTTAGTGGGAAATTAAAAGCAGCTGTAATAAATGGAAAAATAATGAAACTGACAGTTAGAAGTAAAAACTTCCAAAAAACTGATTAAAAGAGCACATGCATGTAAGGGGACAGTGAGAAACAGTTTGAAAGTATATCAATAGCAAAAGTAATCTTGACAATGGTACTGGATCATTACTAACTGAAAATGGTAGAATTATCAATAAAACTGAAATGAAGCATAGTTGTTTATTAAATACTTTTGCACTGCACTTGTGGGGGGAAAAAAGGGTCAATGTTATTCACATCATACAGTAATAATAATTTCCATTCCAGTGTTGACTTAAAGGTTGTTAAGTAGCAGCTACTGAGCTAGAATCTGACATGTTTAAGTCAGTGACTCTAAGTAAGTCACATTAAGAGCTGGCTGAGAAACATCATGGAATTTTTATGTTGATTTGCACTAACTTTGGAAACATCAGCCAAGTTTCACTGGCCTGCAAGAAAGCTAAAATTTGTCATTATTTAAAAAGGGAAAGAGGAGGAAGCTCGAAGGCATTAGTGTAAAAAAAAATAAAAATCCCTCCCATCAACAAGAGGGCCATTCCTACAGCTACTGAACAATTATTTCAAGTCCTTTTTGAGCCCCTAGTCTGTGTAAAGAATGTCTATCTCTCATGAGGAAGTAGATAACCAAAATGAGCACAGAAATGGAAGCCCAGACAGCTCATATCCATGTGTGCTTCTGACAATGTCCCTTTCCCCCAGAAAATCTGAAAACAAATTCATATTTTTCCCACACTCCAGATGCTGAGCGTATGCAAAGAATGAAGACAAGAAGAGCTGGGTGAAGTCTTGAGAAGTAGGCACGCAACTAGGTTTTGCAGGATTCTCTGATGCTCTGTCACTGTTACTTTTATAAAACTTGACTAATGTATAGTGGGAATTCTGCACAGTGACTTTGCAAGACTTGTCTGATATGATAAAACTTAATTTGACTATAAATGCTGCCTCATATGTGCAGGAATAAGCAAATTAATCCTGACAGGTCATGGAAGTTTCAGTCCTGAAAGAGTGCACAGATGAGAAATGCATACTGAAAGGTAATTTGAAGATGCTCTTTAGGACACAGGCTGATCTAATGTTGACGGCAAAAGGAAGAAGGAAGTATGACAGTCTCCTTCAGAGGATGCTGAAAAGAGTATCACTTACGAGATGAGCAAAGGAGAGGAGATTTAATGGCAGGATAAATGACTGCTTAGACTACACACAACACTGCAGAAGAACTTTGGATGTATACACAAAAGCCTTCTTTACACTCATCAAAGGTACTGTAGTCTGAACTGGCTGAACTCATTGATTCTAACAAGGGGTTGTGATTGCCATCAGAAAATCATACAGTGTTAGGCAGCCGAATTGTCACAGGAGGGATTGAAATACTATCTCAATATATTCCTCACTATATGAATATATTCCTGAAATTTTGTAGTGTAATGTACAAATCTAAGTAAAGAAGGCAAACAGAGCATCAATGATCAATCTGATCAGAGATACACGTACACACTCTCAGAGATTAAACAGGCAGCCAGAGAGAGGCAGGTTTACTTAACCTTACTCAAAATGAAATCCTTTGTAGGAAGGTGAAAAAACTTCAATGTATGCCTAAGTACTTATGCAACAGGATCCAAAGAGCAGACAACAGCAGCCTGGTATGGTTAGTTTGATGAAGAAGTGGCCTACAAGTTGTTCACAAAGAATTTAGGAAAGAAAAGCCAACCAGATCATGCCAAACATACTATATAGTGTGCAAAATGAACAAACAAACAAAACTGATGTACTGGGTTTCTTCAAGCTAGGAGGAGAAAAAAACCAGGGAGATCCAGAGCTACTGACACCAAAGGGTCCTCTTCCTCCTCAGTGGAGTAAAGGGAAGATAAAAATGTTTTTTGAAAGCTGATGGCCCTTGTTTCCTTCAGCAAGTCCTTGCTCCATCGCCACAAAAGGCCACCCTTCAGTACAGCTGCTGCCTATTTGTTACCCGACTCAGAAGCTTTTGCCCAGGCAGTATTGATTCAATGTGACTGTAGTTTAGGCACAATATATGTATAAAGGAAACGTAAATAATCAAACAGAATGTTCCTCTGCTAACACATTAGCAAAACTGCCAATTACATTTTTCTGATTCAGAAATTTGATTTTTAGAAAGATGATTGGGCAGTTTAAAGTGCTTAAAAAAGTTCAGGGCAATTCATTGATTTTGGATCAGATTACTGCAATAATACTGTAAAATTGAAACAGTGGTTGCAATCAGCTTTGTGATGATTGATACTGTTATCAAAAAAATCTACAAGCAACAGGGTATTAAAGGAGATTAAAGACCATTTTCAATCAAAGGAAATCAGTTTATCATTAATATTATTATGGAAAACAGAAAAGACTGTGTCATGAACCCACCTTATCATTAGGAATGAAGATTAAACCACTGAAAGACATGAGATCGTTGTTTTGTAAATTCATGCTGCAGACATTTCTAAACTAGTCTGCTAGCACCAGCTCTACAACTCTAAATTAAGTAAAAAAAGACAAATATGGATTGAGAATACAAGCAACATGGAAAAATAAGATGGAAATGAAGTATGTAGCATGCGCAGATCCATAGCATGCTGGCTTGGGGCAAAAAAATGCAACATGCTTCTATGAAAGGAGCACCCTAATGAAAATCTCACAACAAATTTGCAGTTCTTTTTTCAGTAGTAAACAATTTATTTGATTCTGACACCAAAGGCAAGGGCTTTCAACAATCTGCTCTGTTTACTTCTATATCCCATTGCTGAAATTCCGGTTCCCCAGCTCTTAGGCTGTTTTCATTGCTTTCCACCAGCACTAGAACTGCAATTGCTCAGGTTCCAGAATTGCTCAGAATGGAGTATTCCATTCTCCACTTACCCTGGGGTCTGCCAAAACACCACACAGACTGTGATAGCGTACCTCAGCTCCATCAAAGTCTGCTTGCAAGGTAGTTCTTATTACTTAATAGTAGAAGTAGGATACTCCATTGGTCAGAGAGACATTCCTCAAGTAATTTTTAGGAATTTGTAACTGCTATTGATATATCTTCAAGAAATTCTAGGCTTGCAATTGTAATACCTTAAAAGGCACATAGCATTACAGTATTGCTCTACAACCTTTTACAACAAAGCCTACAAGGAATGAATACCCTTGCAGAAAATATTCCTGACGAGAATGTTTAAATACTTGTACCTGTCCTCACATCTTAAAACAGTTTCTTGAAACCAACAGTCAAACTAAAAGGAGTTATGATTTCTTTATAAGCCAGATCTACTCAATCCTACGAGAGCACTGACACAAATATTCCTGGCATACTGTTGCTGAAGGCCTTCTAGGCTATTTTAGATCAAGAGATGTAGATCATGGACTGTGCCGTGAAAATTGTCTTCAGATGTTACATCAGGTAGAGACTTTCACTGACAGATGCGGGATACTGGGAAATAATAAAATAGAAATATGTCTCTAAGAAGACAAATACATGCATACAACCCATAGAAATACATAGATTAATATTAGGGGTGATGTTTGCAAAAAAGCATGAGTAGTGCTGCTAAATATGCTAAATGCTGCCAAAATACATTTGTTGCAGAACAGTGACTGTCCCGCTGGGTGCACATACTAGTATTCAGTTAAGGATGCATTTAACGCAACCAATTGCAGGTTGCTCATTCTTGCTCTAAATTCCGGTAGATCTACAATGGACAAGGCAGCTTTTTCAGAAATCAGAAGATTTCAGAAGCAGCACTGAACATACATACATATCTGTTCTCACTTTGACTGAACTTGTTCTGAAAGGGTTTTGATCAAATAAAATCTCTCTTCTAGATATACTTGGTCTGGAGCCAGTACGCTATCTCTCCTAGACATTTTTTGTCCAACTGTGTGCATGCACCACTCCCTAAATGAAAAATGGAAGCATCTAGAGAAAGAGTATTTCCTCAATGAAACTGTGGAAAATAATCCTTTGGGATGAAAAGTTACACTTATTTTATGGATCAGCCAAGGGAATGTGTCCTACAAATGCTAGGGAATTAGCAGGCATATTTGCTAAATACAGATTCTAGCTTTAGATTTTCACATTCTATCCCACAGTATTAGATGTTATTTTTAATAAATAACACAATTCTGAAAATCACTGCACCCGATACTAGAAGCTGTCCAATTTAATGCTTGCATTTCTATGAATTCTGTGTGTCTATCTGCAATCATGTCAGAGGTGAGTTTGCCTCCAAATGAACCTTTTGCACTTTCTCCTTCTATTGGTTCCTGTTAAATACATTTGAAACGATGTTAGCTATATAAATGCAGATCTAGAACTATCATAGTAATACAGGCAAGAAACATTTTACAATTCAATGAACTAAAAATGTTTTAAATCAAAGTGACTTAAGAAGTGTTATTTTGTCTTTATAAGAGCAGACCTGGATACTGTTTTCTTATGGAACAGATTAGTGGAGATACTCTGTGTACTCTCAGTTAGATTACAATATAGATTTGTCAGCAATGTCCACTAATTATATAAGTGTTGGAAATTATTAAGCTCCAAAATTACAGTTAAAGCCTCAGGAACCCTAGCAATGGCCAGGACACTATTGTGCTAGGTATATAGTCAGTAGTGATCTTGTTTCCAGACTATTCATTTTTTACTCATGTCCAAAACTATCAGATTAGTTAAACCCTAAGTAGAAAAAAGCACGGATTTATTAATATAACTTTTAAACAACCACATATAGGTGCATTCAGATTACTTTGTTTTCAGCTCCTTCTTCAGCCTTCATCTGCATGACTGAAAACTGAGAAATCACTTGAAGTCCAGATATCTTCATTTAGATTAACAGTACTTTTCAACACTCAAGCCACAAAGAAAGCCCTTACAGTGAGTGCCTTAAAAGCATTTGTGCTCTCACACAGTTTTACAGTCTGAACATAAATAAGAATCAGGACCTCAGCCTCCAATTAGTGTGTGAATCCAGCCAGCAAAGTTATAATATATACATTAGCATGCCAGGTAAGCTAAAAAGAAATAGAATGACTGCAGGTTATAGTTGTTTGTTATTTGACATGAGTTGCAGAATTATTCCATGGATTGTAAACTTTGATTTAGCCTACCTGGTATATGTGATGTTTATCTCTGCAGAACATTTTGAGCCCAATCCACCTGGAGAGTTCAATATGTCCTTTTCTCAGGAGTGAGTATCAATCCAAAAATGTTAGACTGGCGTTCTCATCAGCTCAGATTCCACTGTAACGCTGGATGAAAGCATCACCCACAGGCTGAACCTCCAGTTATGTTTAAGTAATAGCTTCCTCTATACTTGAACAAGTGGGGAAACGCTGTATTTCTAATGTAATGAAAAACAAATTGCTTTTGAAATAGTAAATATTTACCTTTAAATGATGTATCTCTTGGTTGTTATAAACAAAGTTATTACTTATGTATAGCTCTATTAGGAAGTAAGTTTTCTTTAAACCAACAAAAGATGTGATTCTGCTGTTCTCAATGAAAACATAATGAGGATAAGACAGATTTTTAAACACATGTCTTTGGAGGCTGATAAGATGGTTATTATTTAGACTACTTCTTGGAAGTTTGGTAAGCCTTGAAATTTCTGGAAAAATAAATGAGATGCACTTAGTATAAAGTGAACTGTAATAGAAAAAGATGGCTGATACAGAAGATAAAACAAGTAACAAGTGCCACACTTTGTGTTACTGGGTTCAACTGTAACTAGATCGGTGATTATTAGATCAATTAGATCATTAAGCATAGATAAATATGCACATTTTAATAAGAAATACTTATTTTGCTGGAACATAACTGTTCTGCCTCACTCCCTTTCTTCAGTTCTGCTAAAGATACACTCAGATTTTTTTAACATTTGAAAACTTACTCTGTTAGTAGTGATTAAAAAATCACCCTCCATAATATTTCATTATAAAGAAACATTTGTACTGTGTTCCAGCGTAACAGCCTGTATTATCACTACTATAATAAAGACAGTACCATCTAGTGTTGAAATGTAGTCTTCATCTAAAGTGAGTTCTTTCAGGTTAAGACAAGACCATCCCTTCTATTTGTGTGAGATATTTGCTAAATGATGCACATCTTAAATGTTTCGATTTTTCTAAGTTGGATTTGAAGAGTGTTAGTCATCCAGATTTAAGACCATGATCTGTAATAAAACTCAGTACTAGAACTGAAAGAAACCAACTAGTAAATTAATCTGTAAACTAATTCCACCTATTTACTCTGTGCTCAGTTTCTATGTGTACATTTCCTACTAATACCAATGATGACTCCTTGGATGCAGGATGTGGTATTTCCCTATTATGCAACAGAGCTACTCATTTTTAATAAATTTCACAAATATTCAGCTTCTCCTCCAAAAGCAAGAGCTCTGCAACGTAAGTATGCCAGCACCCAAATATACCTTTGCAGTTGAAGCTATCTGAACATAGACATTTCTTTCTTGTCTGCATTAGATCTTAGATAGTTCTGTGCAATTTAAATCCTTTTGCAACGCATGATTATTTGATTGACTAGTCTGCTTTACACATCCTCATTCTGCAACAGGACTTCAATGGAAACAGGATTTCAGCCTAACACCAAGGCTGGATATTTAGTCTAGAAGAGGCTGAGTGCAAAGTCAGAGCAGAATTTATTCTGACTCGATAGTTCTTCATGCTTTTTATATACAAACTAAGTACTCTTTTTTTTCTATATCATAAATAAAAAAATTAGTAATTTTCTTGTTTGAAATATTCTTGGACAGAACCAAATAAATGTTGTTAGCAAACATGTATTTTGTTCCTCAGGTTGTGAAATGGCTTTCTTACACAGGATCTGACTTTAGACACCTGGCAGCAAGCTTCCTGTAAAAACAAAATTGTCAGTGATCCTATCTATAATCTGTTTCTATGGCTATGACTCCCCCTTTCCCAGAATACTATACTATGTTAGCCAATCATTATACAGTGGAGAAAATAAAAGATCAAAGTCCCAATAAAAAAATTCAAAATGCATTGTAGGGGCCCAAAATATCCAGTATTGTATCTAGGTTGTAACTAAGACAAATATATCACTTAAATATTCGGTACCATTGGATTGACTTTGGTGATGACTAAAGAACATTTTTGGGCTGTATTATTTTATTTTCCCAAGTATTTATCATACTCTTTATGAATCCTTTCTCTCTGGTGTCACAAAACATATATGACATATGCTAAATCATTAATTTTCCTGGCTATTTTTCTAAACACAAATTCCCTAATGCACACAGAATGAAACGCTATGCTTATCAGCAGAAATGTGTTTTCCTCTAGCTATTCTGTGTTCTAATAACAAATTGAACTGACAGAGGAGCTTTTAACCTTTCATACTGGGTAGATGAACACAATTTCAGCTGATGGATCAGAACAGGTTAGGATGACCTTGGATCTTCCTCTGCTGACTCTTGTGGCTTTTTGCTCATTCAGTTTCCTAAGGAAACAAGGCTAATGTGATTGTGCTATCTGTACATCCATCTGCCAGTCTTACCACTAATTTTTAAGGGTATTGGTGACTTTAGGCCCAATTTGTCAGACAAGCACTACTAAACTTCCTACAAATTCCATGAAAATGAGTAGTTGAATTAAGAGTTATAAACTGATGATCTCAGTGAAGAAAAGGCTGCAACATTCACTCAGCTACAATGTCCAACACTAGAGAATCCAGGAGAAACCTGTTCTGAATGATCTGAGAAATTCTGAGACTCACACCTGATTAAGACCTCGATAACACAAAGACAAGGCTCCTTCTTAAGGCAAACTAATTTCCTTCAGTTTTGCTGCTCATCAAGTGACTGCTTAATTAGTTTGTAATTTTAGCTAGCCTTTCAAGGTGAGAGATAACGTTCATAGGGTTATTCTCAATGTTTGCTGGTTTGAAATTAGCCCTACGATCTCTTTTCTTGCAATCTGTTTTTCCTATTGGTATTTAGTGGAACTCTGAAATTTTAATCCTGCCTGATCACAAGAAATGGATTAGTATAGAGAGTTCAATATGCACGTGGCAAAGCTCATTTGACATTAGACACGAAATATGCCTAAATCTCTAAATTCCAGAACAGGGCATATTTGAAGGGTCAGTATTAGAAAATTCTGTTGCTATATGCATTAGAGAATTTATGTTACAGAATTTGCTAGGAGAACTAATGTTTCAACATTATGCTTTTGTGACATCTGAAAAAGGTTGGGTTCAAAATTGGTAGAATAAATAAGTTAAGCATAGCTACTGAATTTTCTAATGAAAAATTCTCAGGGCCAATCTCTACTGATAAGGGAGAAAATGCAAAGAGGCTGGCTGCAACCTCCTAGATCAGTCTGGTTCTGTCATTATCCTTGCCACCAGTGTCCTTGCTCTTTAAAAGATTGCTCAGCATTCTTCACTGACACTTCACTGACACTCTCCTTTGAAATAGTTCCAGACCACTCGGAATCCCTGGAATCCTTAAATGAAGCAAGTAGATTAAGGACTTAGGAGGCAATTCTTCAAAAAACACAAGCAAATGTATCTCATAAGCACGTGCTTTATATAGTTTTCGGTGTTTTAACAAGGGCAATTTTCATATGCTGAAAGCACTTACGAGCAAAACTAGTGACACAAAAACTTAAGCTAAAAAATATGAAGGCTAGTTAGGAGAGGTTTAAAGATGCAGAAGGTTAAACACTAAACACTTCATCATTACGCACTTTTTCATTTACAGATAAATAAATCTTTACCCTTTTAAGTTTACAGACTAAATCAAATATTCATGAGCCCTACTGAACCAGGCCATGGCCCTTTTATTCCACTACAGCAGAAATGATTGAAAAATAGGAAAAATAATAGCAGTAAGAATAAAACAAATGTTAGAAACATGGATTACTGAAAATGAAGCTAAAAATGTTAATGAAAATTTGATGGCTAATACAATCAGAGATCATGATCAGGACCTAATGAAATTCAAGCAATGCTATAGGCTTGATCCTATCTAAGGATTTTAGAATAGTCAATCAGAATACAGAAGAGAAAGATAGTTTCAAGGTTATTTTTCTTTGCCTTTTGGAAGAACCATGAGAAGATGTTCATAATTTACATGGATTAAAAAATACTTTGTATTTTGTTAATAACTAAAAATAATCTAAACCTGGAACTATTCATGTTAACATTTTTAAAGCAGGCATTTTTCAATCAAGGACATAAATGAACCAGCTGAAGAACTTTCTGAGCCACCCATCAATTAATTTTATACAAATGATATTATGCTTGGGAAGTTCTGGAAGGTTATCAACAAATTGAAGTTATAATAGTATTGAGGATAAACAGGATGACCAGGATAGGTCAATTAGCTCGGTATCATCTTTAGGTATCACAGAATGGCTGATACACAACACAGTAAACAATTACAAGGACATAACTTCTGTCTTCACAAAAAAAAAAAAAAAGAGAAAATGAAATGTTTTAAAAAAAAACAGGTACAGAACTATTCCTAAAGCTTTCCTTTTCCATAGAACTTGCTGTAAGCTACAACAAAACACAACATCAAACCTGGGTCATCTTTGATCCTGCAATATATTGTAATGTTTCTGCAAGGTCTTAATTAGAAATCAGAACTCCATCTGGGTTAGTGAGAGCCTTCAACTGGCCAATGACAGAGCTGAAGTGAGGTTGGCTTGAAGAAAGATTTTTTTTAAAAAATTGCCAACATAGTTTACATACAAGAAAGAGGCTTGCATTTCCTTTCTGTTTAGTGTACTGTCATCTCATGGATGTCAAGAGCTAGAGCTCTGCTATGATCATCAACAGAGCCACTGTGTCATCCCTGCTTACAGTTTGCCAGAAATGCATGAGACAAGGTACCTTTGGGCCAGTTTTGATTGTCCTGATTTTATGTGACATTGATGGTAATAAACTGCTCTGGAGTCACATGGGCCAACTCAGAACTTCACTAATCTTACAAAGCTCACTAATATATAAGGTGTATTAGCATTTGCTTTTACATCTAGGAGTTTCATTTGACCTAGAAATACTACAAAAAACAAAGAAAGCTTCATAGAACATGTGAGAAATGTTTAAAGGATTTAAAGAGGTGTCACCAAAACCTCAAGACAACACCACAGACCTATCCTGTACATACAGAATATATTAGACTGCCTAATAGTTTAAAATATAATATATGAAATACACACTTCTCACATGACGAACACTAACATCTTTGTGAACAGAATATAGATATATTTTGACAGCCAAACATGGCAAATGCCATCACTTACATAGATGGCAGAATACCCTCTGAGAGGCAGCAAGGATTTTCTGCTTTGCTCTGAACTGAACTAACTAGACATCGTGGCTGGATGCCTAAGAAACTCTGGGGAGGCACAGGTTTAGTGGTGTGTAATACCCAAGAGTCAGCATGTTGACACACAGAGCTGATGGCAAAGAACACAGCAAAATTAAAAATGTAATCTGATAAAACCCCAAGTAACAACAACAAAGAACCAGAGACTGGAACTGGTAGCTCTTACTATTTCTTTTTATATCTTAGCATGTACTGAGAAGATTCATTGAAGCTTAATTGATAGGCCAAACAAACAAGGTTTCCCATGTTGGCTTGTTGTTCACATTATTTAAGAGAGATATTCTGTTGAGATAATATCCGTTTGCCTGACTCTGACTTGTAGCAAATATTACATTTAGTGTTAAATGATCATTAAAAAAGCTTTTTCAAGAGTCTTTCAATGCCTCAAATTTGTAAGGTTTAACTCTGCTGATTCTGACTGAGCTCTTTAAATAATGTTAAAATGTGCTGATTCAAAGGGAATAAAGAAGAGAGAGAAACATTTGTTCCAGAAGCTGTTTGGGCAATAGGAATGAATGAGAGGCAGTAAAAGGGCTGAGTATTGGCTCTCTCACCAAAGCTGCAGCCAGTGCAGCTGTGCTGCTGCAGACGGATACATGCAGACTAACAGTGTATATGCACATCACCAAGGCTAGGAACTGCCTCTGCTCCCACCCCTTGTTCAGTGCAGCTGAGACACCAAAATTAAAGCCAGGGCTTGGTTTCTGATATCTGGCACAAGCCATCAATAAATTTGATTCTTATGGGAAGCAAAAAAGAAAGGAATTATGCCTCAGAGATGTCTCTAAGCAAAAATGCCACAGAGCTTATTCACTTGGTTAGGCTGTGACTACAAAAAGAAGTGAAGGCCCTATGAGAACAAAGATGCCGTAACAAGATCATAAGGCTTCCTACATTGCAAGGCCCTTAAAATTAATAAAGTGCAGGACCAGATTTTAAGCCTTTATAACTGTGGTCATGGTTAGGGTGCTTTTACAGGAATTTCAAGTGCTGATACGTACTTTATGGTTGTGTGTAATGACAAGACTGACTATACTGGGACTGTGTTTATGTAAGATGTTTGTATCTTACCTGGACTTTTTCAGCAGATTCCAGCTCAGATTGAACTGCAGTTTGCTTAAGCCTCTAATGCCCTCAAAATCACATCGCTACGGCTCACATCAAAATATTCTCGGCTGGTCGGCAACACAATGCAGGTTTGAAAATAGTTGTATGGCCAAAAGTGTTCCAAAAGAAACTGGTTAACGAGACACATTTAATATTTAAACAGATTTAATTGCATCCAGTGGCTGGGACTCCGCTTGCTCAGTCATTTGGTTTATTGAGGGAGAGCTAGTGTGCTCAAGATAATTTACTCTATTTGTTAAAATGAAAAGACCATTATAAAGGTCAGATGGGTGATTAAAGTGATACCACTGTAATACTGTGATTCAAACTGGAGATAATATCAACAGGCACCAAAACTGTGGGCTGCTAATAATACTCACAGTATTCGTGATCCTAGTTTAGTCCCCCATTCTGTTCCCCTGTGTGCATCCTGGCCCAATCCTGTCTTGTAAGCACACCTCAAAATGCAAGAACATTCATGCTAGTAAATGTTCCTTGAAAAAAAAGAATTGGAACTTAATTTCTCACCAGGTTATAAATATTTAAGGAAGTATATTTATTAAAGCTGATGATAAGCTTTTGAAGGGTTTTTAAGTCTAGAGATGTCCTGCAGTGTGTTCAGGCTGTTCCCATTCAATTTCAAAACCTAGGTCAAACGTAGATCAGAAATAACAATTTTAGGGGACTTGCAGCCAAAATCTGTAGTACTCCATAGCTGCCTTTAAAATGAAAAAGTGTGTGAGATGGCGAGTGAGACAGTCAATCCACAGAGAAGGGAACAGATGCTGCTGATGCTAAGGAACTGGCAACTCTTCCATTATGAAAGAGCAGTATGGGAAGAGTGGAGCCAAGCAAAGAAAGACAGGCAACAAATCCTCAGAAAAAGGCAAAGTGAGACGAGAATTGCTAGTATCTCATTGCAAACACATGTCCTGGTTTCAGCTGGGATAAATTTCTTAGTAGCTGGTGTAGTGCTGTGTTTTGGATTTGGTATGAGATCAATGTTGATAAGACACTGATGTTTTTAGCTATTGATGTGTAATGTTTATACTAAGTCAAGGACTTTTTGTATTTTTGGGCCCTGCCAAGCGAGAGGGCTGGGGGGGGCACAGGACATTGGGAGGGGACACAGCTGGGACAGCTGACCCAAGCTAGCCATAGAGGTATTCCATAACATATGGCGTCATGCCCAGTGTATAAACTGGGGGAAGAACGAGGAAGGTGGGGACATCTGGCATTATGGCGTTTGTCTTCCCGAGTAACCGTTATGTGTGATGGAGCCCTGCGCTCCTGGGGATAACTGAACACCTGCCTGCTGATGGACAGAGTGAATGAATTCCTTGTTTTGCTTTACTTGTGTGCGTGGCTTTTGCTTTAACAATTGTTCTTACCTCAACCCTCGGGTTTTACATTCCTTTCTGATTCTCCTGTCAGTCCATCTGGGTGAGAGGGGAGTGAGCAAGCGGCTGCGTGGGTCTTGGCTGCCAGCTGGGGTTAAACCACAAGAACACAGATCACTGGGAAGGTGGTGCTGTGGTAAAATAAGAGAACTGTTATTGTCCCCTTTCTTAACATTGCCTCTAAATAAGCTTGAGGAAAAAAAAGTTTATTTGAAACTCTAATGTATACCATCAAGTAGAAGAAGTAACAGCATCTCACAAACTAGAGTTAAAAACAGGACAGTTCAGAATCAGTTTCATGTATCAGATATTTAGCAGAGCTACTTCATCAGAAAATGGGGCTAGTGAAGGTGTCACACAGTAGTTATCCATATGAATGCAATGCCAGAATTACGCATATTAATGTCCACCTGAAGAAGTGTTTTTTCTGTGCAGCTATTATAACATGTATTTCTAAAGCTAAAATCTGTAGCCTGCTACAGTTTTGATGTGGTTTTTTTTTCCCCCAGGCTACATTCTTGTGATGTCAAATCTGACAAATAAAACATCTTTTCAAGAACAACTGGCATAATGGCATGGAGTCATGTATTTCATAAAATTCAAAGGAAAGGCTGATAGTTTAGGTCATGTCCTGTTCTCAGATGCATTCTTCTTAAACTGTTTTTCATTGAAGCAGTGTCTTTTAAACAATAGGAAATGCAATTAGGATTCAGCCCAATTATTGTAATTCACATTGCATAATAACTGATAGGAAGAGGAACACAAGTTCCAGTGATGTTAAGTAATGTGATCAACATTTCAGAATCAAGCCCAAATGGCAACCTTAGTTTTCAACTTTTGTGTTTGGTTTAGGTCATGAGTCAACCTGAATAACAAAGTAACAATTACACAATACATTTATTTTACTGAAAATTTGACAGCAATACTTCACCTGTACCTGAATAAATATGGGCCTTAGCTACTGAAAATACTGAGGTTTTTTCATTTAAGCAAGTAATATGAGGCCTGACCTTTACTGTCAGTTCCATGTTCAGAACTTCATCATCATGTTGCAAATCATGAGACAGAATAAATCTTTCTGTGCCTCTCTTTCCCTCTTCAACAATTATATTGCATATAGAAAACAGACACTGGTCTTTGAGCTATATAAAATAAAAGGCATTTGAAAATCATAAACTTTCTAATTTTTAATTAATGAGTGTAAAATTTGAGAGAAGTTTGATTAGGAAATTAATAGCAATCAAGTCAGGAAATAATCTTTCTGTAATGCAGATCTACTAGAAACTGGGTTTAATTGCCTCATAATCAAAGCACTGCATAACGTTTTTGCTTGTATGGGTTGTTGTGTACCATGCAGAACTCTGGCTAGAGTCAGAAGAATACACCTGTGCACTGAAATTCCCAAAGTCCAAGAATCACAGTAGAGCAGCCTAACACTGGACCATGGGACCAGGCAGACCTGACTCATCAGTTTATTTGACTGGCTCCCTCCTTTCCTCAGAGCTGAACACCCCACTTCCCCATACTTTCTTGTTTCTAACAGAGTAACTTCGAGTCTGAAATGAGTCCTTCTACCCTGGCAGCAAGTTATGAAGTTAGATGAGTGAAACAGCCGCATGCTTGTAAAAATTAACAGAACAAAACAAGGAAAAAACTTGTTCAGAATACCAGCTGAGAATAAAATAATTTTCTTTTTTTCAAAACTGCACATCTCACAATTTAAGTTAAACAACTAAAGATCATTTATTCCTCTAAGACCCCATGAAAAAAAGATCCTTTGCATAGGCAATACTGTAAGTTTTACCTTGCATGGTACCTCAGAGAAAGTAGTTCTTAGTGAGAGAGGACCTAGTTTTCAGCTGCAGTTCACTTAATCTGTTGAAATTTAAGAGGACCTTTGCTTTCATTGTTACGCTTTCACAAGCACAAAGTAAGAGCCTCAGCCAAATCTCACTACAATGAGTGGGAAGTTTCTTACTGACTTCCACAGAAGTTTTATCTGGCTCTGACAGAATGGACAGAAAGAGAATCAACCTTAAACCTGAGCTTGTTAGGTCATGTTAGCAGAACAGAATTTAGTTTTACCTACATTTATTACTTCTCTTGATATGTGAAATCCAAAGCTTGTCTTCTAGTATTGTAGTAGGAAAAACAAAGTTCACAACAGTGTCATGTACTCAAACTCAGCAACGTATTCTGTCAGGACTAGTTCATGGTCAAACACAAACCACTTGCAATGGCCAATGGCTGCAGTCACAATTCCTCCATTCCAAGGAAGCTCACATTTCTAAAGTGGACAAAACAAGGTAAATATATTATTGGGTTTTTAGCTAAGTTTGCTAACAATCTCAGAATATTAATGTCAAAGGTATCTCCTTCCATGAAGATGCATCAGTTTTATTCCTTTCTACCATTAGACTTTCTTTGCCCTACAGACCCACACAGGCTAGTAAAGGAGTTTAACTTGGCTCTCTAATAGCCTATGTAGAACAAGCAACTGTCAGATTCCAGCATGAAGATCATAGCCTGTCAAAGACTAGTCTAGTTCCTTGAAGCCTGGACAGCTCTCCTGCAGTGCTTTCATTGCTGCAATGCCCAAAAGTTCTCCATCATATTATAGTGTGATCACCTTCCAAATTAGCTGTCATTTCTTCCCTTCTAAGAAACCAGAAACAATCCCAGTTCCTTTACAAAGAGACAGATGTTGCTCCCAGCTAGCATTTGAAAGTTTGGAGGGTGTATCAGAGCTAACAGGTAAAACTATTACTCAATTCCCATTCTGTTCTTTTGCAAAAAATGGGGTAAAGCAGAATCTATCATACAGAGATTTAATGTGGTTACTTATAACAGTGTATTTCTCAGCAGTACTGATTTTTATTTTGCTTAAAGATGAAGTTTGTGGATTTTAAGGGTGAAGATTTCCTCTGTGGTATATGCATATTGCCCTTTGCAACACTCACTCAATCCCACTGTACAAAGAGTAGGTGTGAAACTGCATGAAACAAGCTATTTTTAGTGTGGACTAATGGCTAAATAGCAGTGTGGCACAGATAACTTTCACTCTGTGACCTAAACAAGCACAAATATTTATTCAAAGAGGAATCTTCTTGCTTGTTATTGTCTTTGAAAAAATGCACTTCAGCTGAGCAGAGACTGTGTTCTGAGGAATGAAAGCTCTTGACATAACCCACAGTCAAAGATGAGTTTAGAATAAAAATATTAATTTAACTTTATGCTAACAAGTGCCTAAAAATACATACCATTGCCAGAGGTAGATGCATCACTTTCTAGGCATTTCCATGGCCTGAATACTGAATTAGATTCTGGATAGTTGACCTGATAGATAGGATTCATTGCGCAAGCTGGAGCACTGTGGCCAAGGAAAACTTTTGCAATTATCACTTTCCCTAAGTGAGGGAGAAAAGACAATTAATGCTTCTAATTCTAGCTTGGGGGTGCAGACAGGGTAATACAGCAGTGATGCTTAATGTAACAACAGGCAGACTACATCTTGGGCTGGCAAATGAATGCTCGAATATGTATTTAATATTATTAATAAAAATATGTATTTTAAAATATTATGATTCTGTTTCTATGGGGTTTATGAAACAAGTCTACTTTGCCAAAAAAGATTACACTATAAAATCTAACATTTAGAGCTGGCTAATATTTAAAGCCAGTGAAATCCTAAATACAAGTAATTTCATAATGACAATTAATATATAATTAATACAATTAAATTCATAAGCAGTGGAACCTGTGAGGCCAGGTATCCTTTGACCTTTGTGTCTTTCAACCTCTTCTACACTGCAGTAAACTCAGCTTCCCCAAACTCCTTATGACACCAAGGGCCAGTAAGAGGTAGTATGTGCAGTGCCTAGGCTCAATCTATGCATATGCTGACAAACTTGCCAGAAGTCCATGCTGACTGCCCTGGTGGATAGAGTGAACCCTAGAAAAGCTGAGAAATACCTTTTTTCTTTGTAGGGAGGAGAAGAGGGAGATGTCTTAAATTTATGTTATGCCACATTTCTATAAAAATCATAAATACTTAATTACCTTTAAGACTTCTGTATGTTTTTCAAATTTGGTTGGAATTATAATTCCTATGCCACTGCAATGACAGTCGCAGAACATGACTGGTGTTTTTCCCTTCCATGCCCTGTCCTGGACTGGGATCAATTGACTCAATGTATTTGTGTCTTTCCTCAAGAAGAGACCAGACATGCATAATTATTTCTCCCATGAGGACAACTCTCATAGACTCTTTAAACTCCTGTCTGGGAATTATTCCCAGTAGCCGAAGCCCTTTGTGGAGCTTCCTAATATACAGAAATGCCGCTGGGACAGATTTCAGCAGTTTCAGAGCTCTTTCAAGGCTGCATATGCCACCTCATGGCTATCTACAGTACTTGCAAGATGTCCTTTCTGTAACAGCAATTATACACGCCATACAGCACATACTTTACAAGACCTTTCCAAACTTTGAATTTCCATGCTTGAGTGACTTCTCAGGATCACTGCTCACTTTGCCTTCTGCCTTAGCTTACTGTTTCAGGCACCTTGTTCTGGGAAATTCACATATGCTTAGACTGTTACAGAGAAGAAAAGCTTTTTTTTTTATTCCCTTCGACTGCTGCAAAGATTAAAGCAAAGGCCAAGTATCTTTATTTGGCCAAGATTATCCCTTAAAAATGTAAACAAATTTAAGCGGTAGTAAAATATAGCTATGAATTATGATAAGGGATGTCAGGCAAGGAAAGCAAAGAATAATTAATAAGAAAATAGTTTATGGTGTCATTATTCCAACAGAATGAGAGAAGAAAATCAGACTGTTAGCTCTGTGGAACAGGGCCCATTGTCCTGTATGTTTATAAAGCATTTAACACCACGAAAAGGAACCTCAGTGAGGCCTCTCCAAACTAGCATTATATAAACAGTAAAAAAGGCAAACCAGGACAGTACTGCATTTGAAGATACAATCTTGCCACTCAAAAATCTGATCTCTTCTCAGAGTAAAAAGAGAAAGGCAGGTGTGCAAAAGGTTGGAAAGAAGAAAAGGAAAGCAATGGGGACTAGAGAAGAGTTGCCCTGAATTAATTTTCCTACTTTCTATCCTTTTCCTTCATAAGTCAGAATGAAAAGTCCCTTACCTGAAGTAACTCCATTCTTGGAGATATGCAAAAGCTGTCTGGACATGGTCCTGCGCAGCCTGCGGTTAGGTGACCCTGCTTGATCAGGTGGGCTGGGCAAAGTGACCTCCAGAAGCCCCTTCCAACCTCAACGATCTGTGGGTCTGTGAAAATACTTCTTCTATTCATAATTTCTTACTCAGCATGAAATAATATATTCCATCTGCCTGGCTGTTTTACAATCCAGAGATGAAAGGGGTCACTGGGACATAACCTTTCTAGGGTTATGACTGGTCTGATGCCTAGGATCCATGCCAGAGGGACCCTACATTTTAGGATATACCAGAGATAAATGGGCTAGGATTAAATTTAAGATTAAAGAGAAAGAAGGCAATGATTTAGAGTTATGATGAGGCTTGCAAGCCAGGACATTGGATGCTATATTACTAGAACAGAGACTGAAAGAACTGAAACCCCATGCTATGCTTTGTGCTAGCACTTACAGGAAGAATAAAATAATAGCAAAATATTATGTTCAAACAAATACAAATGAAAATTATAAAATAGATGGCTGAAGAAACCACTGAGCCAATCTGTTCCACAGGCAGTAAATACAGATGCTGTTTCTGTGGAGGCTTCCAAACCGGTACTGCAGCAGTCCCCACAAACTCTAGTGGCGGGCACTAATGAGGTGTGGTGAGTGAGAAGAGAAAATTTTCAACAAAGAGAAAGGGCAAGGAAAGGACAAGAAGATCATGAGAAAAACTGGAAAGCACTAGTCATGCCTTTGCCAGATACCAAAGTATGAGAACAGAGGAAGAAAACAGGAAAAAGATGAATAGAAAAATGATGAAAGGAGGGAGGAAAAGACAGCAGCACTTTTCCACTTGCTCTCTTCTGTGCTATCCTTTACTAAACAACAGCATTCTTCTGTCCACAATGCAGCACATCGTATACACTTCCAGACCCTGGAAACTATCCTCCAGCATTTGTAGCATCTGCTTCTCCTCAACTGGCAATTCAGGGTTGCATATATAAGAGAAAAATTCATAAGAAACTATAAAGAAATAGGGAAAGACTCCAGGTTTTCATTACGCTGTTGCAAAAGCAGGCAAAAGACAAGAATAGACATTCTGACCATATAAAGTCAAATGTGAAAAAGAGGAGACAGTCCACTGGCCAGCCAGAAACCTGGGGGCAGAAGTTCACCTGTTCCCTGTGGTACAGGAGTCAAATAACTTTAAAATATGTGGCCATTTTCTTTGTGTCTGACTAAGAAGACAACAAACTCCCATACTTCCACCTGGTACTGTAAGATTCCTTAAAGATTACTGGGTAACCATATACCTTAGAAAGGGAACCAACCTAGAAATGCAGTAGGTTCCCCAGTTTTTCAGTCAATGGAAAGTTTTCTTAAAAAAGAAGATAACAGTGCAAATCATAAATACAACTAATAAAAATATTGCTCCTTCTCAAAAAGATTCTGTGCTAAGATTACTTATCCAAAACCCTTTGGTTCCCTACAAGAGTAATTTAGTAATTTCTCCTTGACAAAACAGAAAGATCCTTGGCTTGAGAAAGTGGTATTAAAAGTAAGCAGAATGCTATTTATAAACAACCTCAAATGGAAACTGTAAGTACAGGACTACCTGCAGCTCTAACAAACATCCCTGAACACAAAAAGAAGGCATACCTGAGGTGGACAAGCTTAGAGTACTCAAGCAGAAAACAGTCCTTGAAATACTGCCAGTCTAAATTTGAATCTCCCCTCAACTGAGCATCAAGGTTATTCATACAGAGATTATGTAAGCAACTTCTAATGTTTCTTTACAAGTAAAGCTGTGTAGGAACTTAGAATAATCATTATCATTGTCGTCAAAAAGCAACTGGACAACTTGCTTATTCTTTTATCTTCCTTTTTTTAAATCAAGGCCTTCATAAATAGGCAATGAAAAAATAAAGGCAGAAAAAATCCCCAGGCTTCGGGGGCTCAAAGCTTCAGCTTAGTACACCACCAAGAGAAGGAGGGGTAGAGAGTGTTTCCTTTCTTGTCAGCTATATGCACAAGGAGTCTGTGGAGCACTGATACTTTAAAACACTCCAGAGCCTTGTAATCAATTTGTTTTGTTAGAAGTTATTAACCTGGAATCATAATAAACTGGTAGGCTCTAGTTCGAAGTATCTTTAAAAGTTTACCATGGATTATTTGATAAACCTTCTTAAAAGTGAAGTTTCCCACTGTTTCCAAAAACATCAACAAGAATTGCACTACTAAATCAAAACTTGTCTTCATTTTCACTTGGAAATCTTTTAAAATTCTGCCTGGAACAACATATCAGGACAAATTAACATAACTTTGATTCTTTTTTTAAACTACAAATTTAGACAAATGAATGATTACAAAATATTATTTTTTTTTTTTCATCTGAAAGTGATAGATGTCAGACTACAGCTGTGGATACACTGATCTTAATATATGGATATACTGGTCCTATACTGATCCATAACACCAAGCTTCATCCACTTCACCCTCAGCATTGTTCTGCAATGATTAACTTGAGTTAACAATGAATCACCTCCTCAAGTAAAAGAAAGTCTTAGTTTGCTGTGTAGTAATCCTGATGATGTCAGTTCAAATTGCAGCACTAATGAAACCATGCTGGACTTGGGTGCAGTATGAGGCACTGCCATGAAACCAGTGGCAAGTAACAGCAACAAATTTCACAATATGATTAAATTCTCCCACACATCCATCAGTTGTTTCATCCTTCAGATGATGAACAGTCTTTCCCTCTCTTTATTAACGGGCTTGAAAACAGTTCCACTCAAATGCAGAATCTAAATGATTTGATTCTTTTGGGGCTTGATGGCTTAACACCCACCCTCCCCCCCAAAAAAAAACCAACCCTACCAACCAACAACCCCCCCCAAAAAAAAACCAACAACCAACAGTCTTTATTCTTGGTCTTAGACACAAAAACAGAGCAATAACTAGCCAGATGAATGTTATGTCTTAGCTGTCCTACAGAAAAACAGAGAACAGACAGCTTTCTACTCATCAGAAAAGAGCCGTCAAATTCCTCCACCATAAAAATTCTGTAGAACGAGCTTCAGACCCATGCTTGCATCCAACACTAAGTCTATGGCATCACTGACATCCTCCACGTGCTCTATTTTGAATGATTCTCTGTATGTAGACTTTGTGCTAGCCATTGATTTCAGAGTGAATTTTACTCATTAAGTCCTAAGCCAGAATCAAGAATGGCAAGAAAAAGAAGCCATTAAAATTACGGGATGGGGAGGGGAGAGAAACGGATGACAACCCAGAAGCAAAAAAACCACAGCACAGCACTTTGCTGGATCTCTACTGTTTAAGGACCCAGAAAACTTTTCTAAGCATTGGTCCAATATAACTACTCATCCCAGCTATTTTTGTTCAATCCTTTTCCTATTTACTGAGATCACTAGTAATGGGAATGACATCATCTGTCTACTAGAAGCTGGCCTGGATCCAATAATTCAGACCACATAAGAGCTGCCACTTTATTGATATTTGGAATACTTCTAGTTTGGACCTTATAAAAAACAGGTATGAGACAGACTTCAAGTCCTGTCATTAATCTCCCAACCACCAGCCACCACTATAACCAATTATTAATGTCTGAAAATATCAGCACGCTGTTCTTATACAATCCACTAGATACACTCATTCAGTTTTCTGTTCCAGAATGTTATTCTTTCCTGCAGGGCATTTACTTTTTGTAAGAATGCCTTTTCAAGACACGTCTTCTCTGATCTTCATTACCGTGAACTGAATTTTAAGCTTCCAGATTCTTACTCTTTAAGAGATTTATTTCTTGATATTTTACCCAACCTTTTCAGCTTGACAATTCACATTCCAGCTCATAAAAAGACCCCATTAGGATTCAGAAGGAAGCAGTTATGTTAATGTATGGCAGGAAAATAATCATACTTGTTTTTCCTCAAAAGATAATCGCTCTAGATGTGTACTAAAAAGCATAACTGAAAAAAAAAATCAAACCAGAGTATTATTTGAATAAATTCAAACTCTTGATGCCAATAGAAAAAGCTGAATTACTTGTCCAAAGGGACAGCTCTGCTCTGAGCAACTGCACATACTCTTCTGTTGTATACTGGCTCATATCCCAGTCCTATTCATATAAATTAGACCATTGTTTCACTCAGGCAGGACCAATGCCTCAATGTGACTTCATTATGATGCAAGTCTCAGCAATGAAAAGAGTTAGAGGGTACAGTCAAAATGCAAGTGCAGCTTTTCTTCAGACACCTAAGGGCAGGGATCCTTTCTCTTCCCATTTTTGATCACTGTGTGGCATAGTAATTACTCTCTGTGGAAGCAAAACTCTTCGCATTTTTTGAAGTGGTTAATCTTTAGGATCAATCAAGTCACTGCACAGCTGACATTAGGTAAAGCAAGAGAATGAACTACTCATTCCTTTGGAGTAACAAGCAAGGATTTGGCTCCCAAGTATAAAAATTCCATAAAACTCTTCTTAAAGAAAGCAACTTAGCTCACTCTGCCTACACAGCCCAATGTGAACATTATTTAAGATATTCATATATGCACTAACTATAGGTACTTCTGACAAAGAGGTGAGGTGACTGAAGTGTATGTCTGCTTCCTAGACACTACCTGACCTATATACAGCAAGCAAAGGAGGAAGATACGATCATAAAGGCACAAGTCTGCACTGGTAGAGTCCTTGGTCTGAACACCTTTAATCAAAAGAATCTGTTGACTTTTAAGGGGTCCTATTTATGTAATCAGCAATATTTTTTCAGTTATATTTGTACAGACATATGTGCAGAGCTCGCACAAAGTACTTTAAAGACCTACCAGGAATGTTTACAAACTGCTGTACAGAAAATCTGGGACACAGGTCTTTTCATTTTAGAATAACTGCTGTGGCACCGATGCAACTACAGCCTGACTCTGATCCATTATGTTGCTTATACTGTTCTTAAAGGAAGAGGAACAAACAAATCAGTTGGAAATCAGAAAAAAAAAAACACATAGTAACTTGAGATTTCGGTGAGAAAGAGCTTTCTAATCTCCAAAACACGGACCTTTCAGAAATGTTTAGAGTACCAACTAGAACAGGCAATAATCGTAACAATCTGGAAACTCAGTAGGAAGGTCCTCTGCAAACACCTGTACTAGATGACTAAAAGCAACAACTTAAACTGGGTTTACCACATTAGGTGAGCGTCTTACCTAGTCCACTGTTCTGGACTGGGTATCTAAGGCTTCCTTCCTGGTGCAGTTGCATTTAAGAGCTTGTTGGTCAAAGCACCCACCTAAGGCTTGAGACACCAGGTTCAAATAAGTATGAAACTGGCAGAACTGAAACTGGAAATGGATCCCCTGCAACACATCAAGTGTCCTAGAAACTTGGCTGTTGACTATTCTGAAGAATAATTACCACAAACAGTGACATATGTAATGTATTATTTTCTATTTCCACTGAAAGTGCAGGGATAGCAGTTGGAAGATATTTTTATTACAGGTAAAGATAAATAAGAAAAAATAATAGATTCTGTAGTATCTGCTTAGAAATGCAGTCATTGTTTACATTTCCTTTTATAACTGAAGAGGTTTGATTTAGATTTAATCTAAAAGCCCTTTATACTAAAGGCAGTGAAAATTAAATATATGCAGAAATCCTACTGATATCTATTTCCTGTCTTCTTTGACATGACTACATCAATGGGAAGGAGTTTGGAGTAAACAAAAATGAGCCCTAGGGAGTTTTGACACAGACTTTGGGATGACCGGGGCTGTGGATATTGGATATGACTCTGAACCATGCAAGATGTTAGGAAATCTTTATTAGAATGAAAGATTAAACCATGTACATAAATCCTTGGTAGTAATCAGAATAGTCACGCTAGAAATGCCAGACCGATACCATCCCCCTATTTTTTCTACTAAGTTCCCATTGAGGTTGACCTCTTGCAAATTCTGCAGAGTATGTAAGCCCTGTGAATGTTTTAAACAATACAGTTTTAATCTAATATAGCACTGCAAATGCTGAAGAGCCTGTAGGCTAAGAGGCAGATCATTCACATGTAAAACCAAATTTGACTGGAGTCTAAACAATGTTGGCCTCTGTGGTAAACTATAGCTTTCTTTTGACATGGAAAGAGAGAATGCATTTTGCCAAAAGCGAATTAGCTTGGAAAGCCTCTGTAAATGATACTGCAATGAAAATAAACTTAGTATCCCAGCCTTAGTTTCACAGCTGTGCATGAGAAACCTAACAGATCATGCCTCATGTCATGAGTACTCATTAGCTTTTGGCTGCAGCCCATGTCTTGGCCTTGGGATATCATGAGAACTAAGTCACTGATGTCAATCATCTCTCTCCATGATGACACTGCAGTTCTTTGCAGTGAGATACCGCTAGTGTGCGTAGTGTCCTTGCTAATAAATAATCATTTCTGGAAACACTATACTGCCTTTACACTTGTACTTTGTCAGCTGTAATTTCTGTCTTTCCTGTCATTATGCCCAGTTTCAATTTCTTTCTCCTCTTTTTTATAGCTTTGAAGGTTCACAATGATTTGGTCTCATTCATCCCTATGAGCATCTCATTCTGCTCTAACTACTTCTTATCTTGGTATCAGTATCTCCCTGTGCCTTTTTTTCAAGTACTCTCCCAAGGGAAAAGGGAGTGAACTGCAGCAACTAGTCTCCCTGCTAGGGCATAAAGAGTCAAGTAATTCAGAAAGCTACACGGTCTTTTGCTAGAAATGGACATTTACATATTTCTTCTCCCTTTACATGCCAAATTGCTAATTACAGGGCTCTCACTGGCTCTGGGCTAACCCCTAACGCAAAGGTTAGCACAGGGAGAAACTAATTGGTCACAGGAGCCAATTTGATATATGACAGCATAAGAAAAAGCCAACATAAAGCTTCTCCTGAACAGCAGTCAATCTCTCCAAGTTATAAACAAATAAAAATTCCAAACATTGTAATAACAATTACATGGCAAGTCTTTTACATAATATCAAAGCACAGGCAAAAATCTGCAGTTGTAAGAAAACTGTAAACATCTCTTTTTTCATCAAGAATCTCAGAGCTCTTTGAAAATAAGTGATTTACTTAATTCTGCATATGCAGAAAACCTTGACAGCTAATCCATTCCAAATAACGTCTCAGCCTTAATTCTTAGAAATTGAAGTTTTCCTTTCTGTTATTTAATAATTCTACAAGTGAGCCCTACTTTTTAGACACATTTATATACCACACTATTAAAATACCATACATTAAGCAAAAAAGAGAAAAGAAATCATAATGACACCAGACGGCACCTCTATATTCTTGATCAGGTTATTATTCAACTAAAGTAGATTCAGCTTTGTTAGGGATTTCAGATTTTCAGTCCTGGAAATTTCATTGCAATAATGATAAAGCTTTTGCAAATTTACACATTCTTGTAGACCATCTATTTTCTATTTTCTCAGAAGTTTACTTTGCAGCACTGAACAACAAACTCTTTTTTGTCAAGATGCCATTAATTGCACAGAAAATTGTTAGATAGTTCCAAACAATTTGAGACCAAACCCTCTGTACAGAATACTGCTGATTTAGGAAGCTTTTCAATTAAGCCAACAAAGTAGTAGCTAGTACAAGGTTCATGATAAATGATTATGCCTTCTTTCTAACCAGTTTCCTGGGAAAGGTTTCAATGTAATTATTCTGGGTTTAAAAATACTGTTTCCAATGAGAGAGGAAAAAATCCAACAACAGGTTCCAAATTACAAAAATCTGTAATAAGTGACAGATGTAATTTGATCCATATCTAAAATGGGATTTTTGGATACTTAAGTAAAGAAATGCCAGATCCTGACTTTGAATAGTGCCTTCTTCCTTGAACAGACAAAAGGAGTGTTTGTGGAAGAATATACTCACCATTGTAAGGGACTGGAAATTGTGTAAAGTTGCCTAGAAAGAAAACTCATAGTTAACTTACCACTACACAGCATTCAGCAATCCACAACCCTCTGAGCAAGAGGCAGTACCCTTGGTCTAAAATCTTTTGAATACTTCGTCCAACAGGAATGAGAGTAGTTCTATTTGGGAAATATTTCATGCCAACAATTCTGGGATAACCTGAGAAAAACACCTCCAGTGCTGTTGTTTTTAGTCCCTCTTGATCAATGTTCTCTAAGACAATCCATTACATATGTACTGGAAATGAAATACAACTATTATTCTCTTTATGCCCATGCTGTAAAAAATACATTATGCAGTAGAATGTCTTACTGCCATTACAGTCAATTAGAGATAGCTGCTTAACATCAGTTATGTCTTTTAAAACTTCCTCTGCATAAAATGTGTTTGCAGTTTTGGCCATGTTCAGCATACAGCAGTTAAGTAGCTTTCTTCTGCTTGCAAAGCACATTTGCAAAGTATTACAAGAGTGCTTCGTATCACACCTCAGAATGCACCTTCAGTTTAAAACAGAATAGTTTTCAACGATGCTAATTTTAATTAAAATTAAAACCTAGAAATCCATAACTCTATCTATATACATATATATATGTATGAGGATAGATGGTGCGCTTTATCAGTTGTGTAGTTTTCCACTTCTGGAATGGTTGTATCAAGTAAATACAGTAATAAAAGCTTTTGGCTAGGAAAAAAAAAAAAGTTTACATGGAATTCCGTTAACGGTGAGATTCAGTTTGAGATTAAGACACAAAGCAATAGGTACCCACGTGTGCCTCTTCCCTAAGCCCTCGTATTAGTCAAGAGATTTAACCAATATAGCCAAAGGATCTTGGAAAGTCATTCAGATGACCATACAGGAGATGTTTACATTACACTTTATTGACTTATTCCATAGGTTCCCTTGACTATACTGACTAAGGATGGGATGCAGACTATCTGTTGCAATTTCAGAGACCTTAAAGATGCTGCAGCTGTTGTCCCAGTGTGGTGCAGTTTTCTGTACACCCTCCTAGATACATGCGATGCCTTAGATAACCTGAGGCAAGTAAAATGCCATTGGATAGCTGTATCTGTGCAGCTCAATCCTATCCTTGATTTCCACTGACTGTAATGAGAGCCAAGAAATGAAATGCGTATGTACACAGCTACCTGTAGACACCTAATGAAGGTGTCTTAAACTGAAGTGGAATCCCATTTTAAAGTTCTAACCAGCTCATAATAGACAAAACTTTCACCATCTTAGCTAATTGACCAATTCTGCTCACAGATATCCATTGTCTACAAAAATGCCGGACCGAGTCAAAACTACAAAATTGATTTTGATCAAATTTCTATAACAAGCTGATTTGTTTCTACATACAAATATTTCTGCAAAGCACTTCACAAGAAACAGAGACAAAGCAGGGAATTTTACCTTAGAAGTAAACTACTCTGCAGGTACTCTCTTCAGAGATCCTCATTTCTACATCTTAACTACCAACATGTTTCCCCCGGTTTTGAAACGTTCAGATCACCACAGTGTCTTACTAAAGCACGAGCTACACCACGGCCGCGGCGGGGAAGACCGCCTCGCTCCGCCCACCGACAGGCTCAGAGCCAACCAGGGACAAATGCCTGAGGCGGTGACCTCTCACGGGCCAGGTGGGGCAGAGCAGCAGCCAATCGGAGGCGGCGGGGGGTGGGACGACAGGGCTCTGGTGGGGCAGCGGCTGCGGGCGTGGCCGTCACTTCAGTGAGGGGCGGCTGAGGGGCGGGGGCGAGTGGCGCGGCCCGGCGGGCTCGGCGCGGCTGGGCCTGGTGAAACGGGCCTGGTGTAACGGGCCTGTAGAAACTGGGCTCTGGCGCCCCTCAGCCCTGCTAGGCCGGCGGTCTGGCAGCAACGCACTGGAGACCTTCCCCATCCATTTGCTGGGCACCTGAGCCACTGCTGGTGATTAATTTAGGCTGCAAATTACTTTTCCTCTTTGGTAGTGTGTGGGGTGGTGGAGTGTTGCTGATAAGCCGGTTTGTGAAACGTCAAAAAAAGAGAGTTAGAGCATTTGGTTCTGGTTTGTGTGTCCCCTCGATCAGGGAGGGTGTCACGTCTGCGCAGCAGTTTTATCTTCAGGGGGCAATGTGAACTCTGCCAAACTGCAGCAGAGAGGCTTATTGTGGCCTAACTTAGAAATGTGAGATAAAATAGGCCATTCTTAAACCAAAAAGACCATGTTCACTGAGCTATTTGCAGTGGATTAGTTTTACAGTTTAATAACAATTATGAATAAATCACTATTAATTTTTTTTATGCAATGAATGTTTTCCAATGGTAGGATTGCTCAGCAGAAAGTTGGATCCCCACTGAAACAAAGGTCATCAAGGGTGTCTGATTTGTGAGTAACGAGGTTATTTTTATTGAAAATAGAAAAAATATCTGTTAAAGTTTTTGTATTAATGTTTCTTAACTTTTTTAATGGAGAGGGAGAAGTGCTTAAGCAGCTTCTGCAGTTCTACCAAGGCACATCAACCTGTCTGTTCCTCATTACTTGCGCTGCTTTTTCATGTCACCAGATGTCACTCCAAGTCCACATAAAGCAGACACCTTCCGTTTATTTCTATTCTGTAAAAGATGTTCTGG